>NC_136902.1:68363379-68408379 GCF_949606895.1 Notothenia rossii
GCTATTGTTCTCTAGGATGCATAAGCTTGGGAGCATTTCAGTATTTCAGCAACATATCTAAACTAAAGGATCCAGTAAGAATTGTACCCTTGCAGGGCTTAATGGCATGATTTATTTATGATATGACTTATTTGAGCAACATTTCTCAAGCAGCGGTTGTGCTACGTGGTTCATAACGAGTACAACAAACACACAAACAATAAGAGAGGTTCATAACCAAGATTCATCAGCAAGTGCTCTTTAATTCTATGTTATTTTGCGGAACCAAGATCAAATAAAATAAAAAAGAAGACAAATTACAATATAAGGGGAAACATCTCTTTGGTTTTAAAGAAATCACTACATGTGTTCCTTCAGATATAAGTGTGCTTGTTTGGGGAGTTAAGAACAAAATGTGCTATAAGTGATCCTCAAAAAATCAGTCGCAGAGACGCTTCATCACTTTCACTTAATCAACTCCTCTATGATCATACATTTAAAGCCCCTCTTTGTGTAATTTGTAGGTAATTGAAAACATCTTCTGAAAGGATTTTGATGGCAGGCATTTGTATTTGTATAAAAATGAGGCAACTCAGATGTACATTTGGAAATAATGTGCATTTCACATATGTTGAATGTTATTCCAAAGGGCTACAACCAATTGATCTATATATTAATTATTTTTGATTATATTAAAAATATGTTTCATCCCAATTTCCAAATATTTTCAATGAACTGTTCATCTCGAAAATGTTATACAATTGTCGATCAAACCAACAGTGCAAAACACAATGATCATAATTTATAATAAATCACAATCAATTGACACAATTATAACATTAGGAATTTTTTTGTCAATTATTTTCTGTTGACTTTCATGCCAAGTGACACAATTTGAGTTATGCTAGTTACACAAGGTCTTACACTTACGGAGTCCTAGAGCAGTGGTCACCAACCTTTTTAAGCCCAAGATCACCGACCTCGGCCTAGGTGAAAGGCAAGATCTACCTATTGCAGAATTGAGTGAAAAAAGACGGCCCAGACAATGCTTCCAATTTGAGGTCTTTTATATAGGCTAATTGCATCTGAATTACTGTTACAATGAAGGCTCCATAATCAGCTCACGGCATATAGACAGGGGTAAAGTGCTATTGGGGGGCGGACCTCACCTCCTCAACGGGGGTCCAGGGGGATTCTCCCCCGGGAAGATTTTTTTTTAAATATTGAAGTTGAAAGCATCAATCTGGTGCACTTTGAGAGCAACATGCAGAGATCTATGGATACCTCTCTCAGCACCCATATGAAACAGAATTGTAAACAGATTTTCTTTTTCTTTATGGATATTTAAAAAATCACATTAAACTGTATTCTTGTTTTACTGCCATATAGTAGGCTATTTCATACCTTTTTTTCATTTATTCTCTCATTGTTTGTATAACTATAATGATCATATGAAGGTGTGCCGTGGAAATAATCTTTTGAATAATTTGTGATAAAACGGTTCTAAACACTCAAGAGTCCTTTAGCTCACCTGAGCCCCTCAGTCTGACAGGAGAGGACTCTCCTCCAGCTTGTTGTGGAAACGGCTCCTCATGTCCGTTAGTGCAGCAAGCTAACCAGATGCTAACATCACGGTCCCCGCTAGCACCGGTACCTCTCTCTCCCTCACTCCCTCTCTCCCTCACTCCCTCTCAATCACACTAAATGCGCTATCGCCACACACACACACACACAGAGCCGAGCTTGAATGACACAAGCACACGTGTATTTCCATGCAACTCTCTGATTGGTCTGGTGTCTTGCCTCTGTTGCGTTCACTGAACACGGGAAATTACAGTCCTGCCGTCGTCTCTTGTGTCATGATGTTCATGATGTTCACGTAAAGCACGGTTAATGTATTATATTATTGAGGTGTCTCAAATATACGTCAATCAAGTGGTACCTGCTAATGGGGTGGTGGATGATAGGTTTACATCTAAAAACGTATTTTTCAAACATTATTATTTCAATTAAATTTGTCTTTCTTTTGTTACTTTTTTTTTAAAAACGGTCCGCGATCTACCCGCACCACACTCGCGATCGACCGGTCGATCGCGATCGACTGGTTGGCGACCACTGTCCTAGAGGGTTCATAGAGAGAACAATAAATAAAACAAGGCCACGTTTTATTAATTTTTGCGCACAAGATGTAATTCGTGGCCTCAATTTAAATAAAACGAGGCCACGCTTTATTAATGTGTGCGCACAATATACTTTCTCATGGTTTGACACATCGAACTGCCCGATTACTACGCCACATTATTAGTTTTATGAAGAAGATGTCCGGTCGCCAGGGCGTGTGTTTATGTTTGTGTGTGTGTGTCTGTGTCTGTGTGTGTGTATGTGTGGGCATTTGTTTTCAAAAGATATTATGATAGTGTCGTTCGTTCCGGCGCACTCCGACAACATTTAGCACTAGCTTACATCAAAATTAAGATTAAACGAACTTCTTTCACTTGGGAATACACATATGGAGTTAGCCAGATGTGTGTAAATTACTGTTCATGGTCATTTGAAAACAAATGCCGGTGTCGGACACACACATACACCGAACACAACACACATCATGTAGCATTTCACGTTTCCATAGCAACAACAACTTCATGTCAACAGTGTAAACTCAGCTTCAAAATAAAAGCATCTAAATAAAACAGGAAGTTAACCTAAATTAAATTTAAGACATATACAACTGCAACGAAAGTAACAAAAACAATGTCATATCCTTTTCGGTTTCACAGAAAACAAATTGGTAATGAGTAATAACGAGTAATAGAGGAAATAATCGGGCAGTTCGATGTGTGTAGAAGCGTGTGTGTGTGTGTGTGTGTGTGTGTGTGTGTGTGTGTGTGTGTGTGTGTGTGTGTGTGTGTGTGTGTGTGTGTGTGTGTGTGTGTGTGTGTGTGTGTGTGTGTGGCTAAAACGTAGCAGCCTCGATCTCTATTCAGCTGTTCTGAACACAGTGAAGGCACTGCGTAAAAGACACAGCTCTCTGCGCGCAGATAGCAGATACTGAGAGTCACGGGCATGAATTCATAGATCAAGGCAGACTGGTTCATTCTCCTGTTTTGCAAATCCAGTGCTTAAACAAATAGCTCTACACCTCTTGCCGAAATGTCCCTAAAATGAAGTCGAGTTTGAAATATATCTCAAATATTGCATGCACTGTCATTTCCCCACACACACATAACAGTCTGCAATGAAACGATTGTCTCCTGTGCGCTCCACTTCCTACTTGGCGCACCGGTAACTTTCTCGTGGCCTCGTTTTATTTAAATTGAGGCCACAAATTACATCTCGTGCGCACAAATTAATAAAACGTGGCCTCGTTTTATTTATTTTTCTCTCCAGGGCTCCGTATAAACTAAACTTTAACTGTGAAATATTCTGATGATTGTATTTGCAGTAGTTATTAATGTATTTATTGTTTCGAGTAATACAGTATACCCTAACATGTTGGGAAACCCCAATGATAATCTTCGTTAAGTGTAGTTACTTGTCCGGCAATCCTCACATTGGAGATCCTCGAACTAGAGAATGTTGGACTTTGTTGCTTAAAATGGCTTGAATGATACATCAATAATCAAAACACTTGCAAATTCATTTTCTATTGATATAAAATACATTCTATTAAAAAGAGCATCATGTTATTCTTCATTGGTGTCAAGACAAACCACATGTTCCAGTGATCCAACATGACTTAAGTATGTTAAAGGGGACCTATCATGCAAAATGCACCTTTGTACGTCTTTTATACATGAATATGTGTCCCCGGTGTTCCAGGGAACTCACCAAGTGTCAGAAAACACAACCCTCTCTATTTTCCTCCTTAGCCAAATCTCTAAAAAAGGGGCTGCAACGGATCTGAAAAAACGGATCCAGATTTCAACACTTTTCTACGTCACAAAGAGGTGCTCCGCTTATTGGTCAACTCTCCACCTATCAGGGGAATGATCCACGGCCACGTGCATTGCCAAACCTCTCATTTGCATATAGGCCTACTGTAGGACGGATTTCCGTCCATTTGGCTATTCAAATGTTAACGAAACGGACAGACTTCCGTGCACATCAGCGGCTGTCGGATTAAAACAGTTTAATGCACATTTAACACTCACGTACCCAGGACTGCTGCTCCTTTCCTGGGTTACAAAGTGAGGTGACGCAGACTGTCCTCTGGGTGCGCTCTGTGGAGGCGGGGGGGGGGGGGGGTATCGCAGCCTGCTGCCTGCCTGCCGCTGCGCTCTGCCTCTATCCACACAACTTTTCCCCGCCTTTCAGAGACTTATTGTTGGGTCAAACTCTAAGTTACAAACTGTACACATTGCATTCTTGCTAATTAGCCAAAATATGAACGGAATAAGTAGCAAGCATCGTAACAAACAGAGTAAAATAAATAGGGACAGAAGCTTGTCAACTAACCATTCAAAAACGTCCTGCTGCAACCGAGATGTTTGCACCTCCACCAAAACCTCCGCTGCTTCAGGGTCAGTTTCTGGATCAACTTGATAATATGCTTGAACACATGCATTGCTCTGAGATGACATGTTTATTCCACACTCGTAATCACAGCAAACATGGTAACGTGACTCTCGCCGGCTCATGCCCCCCTCTTCTGCAGGGGGGCGTGGTCAGCTGCTGCTCAGAATTTTCAAAGACAGGCTTGGAATAGAGCGAAAATGAGCGAAACGAGGCATGGCTAAAAAATGATCTGTTTGGTATTTTGAAAAATAAAATGTATAAATATACCTTATATAGGTATGGTCATACACTATATCATTTAAATATAGCATGATAGGTCTCCTTTAAGGTATTTCCAGGAGCAATATCCAAGAAGAACATAGATAATTTCTCCTTCTGTGTGGTCCATTGTGATACGTAGCCTGAAGCTCTACCTGCCTCTGCTGCATGCTGCCATTTGTACTCTATTAGCTGAAAGAATCCATTGATCATGCATTCCTGCAGTTTGAATGACATTTTCCTACAGCTGACAGGTTGATGTGAAGGCAGGGTTGCGCTACACGACTTTTATGCTGATTCCACGCCTTGCTGGATTATTCAAACCCCTGCAGATAGGAGCAGACATGACATTTTTAAAGTGTTTGATTTTTAGGGTCCTTCTGACTTCACTGATGTAGTCTGAAGATTTGATGTGGGTTTAACTACAGATTGACCAGTACATTTAGAGTTTGGGTTACAGCTCAGCGCTGTGTTCACAACCTGATGAAAACGCTGCAACAGCCAATCTCATGGTCCTTTTTATCATCACTTGTGTATAATGTCGTAGAGAATTCCTTCCCTTGAGGGAACTGCTTCCCTTACGAGTTGCAGATGAAGTTGTCCATTTGGTATCATTGGACCGTGAACTTCTATGTGCACCAAAGCACTTTCAAGCTTCATTGTCACGCAGCCCACCAGAAAATCACCATCCCCTAATCGAAGATGTTTCTCCCCTTAGAAAAACCTTGTATGGTGGAGGGTAGTGAAACGCGGCTGCTGAGGTTAATAATGCAGTCTGAGTCTATCAGTACAGCAGATAAATAATAAAGTCATGTCTCCTAGTTGGTGAATTACTTTATCGCTGCAGTCTGTAAACAAGGTGAAATCTTTATAAATGTTACACTTAAGCTTCAACAAATATTCATATTATTAATTAATTGTATAGTCTATAAAATATCAGAATATAATGTCAAATGCTCATCCCAATCTTCCAAATTGTCCTAAAGTGGCATCCCCACTGTTCGACCAACAGTCCAAAACCAATTATGTTCAAATAAAAAATAGAATCTCTTAACATTTTAGTGTCGGAAATCCACTTGAGTTTGGCATTCAACCTTGAGGAACTACTTGAAAGATTCGTTGATTATCAAAATTGTTGTCAATGAACTTTCAGATCTTCCAAATTGTTCTTTTGTCATATCATTTAAGCACTAAAAGGGCACACGATGCTCCATTATCCTTTGCAGAAATTACAGTTTACCATTAAGTAAAGCTCACCTGGTACTCAAACCATCAAGAGGCCATGTTGCTCATGTTCATGATTCCCTGAGTAGTATCTTTCTGCTGCCTCTATGTACTGCTGTGTGCTACGGAGGGCCCCTCACGCTACCCTCCTGAGGAGTTTGAATATGGGATTTTTGGAGTGCCTGGATTTGAAAAGAAATCCTGGGATTCTGTACCGTGGATATCAATTTTAAAAGCCCCCGTGAGCTTGGTTGTTTGGGACATATATTCTCTGAACTATTGTGCCACTAAGGTTGAGAAAATTGCTTTCTAAAAGGGTCCTGCTGGATGATGAATTTTAGAGCTCCTTTTTTGTTTTATTCCCCAAGGGGACAGTTTGGCCTTTGAGATACAGTGGAAAGGAGGAATTAAATAAAGCTGCTGTCTCAACACCGGGTTTGCTATAATTTTACCTCAGGACAAGATGGGTCAGCACTATCCTAAGTTTTGTCAGGAAAAGGCCAATTGGTGGGGTAACAGCACGACATTTAATCAGGTGTAATTTTACAGTCTCACTGTATGAGTGTGTTGTGTGTTTCTCCTCTTCGTGTGTGTTTTCCTCTAGCCCCCTCCCACCCAAGCGTGCAGTTTCAGCAAGGCTTTGTTTTGACAACCATTTCAATTCCTGCTGCAGAGATCCAGCCACCATGCTGAAGAGCCCTTAACAGGTGCTGTCCAAGCTCATTCAAACACCGCCTTTGAACATCAATGTTGTTCTTCCTTCTCTCTGCTGCTCATGATGAAAGACTTTTGTTCCAAAATACAATTCTGCACACCTCTTTGGTATGTGTGCAGGCCGTTGATTGTTGTCATAATAAATGCGTCTGCTGCACTTTGTTCAAATGCTGCAACTGTTCCTTCTCCAGTCTCAAGTCAGACAGAATAAAATCAAGCAGCAGGATCAATTTCTAAGGCAGGATCAAGCTTCAACGCAAAGGATGTCGTTTTTTGGATAAGCAGTTAACCAGAGTGAGGTTTTATCTTCTGTGCTCTCCAGTTGTCTGGTTATATAATCAGGTAGCTGAACTGTAAATAACACTGTTTGTGATTTTCATAGCATGTACTGTAGCTAACACTGGACTCAGACTGTTGTGACATCATCTGTAGCATTGTGAAGACATTTTAAATTTAGGTTATCAGTCTAGTCCTTGCTGCATTTTGGCATTTAATACAACAATTAATTAGCTTTCATGACATTTAACTTTATTGTCATTGCTCAGAGAACAAGGACACGTGCACTGCAATGTAATGGACATAGGGGTAATGATAAGATTAAATAGGTGGTTCCTAAGAAAATGTTAGGATATATTCAATGATCCAAATGTGTGTACCATGTGACATCAGGATAAACATACAGTGGAAGTACAATATTGGCAATAGTGAAGTATTTTAGAATCCATTACGAAAATCCTCCAAACATTCGCCAGTTTTAGATCGATGAGGGCATTTTTTATTTTCTCTGTTTTATATCAAAGTTAAAAGGATATCTTTGGGTTTTTGAACATGTTATTGGCAATTGTGAATGACTGTGTTTACAATGTGTCATCTTTTTAAATTAGTCATCTTCTTCAATATCTCTTGGTGATGTGAAACATCTTCATGTTAAATAATAATAAAAACTGTAACAGATGTATTTATTATTATATTTCAGAATCAGAATCAGAATATTTATTTAATTCATAACCCATTTGTTATTGATGAATGAAAACGTAGTTTAGTTGACTGTGATACACTGACACACCCGTCAATCAACCATCACATCACAACAACATATCTGTCAGGGTTGAGCGAAGCAGGCAGGACCCAAATGCAGATTTCACAGAAAAAACACTTTTATTCCAAGGTCAAAATGGAAACAAAACTGAACTCTTCCTCGTGAACACAGTCAAGATACACAAGAAACTCACAAAGACTAACAGAAAACACAGAACCTAAATGCACACAGGACTAATCAAACAAACAAGAGACAGGTGAGGAGGACGGAGAAAACACAGGGGCACCAGGTGAACACAATCGGGTAATCAGGTAGGAGGGAAAACAGACAGAAGGCAACAGGCAAGACAGGAGGTGAACACTCTTCAAAATAAAACAGGAAACCAAAGACAGAAAAAGACAAGACGAAACACAACACAGACAGATCGTGACAATATCGTCTTAAGCCTCAATATCTCCATAATGGAAAAATGTCTTCCAAAATTACCATTCAAAGTAACATTGAAGAAAGCATTAACTGAAACTTTAACTTTTTTAAGAAATAAAAAAAATGGACTCCTGTTTTCAGAAGAGGTGTTGGAGGATGTTTTCAATTGACGTCAATACAGTTTCTCTGGCGTCAGCATCTTGCAGCCATTAGGAGAAATGCAGCTGCAGTTGCCACTTTGCTCAGACAGCCAAACCAAAAACACTTTCCGTTCTATTATTTTCTGAAATGTAAGGCTTACTCTCAACACTGTATTTGATGAGTGACACCATGATTGGACTATATTATTTGCTGTCCTTGAAACTTTGATGGTAATGCCGCAGGAGTTCAGTCGCTCAACCAAAGGCATTTTTTCTGACTAACCAGTGGATGCTGCAACAGGAAGGTAACATACTGTAGGAGCTTCACTGCTGCTAATGTTGCAGACTGGAGTACAGTGAGAGGAGGTGCAACACTCCTCATTTACCCAGACATCTGCTCGCCTCCATCTTTCACTGTGTCAGGATTGGTCTGAGTTTCACTTTCAAAGATGCTATTTCAATGACATTTCACACCACCTGTGCTTTAAATTGGATCTGAAAAGTTTCAATTATTTAATTCTTTTTTTTCCTGCTGAGCTTTTTGTCAGAACATAGTCTCAGCTATTCATATTCACTCTTGACAATGAACAAAAAAAATGCATAAAACATGATAATACTATATAAACCATTTCCATAATTTGTGCATATATACACCCATTTTTATAGTTTAAAAACGAATGCTTCTGCAGTCTAGCAGCAGCTTCTAGCTAGGGTCTTCTGTTAAAAAAAAAGACACTGAATGTCTTGAATGTGGCATCACAAACATGACAGGAGTATTTACAACAGCATTATAAAAACAAAAAGAGTGCATGTGGGTGCACACTTACATTCTCTGTCTTACTGTTACACAAATCCCATGAATGTATGAGATTAAGTTAGCTTCATCATATCTCAATCAGTGATTAAGTGAATAATAAAGTTTCTATCAGGTTACTATCAGCCATTATCAGGAGGGGGTTTGGAGGAACGGAGAGGAGACGGTGATCGCGGAAGCTTTCCTCCTGCCTTCACAAACTTTACACAAGTATTTATCAACTGAAAATAGCAAGAGGACATTCATACTCTGCAATCCAAGACTTGATTAAATCCACCAAAAACCTGACATGACGACAATGAGTGTTTTTTAAAAAGCACAAATCCCTCCCTTCAGAGCGGGTCATTCTGCGGTTGGTTCTGGATTGATGTTGGTGGAGAAAGCAGACTGCTCCGTGTGTGGTGTCGCTGTGCCGCTGTTATGTCTGTTCCTTGATCTCTGCGTCACTGACCAATTTGATATCCGTGTGACAGAAACAATTCTAAAATAAAAAAACGTTATTGTCCAGCCACAGCCGAAAGATCAATAAGCAACCTTACTATGCTATAATCGATAATCGAGCGGTGAGCCACTGAAAAGCTGCCCGTGAGCTACCGGTAGCTCACGATCGACGTGTTGGAGAGCCCTCGTGTAGTGTGTTACCAATAGTTTTTCTGTGACTGTGGTCCCAGCTGCCTTGAGTTCATTAACAAGTTCCTCCTGTGTAGTTATTGGCTGATCCCTTACCTTTCTCATGATCATCAATACCCCACGGTGTGAGATCTTGTGTGGAGCCCCAGACCGAGGGCGATTGATGCTCCTTTTGTGTTTCTTCTATTTCCGAATAATCGCACCAAAAGTTGTCTCCTTCTCACTAAACTGCTTTCTGGTGGTCTTGTAGGCAATCCCAGCCTTGTGCAGTCTTCAGAGGTTGCGGACCTCAGGGACAATCATGTCTCTGAGGTCCTTAGACAGCTCTTTGGTCTTGCCCATGGTGGAGAGGTTGGAATCAGATTGATTGATTCTGTGAACAGGTATCTTTTATACAGGTAACAAGTTGATATTAGAAGTACTTTCTTAAGACTTATGTAACCGGTCTGTGGGAGCCAGAATCATTGTTTGTTGCAAGGGGATCACATACTTATTCCCCACAGTTAAATGCAAATCAATTTGTATCTTTTATATAATGTCAATTGTGTTGATATTCTTACTCTCACTGTTAAAATAAACTTACCATCAAAATTATAGATTGTTAATTTATTTGTAAGTGGGAAAACTTACAAAATCTGCAAGGGATCAAATACTTATTTCCTCCACTGTACGAGGAATTTGCCTTGATGTATATGGTGCATAAATAAACATAGTTAAGAAACCAATAATAGGAACAAAATATTGAGAAATAATTACATGAAATGTAGATATAACAAAACACTTTGTACAGTATAATATGACAAAAATACTCATGACGAAATATCTTATTTAAATGTAATTGTATATATGTAACTTAAGGTCTGCTTTCATCCACGTTTCATTTTCTTCCCTGGCACAATTCGTTCTTTTATAACAACCGAGGAAGACAGTGGAGCAGAAGAAACTTCCAGACACATGACTTTCTGTCAGTCAAAGTGCCATTTTCAATATTAATCTGAATTTTTGTGCTGATGCAATTCAAAAGTTTTACTTATTCTGAAGAATTAAAAGCATGAATGATTTTTCAAGTTGTACCTCTTTAGATTGATCACAGCAATTAGCTACAATAGATACAGTTGTGTGTATCAAGTGAAAGTAAAAAAGGAAGTGTATTTACTGAGTCATAGCAATACAAACTAAATATGGAAAGTGTGTATCAAGTTACTTTTCAATTTCAATACTATTGCCACTGATACCATGTCTGTAAAAGAATGATAGAGACGGATGAAGAGAGGGAGACTGTGGATTGGTCAGGCTCCGCTGCTATACAACAATGGGCAAAAAGACCATTTCTTTGAGGATAAATGCTGGCCTGTGCTTCAAAGAAATGACTCAGTTTACTCAGTATCTGACAATAGGACTCCAATAAATCAACAGAATGTTTGAGAATAGACGCAGAGCCATGGGGACGCATCCCACTCACAGCTCGAGGCTGCTTAAGTGTGAGGAAGATATGCCTTCATTGGGACATCAAAACAGTTGCATGAATCACACTGGACACTTTGAAATCTTTTTTTGCTTTTGTGATATGGGGACTTGGGATACAAAGGAAACATCTCAGTGAGGGTTCTGTAGATTTGGCTCCCAACTGTATGATTATTTTAAGGATTACAAAGGCTGAATGTCTGCAATACGCATATTGATATTATTGACCATTATGACAAGAGGACCTCCCCGAGGAAAGATCACACCCTCCCTAAAGGGCTTCAAATGGAAAGTGCTTTAAACTGTTTTAATTTCAGCGAGGTGGAAGTGCCCTTGCAGGACCCGGAGCTGAAGAGCTGAAGGCCTGAAGGCAGGAGGACTGTATGATGAGGCTGGGGATCTGATAGAAGGTCGGGATCTGTGGTAGGCCAGAGACAAACACAGATGCTATCAGGATGAGTCTGGAGAGCGGTGATAGTCCTCCAAGACAGAGATTTACTGAGTGACAATACTGTCAGTCTCCCCTCCACCAGCCGCAGGAAGGAAGATAACAGCTAATCGATGAGGATGTAAATCACGTTTCAAGCCACTCTGCTCGGGTTCACAGCTCTAATCCAACTGTGAAAATGTACTTTAGCTTTAATGTATCTTATAAAAAATGTCTGAGTGTTGCAATCATTGTTAGACATTACTGCTGATGAAATCCAGCCTGGCCTCTGGCTTTTTTCTTTTGAGGATTGGGTATAAATCGATGAGTGAATTTTCTTGTAACAAAAATGATTCTCCTCCAGAGAACTTCATACCCCCTTACACTTGGACGATTACATCACTTCCTCATCTGTTTTTGGCCTTTGCTTATAAAGACATGGTAGTTATTCTGAAAGGTTTCTCCCATTATCTTAGAACTTTTCAACAAAAAAAGGTTGTAAAAAGGTTAGATTACAGGCCATTACAACTCAAAATTCAGATTATATTTAAAGAGGCCTTTTTTGGTGTTTATACCTTTTTATGCATGTTAATGGTCTGTGACGGCTCAAATCCCAAAGTTCCCTCCAGAGGGAGTTTCTCTCCCACACACTTCCCCCTGCCTGAAACGCCTCTATTGGACGCCTTTGTTTACTTCCGCCGGAAATAGTGACTGCACTTTTTAACACTAGCACTTCTATTGGCTAACACATTGTAGGTGATAGGCTTTCAGACAGAGGGTGAAAAGAGGCCGTATGAGAAAAATAAAGACCTTTGTGAACATTAAAGCATGGAAATATGTCACAGTAGAGACACACAATACAAATGTGAAGCTGAAAATAAGCATAGGGCCCCTTTAATATGGTCGATTGAGGTTTGGAAGTTTTAAAAAAGTAACATGATATGTTACTTCGAGACAATGCAAATATGTAAGCTTTTAGGTATTTTTGGCATTTCATTTATACTGTATTATCTTTAAGTTGTCTGGTTGTTTGATTCCACAACCATGGTAATCGCCTGAGGGATGATAGGCCTGCTTTACGGATACATTGAATTTACAGGATGTTGAATCAATCAATAAATCAAGTGTGGTCAAACTACTGATCAGGTTTGGTAAACACGTTCACAACATTTTGTTTCAAACTACCAGGGCAACCCTTGCTTTTTGTTATTTTCAATGTAAAAACCGCAGGGAAAGAACCCCACTTAAAGGGTAACATCTGTTATTTAAAGTGTTTTCACTAATTGCTATAATCTGTTCAACACTCAAGACTCTCCAAAAACAAGTGAGCCTGTTGAAACCTGGCAGCATGTGCATTGAAATATTCAGGGACTGATTTACATTCTCCTTTCACTGCTTACAGTTCAAGTTGAGCTTGCAAATCAATGAAACACCCTGCGTCTCTGACTGGCTTCCTGCTCAAAGATCTCTCTTTTTTTGTTATCCATCCTTAGTAACATGTGACATGTGCCTTAATAGCAAAATGAGAAACCTCTGCAGTATATTGTCTGCTGTGTTGGCAGTTGTATAATCACCACATGGAATACAGTACTTCCATTTGAAGGCTCAATTGTGTATCAACATTTCCGCGCTTCCTATCATCCCTCAGGCAATTTTTCTCAATGCAAAGCTGGCTTTAGCCCGGCTGACCTGGCTGAAACAGTCCCTCTTTCTTTCTTTAATAGTAAACCCCTGTGGGCGTACCTCGCTTTCTCTGAGCTCCTGCACCATATCTCAGAAGACATGAAGCGGTGGATTCATTAAATCTACGGAGAAGAATAGAGTCTGAAATCCCTCTCAGGCTTGTTAATCCTAAACATAAAAAAAAAAATGCAAACTAATTTTCCCAATAATATATGTGTGCTGGGAAGTTTCATCTAAATTGTGTCAAGATGAAAAAGGCATTTGTTCTCTTTACTCATTATTCTTTCCGCATTATTCTCGTTGTAGTGACTGCTGGCAACAGCATGGTATAACAAAGACAAATGAGAAATATTAGACATGCGAGATGTCACTGTGCAGTTCATAAAAATCCCTCAACTCACTTGTCGCGCCCCTATGGCTTGATTAAAATCTGTTTAGTGTGTGTGTCCAGAGGATAGAGTCCATTTTTTTTCAATTGAGCCAAATGTATGAGAGGGTAGAGTTATCGCCCTTCTCACCAGCAAGGACAGCTACTTGCCTGACTTTGGGCAAGGACGCACAGAGGCAGACAAGCGCCACATGGGACTTCTAAATGTTCACACTTCTCGACACCCACGTGTAATCGACAGCGACAGGCAGTGACTGACGGCATCAACTCCCAAGTCTGAATACTCAGGTGGACAATGATTCCTCAATCATCTCTGTGGCTGGAACAGATCAGCGCTCTCGCTGAAATACTTTAGGCACACGAGTTGCAGCAGAGTCTTTCCAACGGAGACTGTGTCACTTAAAAAGCCATATTTACATTGTTTGTTTTTCGGGAGATGGCAGGTTATTTGGGAGATGGGTGACAGCTGCATTGTGATGATATGGTTTTCATGAAATTGGGGACCACATAAAATCATTTTAAATGGAGAGCCATCTTTTTTCATATATCAGATGTGAAGGAGGGCTAACCTAGTTACTCATCAATCTTCAGAGTCAAATTACATCCGAAGGAAGTTGGAGAAAAATATGAATACTTCTTATACCATTATGAATATAATGATGATATAGATATAATGCTGTTATGCTCATACTTTTATACTGCTTTACATTGCAGGCACAAATTAATTATTTATGGAAATGTTAGAAACAAAAAAGCAACACCTACATTCATGTTCTACATTACAATTTACAAAGAGTTCTGTATGCCGTAAATTTGACATTTGATCAATGGTTCTGTTACTATGGGAAAAAAGTAAGCTTGAGGTACATTAGTCATCAAGTAATTAAGTAAATAGAACTAAAAAACCTCTGTACAATCCCAAAAAATTCCCATTATTAAGGAAAAGTGTATATAAGAAAATCTCCATAGCATTGTGTATTTCTTTATTATTATATTATTCTGACATTACTGTGGCAAGTTAATCAATAACTTTTGTTTTTGAATCCAAGTAAGTTTATTAATTATTGGACAACAGTGTGTGCTCATCTTTAAGCTGACACAGTTTTCTTATTTTGTAAAAGATTAGATAACACCCTTCCACCATTGATCGACATAATTAGGATGCAGGTCAGCGATACGTTAAAGGTCCCATGTCATGCTTTTCCGGTTATTACCCATCCGCTTGTGTGTTATGTAGGTTTTTATGCATGTAAACGATCTGCAGAGTCACAAACCCTCAAAGTACACCCTTTAGGAAGTAAAACTCTAACACAGAAAATACCTGTCTATGCTGCCCCAGAACGCCTCGTTGGAGATTTCTCTTTTTCCATTTGTTTCTTCCTGGTCACTGTGACGTAACGACGACCCAAATGGACCAATCCGCGGAGCCGTTACGTTTCGTCCGCGGAGCCGTTACATTTAGCCTTCCTCTCACACACACACTCGGCGGGAGGCTCACTGCTGCGAGGAGCGGACAGTGTGAGCTGGCTTACTGGTGTGGGGTCGGCGAGGCAGCGAGACACCGCGTAACTCAGCCTGAGCACACACACACACCCGCAGCCTGGCTGTCAGTCTGTGTGTGTGCTCACACCCACAAACTCACAGCCTCGCCGTGTCCCGCCGTCTCAAGCTGAGAAAAGATTGAACACGGCACCCAGACCCCACGCAGCATTCTCATCTGTTTGTCATTACTGGTGTCATTTTCTGGTTACTAACAAACGCCGATGTAACACATAAACAAACATCAGAGCACAGTGGGCTCATAGGGAGGGGGGCAGGAGCTCCAACAAGCAGTTTAGGACAGAGAGTGAATACACATACTATACAGAGATGCTGTATGAGAAACCAATGTGAGTTTGGAAAATGTAACAATGTAAATCTGTTCTAGTAGACCTCAACAATGGAATTATGATCAGTGGAAATGGCCATGACATGATAGGACCTTTAAATAAGTACCAATCCTTTTTTGTATACAGAATGGTATAGATGGGCATAAAGTGTCCATGTTTTCTGACCATGAGTGAGTGAAATAACATGATAAAAGACAGATTGAGTCCACCATGGCAGTCTGCAGCACTGCAAGAGCATAAAGAAGATATGTTAATTTCCAGACAAGGTGGTCTGTTGAAGATTCCAAAAAGGTTGTTCAAGCAACTCACCAACCTGGCTGCAGTCTCCCTTGCACTGCGGGAAAGTAAAGGCCTCTACATTATAAATGAAAGCCATACAGGGAGAGAGAATAAACAGTTCCGCACAGAAGTGCAAGAGACGCATCATTTCAGAGGCATTAAGCGAGACGGGATTCAATTTCGTCTTGCCTGCTGGAGCGTGTCCTCTCGTCTGTCACTTCCGCCTTTTACCAGCAGTTCCTGAGCCAAAAGGAGGCCATCCTCACATTTCCCATCACAGTCATCTCTTGTTCCTATCACACACTGGACATGGTGACATAGTTGAATCAGCATAGCCGACACTGATCTTTGTCCACAGCTATTCCTCCCTGGCCGTCTGCTTTTGCCCATTGCAGATCATAAAACCTGGCTTGGGTGTCCTTATCATGTGAATCCCACAGGCAAAAATACATAAAACTGCCACTGTAATATGACAAGGCCAAGTACCAAGTTCAAATAGTGATGGTGTGGGTGGATATCACAAACACTGTTATTTTCAGTTAAAGACAGGCTGGAATTTGGAGGATTGGCCAAACTCTGTGGGCTGTGGAGTGCTTACAGCTCAGTCAGTTTGCTTGGGTAATCTTAGATTAGTTTTTGTCCAATAAAATCAGCAACAGTAGCCGAGACTGGCAGGTATTTGAAAAGCCTAAAGGGGTTTGTACTTTCACAACATACTCATCCATGGAATGAGAACAGCACCACAACACAATTCAAGTTTGAGCTATTGAATACTTACTCTATATTGCAATGTGATTCAATTGGCATTTGAGACAATGTCTAGAAAAAAAGTGAGAGAAAATCTGCAGTACAAAAATTCTCAAAAGCGAATCAGAGTCCAACTTTGTGTTATGGATTTTTCACCCCGTCTGTCGGGAGGTATTATAGTGAAATGATTAAATGAGAAGTATAAGAGGATATTGAAACCTTTTTCTTTTATCTCAAGGCCACAATGTTCTCAACCTGCGCTGAGCAGAAAGATTCAACTCCGAGTGGATTTCCAATTTCTGCCTCCAGGTGACTTTCACAATTTCCACAGTTATTTAAACATAAGGATGTGGAAATTAACCTTATTTATGTTTCAATTGATTGCTTCTTTGTCATCAAGTTGCATTCATTCCACATGATAAATACTTAATTTGTTATTAGATCTATAAATGAGAAATTAATGTGCTATTTCCCTGTTATAACGCAAGGTCTATGTCCTTCTGAGTGTAGTGGGAACTTTCCATTTTCAAAAAGGTAATGGACATGGTGCAATAATAGAGTTATAATACCTACAGAGAATAAGACATGTTGCATTGTATGCCAGTTAGTATGGTACAATTACAATGCATCAAGAAACCTTTACAGGTTGAAAAAGGTTTACAGATGACCTTGTTAACTCACAGGTTGAGTTCAGTTTTGAAAACCAGTCGTACAAAACGATACACTTATAAAATGTCTTGTATTCAATGGTAATATATGGGGCACAACTACTCATTCTGAAGTGTCCTAATGCCCCCTGATTAGAAGCCTCTGCCTCTGAGTTGATTCCCATTTTGTCAGTGAAATTACTGCACTTTTGGAGTGCTGCAGGATCACCTCATGGCACGCTGTAAAGTTTTACAAAACTCCTCTCAAAATGACACAATCTCCTCGGCTGTTTGGTGTGATAGCCCCTTGGCTGAAAGCACTGTCATCAGTCAGGCAAGCAGCTCTCAGCTTCGCCAGGATTGGTATGACCAGGGATATAAAATGTGATGTTTTCATACCACATTTTAAAAAGGCATAAGGATGTGAGTCACACAGGTAAAACATGAGACTCATTTAGGCTGTTAGTAGAGTTTAATGTGTGGATTATTTCTAAATATTAGAAAATAAATATGAACCACAGGCAAAGGAGGTTTTTCCACCCGATCTTGCTATATTTATTCTTAAATGTATTTTATTTTAATTTGTAAAGCACTTTGAATTGCCGTGTGCTGAAAGGTGCTGTATAAATAAACTTGCCCTTCCTTGCCTCATCTTGATCTATTCTCTCCTAAAGTAACCAACCCTCATTATCTTTGTTTCGGTTCAGATAATGTTTTGATCATAGTTTTAAAAGGAATAATATGTGCTCATAATGAGATGAGAATTTAAACAATTTTCCCTACGTTTTCTTTTTGTTAGCATTGTCTTTGTTCTTTTTTATTGTAATCATAAAATATCACATAGTGTGTTTCACCTTTGCCAAAATGATCTGAGCTTTTAGGTGCCATCCCAGCACTGCTACATACAAAGTGCTGTTTGCTTTGGGCTCTCTCCATGGGGCTGGAAAGCTCTGCTTTTACACTTTTGTCCAGCAGAAGACCCTCTGATTTACAGTACATGAACAGTGACCTCGTGCTACCAGATCTGATCTTCTTCATGTGTCTAAGGTCACTTTGCATCCCTGTTGTGTTGTTCTCTAAAAGTGTTTGACTTCAGATGCCCCTGCTGATGTATTGCTCCCAGGCAAACGCGGACTAACATACTTACACCCTTTTAGTGAAACAGTGACACATAGCTGTACCAAGCATGAGTGAAGTTGATTGAAAGCTGGGTTACTTTGGTTTTATGAGGACAGGGAAAGAGTTCAACAATATATTGCTCTCTCCGTGCAAAAATCTGTTAGGGCAGGGCAAGATAAATGTATGTATTTATGAATAGTGTGATATAAGGTTAGATATGTACTTACATTTTGGATATTGTAAGATCAAACAGGTGTCTTTTCTAGGTTTTACAATTTATAATAAAACTGATGCTATTTTCCGAACGGACAGTTCTAGCTGTTTATTATAACCCTTATAATGTCAAAATATCGACATTACTGATGAAAATGTATACGATTGGATTGTCTTCATTTTTCCCAGTACTACATAGAAGAATCAGCTACAGTATATGATGCCTGTTTTGGGGGTATAGTTTGAGCAAGTCTGCTTATTAACAAATATTAAAACTACTATTGTTTCAAATAGGACAGAAAAATACATTTATATGAATATATGTACACCAAAATGCAGAGATGTGGACTTGAGTCACCAATTTGATGACTTGAGACTCGATTTGACAAAATCACAAAAGACTTGCGACTCGACTTGGACTTGAGCCTTCTGACTTGAGGTGACTTGATCATTTAATTCAGAGGTCTCCAACACGCCGATCGCGAGATCCCGCTAGAAGAGCAGACTCCCGTCGGGGAGAGCAGAATCTTCAGCCGCTCCTACTGTTGCTGAGAATCCTTGCAGGCAGGGGCGGGACTTTATTTAGCTGGGCCACCATGCGGCCAATCATATGCGAGGACACACTAGGATGATACCATTATGTGAAAGAAGGGTGGGGGGCACAGCAGGTGTAGTGGTACAGGCCAGCTGCACAGAGCGACTGGGAGACGGATTGAAATGCAAGCGCGTCGGAAAAAGTCAAGAAATTAGCGAAAACCGAAAAAAGAAGCAGCATCTGGCTGCATTTCAATGATATTGGAGAAAGCAAAGCTGAGTGCAGGATTTGTAAAATGAAAATAACCTTCAGAGCAGGGTTTTGTTTTTTTGGTAACCACTCAGGATTTATTGTCAGAGGTGGGAGAAGTTCAGATCTTGTACTTGAGTAAAAGTAGCCTACCAGAGTTTAGGAATACTCGGTTACAATAAAAAGTCCTGCATTCAAAATGTTACAAGTAAAAGTATAAAACTATGATCATCAAAATATACTTAAAGTACCACCTGCAGAGGGATCTAGATTCAGTTTTTCTTTTCCCCATAGAGACCGAGGCTGCTGCACATTATCCCTTGCATAAAGATAGATTGTGAGTCCCTTATAACATGTTTTACACAGTGGAAATAAACATTCTGGTTACCTCAAAATCAGGGATCTTATAATTTAAACTCCTTCTGAATCAAACCGTTATGGTAGCCTGGTAAGACTCGTTTTGTCAAAGTTTAGGACTTGGACTTGACTTGAACTTGCCCATCCTGACTTGAGACTTGACTTGGACTTGAGCGCAAAGACTTGAGACTTGACTCGGACTTGAGCGCAAAGACTTGAGACTTGACTCGGACTTGCAAAACAATGACTTGGTCCCACCTCTGCCAAAATGTACTTAGCTCTTAAATTATCTGCAATCTGTTCTGCTGCAGAAAAGCAGTGCCTCACGACTGTAACGTTAAAGTGAGCGCAGTGATCAGAGAGCCATTAGATGTGGCATGCCTACAGCAGGCCTATGAAGCATTGGGAAACGCGAGGCAAGGAAGTCCGAAAGTTAAGAGGTCTGTCACATCACGAGGTCTACCACATGGCTCAGTTTAGGTTCTGTTGTTCGGCTGACGTCATCAATCACAGGCTATGTTAACCAATCGCTACTGGCAAAAGTACACACATCCTTTACCAAGTAGATGTACAGATATTCGCATTTAAAATACTCTGGTACAAGTAGAAGTACTGACTAAACTTCTTTACTCAAGTAAAAGTAAAGAAGTATTGGCCCTCGAAATGTACTTAAAGGTAGGGTAGGTAAATCACTTCAGAAACACTTTTTGTTATATTCCATGGAATGCTCTTAACATCCCAATAGCAATGAATAAATTAAGCAAATAAAGCAATTCCATTGGTCCCTCTTGTTTAGAGAAGACCAGGAAATTATGGATTCACGGATCGTGTTAAAATCAACAGGCACGCAATGACTCTAAATAATAATGATCAGGCCACCAGACGCAGATTAAAACTAAAGTAACAAACCTGTTTTGAAAATGTAAGAAGTAGAAAGTACAGGTATTTGTGTTAAAATGTGAGAAGTAAAAGTAAAAGCACATCACTCCCACGCTCATCCACCTACACTGGTTGCCGGTCAAGTCCTGCATATCCTACAAGGTCCTCCTCCTCACCTACAAGACCCTCATGCCCTTGCCCCCCAGTACCTATCGGACATCCTTCACCCACATGCCCCACCCCGGAACCTGCGGTCCTCAGACTCTGGCCTGCTTACCACCCCCCGCACCAAACTGCGAACCTTCGGGGACAGAGCCTTCAGTGTGGCAGCCCCCACCCTCTGGAACGCTCTCCCTGCGGAGATTCGCAACATCCCCACACTCGACGCCTTCAAAAGGGCCCTCAAGTCCCATCTGTTTGCCAAGGCTTTCGGCCCCTAAATCGATCTGTTGTTTTGCCTGTCTGACTTTTTGTTTTGTTATGTTTGTTTTTTGCCCTGTTACTTGTAAAGCGACCTTAGGTCCCTTGAAAGGCGCTATATAAATCCAAGCTATTATTATTATTATTATTATTATAAAAAGTCGTCAGAAAAATAAATAGTGGAGTAAAGTATTGAGTCCAGAAAAATATACTTAAAGGTGGGGTAGGTAAGTTTGAGAAACCGGCTCGAGATACACTTTTTGTTATATTCCATGGAATGCTCTTAACATCCCGATAGCAATGAATATCTTAAGTGCTTTGACAAAAAATCCATTAAAAAATGTCATCTGTGGAAGCCGTAGTACTGTAAAAAGCATGACCAATCATTTTAGCCGGCACGGCCTGTCAGCCTTCTATCTGTGCACAAACTTATCTCGTGCCCTCATTGGTCATGTGCGCGTTCGTGTGTGTTGGAGGAGGGGCTCTGTAAGGAAGCGGCTTTGTATTTTCAAATTCTAGCACACTCCAGCTGGTTTCTCCAAAATTACCTACCCCACCTTTAAGTACAGTTACAAAGTATTTGTACTCCACTACTTCCCACCTCTGTATAAAGCAACCCGATATCACGGCAAGACGTGAACATGTGACGATTTACCATGCTGGGAGACGTGAAGATGTCACAATTTCGTCCCTTCAAACGTGACAGTTACACGGTATTGTTAACCCATGTTAACCAGTGGAGAAATAACCGGAAATGCCAAGCAAATGCTACCCCGACGGTTGGTTGTTATTGTCAATATTAATATAATAATGATTTATTTTGTAATAGTCACACTCGATTACGCCGATTTTCTTGTTTCCCCAGCTGGTCCACACCTCTTTTAGCAGAATCAAAGGCCACATTAATGTATTAAATCAATGTTAATCCATGCATGTGGATGTGGAATCAACGGACGTGACGTTGTGCGATTGAGTTGCCAGGCAACAGCTTCGGTTCATGTTAATTTAAAAACTCTTCAACTACAACCGTAGTTATATTTAAAAACATGTTAGAAGGCCTCACAAAATACTTTAATGCAAATTAAAATGTGAAGGAATGTGTGTATAACAAAATACATCGGTGATAAACTAAACCGGAAACAGACGTAGGCAAGATCCTCAGCTCGATGATTTGGATGGTTTAGCCGCAATGCATGCTGGGATTTGGTGTTTATGTGATGTGAAATCTGAAAACGTTTTTTAAAAATGAAATAATACCTTATTCCGAGTGTGTTTGCTTTTTCTCTTTGAAAGTCATCACATAACGGCATTGTAATACACGGTTCGGCTGCATTAAGTATTACATATCTGCCGTAATTCTCTATTTATAGAGCCATGCTGAGAAGACTTCTAGACAAACAGGAGAACTGCCGCCAAAACTGAAAACGTGACGTGGATCATAAATATATAAGCAATTAAACAACATCTTACATTTCTTTTCACACAATACGTCTCCTTGCAGTATCAACACTAATTCGGCTGACTTTTATATTTGTTTATTATTACACTGATATTATACGTAGTATTATACTCTTATAAGATGTATGTAGATAGTATAAGAAATGTGCAGAATGACAGTTTAATGGTGGAGGTATACACACATATTGATACAGTAGAGGTCTTGTAATGTACTGTTGAGGAACCTGCGACCCAAGTTTTTCATTCATTGCATAACTACACCGTAGTTGTGTATAATATGATATGTCAATAAACCTCTTGAAATCTTGAAAGGGGTGTGCAAACTAGTCATTATATACAGTCTTTAATTAACTATTAGTAGAGAATAACGAGTAATGAATATACTTTATAGGGATCCTATTAATATCTAATAATAAAATAATAAAATTCAATAACGTTCTTCAACCACCAGGAGTCCCTTTTTATCAGCTGTGCACCGTTATGGTGTAAATACAGCCTATCTACCAATTGGATCAAATATAAAAGTCAGCCGAATTAGTGTTGATATTGCAAGGAGACGTGTTGTGTGAAAAGAAATGTAAGATGTTGTTTAATTGCTTATATATTTATGATCCACGTCACATTTTCAGTTTTGGCGGCAGTTCTCCGGTTTGTCTAGAATTCTTCTCAGCAGGGAAAAAAAAAAATATATATATATATATATAATAAATAATAATATAAATAAATATTTTAAATATTTTCTAAATAAATAGAGAATTACGGCAGATATGTAATACTTAATGCAGCCGAACCGTGTATTACAATGCCATTATGTGATGACTTTCAAAGAGAAAAAGCAAACACACTCGGAATAAGGTATTATTTCATTTTTAAAAAACGTTTTCAGATTTCACATCACATCAACACCAAATCCCAGCATGCATTGCGGCTAAACCATCCAAATCATCGAGCTGAGGATCTTGCCTACGTCTGTTTCCGGTTTCGTTTATCACCGATGTATTTTGTTATACACACATTCCTTCACATTTACATTTTAATTTGCATTAAAGTATTTTGTGAGGCCTTCTAACATGTTTTTAAATATAACTACGGTTGTAGTTGAAGAGTTTGTAAATTAACATGAACCGAAGCTGTTGCCTGGCAACTCAATCGCACAACGTCACATCCGTTAATTCCACATCCACACCTTTGACCCAAACGCATGGATTAACATCAATTTAATACATTAATGTAGCCTTTCTTTCTGCTAAAAGAGGTGTCGACCAGCTGGGGAAACAAGAAAATCGGCGTAATCGAGTGTGACTATTACAAAAATAAATCATTACGGTAGCATTTGCTTGGCATTTCCGGTTATTTCTCCACTGGTTAATATGGGTTAACAATACCGTGTAACTGTCACGTTTGAAGGGACGAAATCGTGACATCTTCACGTCTCCCAGCATGGTAAATCGTCACATGTTTACGTCTTGCCGTGATACCGGGTTGGTATAAAGTCATCAGTTTAGGGCACTTCCCAAAGCAGAAACAGGAAATCTTAAAGGGCTTTTACAAGGAGGATCCTGGGAAAGTGAGATCTCTATGGCATATAGTGTGTTTCCAACACGCTAGCTATTTACGATCAGGTTAATTTCCCCCAAAATGCTAATTGTCTACTTCTGTCATCTGTTGTTTGGTTGAGTTCTGATGGACAGCTCCCAGATAAAAGCTTATAGATTTTCTCTTGGAGAATCCTGTATCAGTAACAGTTCTGTTATCACAGTTACTGAGGTCAGAGGGGGATGCTCACTATTAAACTTTAGAAGGGTTTGTTTTTGCAGTGTTGAGAATTGAACACTGCAAAAACCAGGATGTGGTATGGTTATATCTACTGCTTATTCATTTCATGCTGACATGCTTGACCTATTTAAAAATGCATCATTGTGTCATATCAGATTTGCCGTAAATTGCTGGATGCACCAAAGCAGTTAAACCTCACACATAGTATAAAGATATGTTCTTCTATTGATCAAAAGATAAATGTATTTCTCTCCATGCATACTGAACAACTGGAACAACTTGATTGACATTTAATAAAAATGATATGCTTTCTTTTCTGTTGAAGGACAAAAAAATCTGATTCTTTAAGGAATAACAATTTTACAAAATGGCCTTTAAAATGTATCTTTTGAAAATCTGAGTGGCACTTTTGAAGATTGGGATGCGAGATTGCTTTCATTTTCCAAATCAAGTGAACACTCTGTGTCTCTAAATTCAGTGCAATTACAGTTATGAACAACACAGCTCAATTCCAGTGCAGCTTAACAAATGGTAGAAGCAATCTTGTGAAGACTTTTTGGTCAACCAATAAAGAAACAGTTGTATAAGACTACTAACTTTAGTAAATATTTACTACAAAAATGAAAATGGCATTTAAAACAGTATCTAATCAATATTGTGGTTAATAAAAAAGAACCCATTCAATCCAAACCTTTTAAAATGTCCATCCACCCATTATCTTAATTTTTTTAAAGGCTTTGGCCCACAAATAGGAAAGTGAAGACAGAAGAAAGGCTGTCTGCAGATACAAACACACACTTCCAGTCTGTCCTAGCTGATGAATGACAGGGATTATATTTGTGTGAGTCTATGTCTTTTTTTTTAGGACATTAATCAATCTTAAACTGACACGCCAGATGGTTTGTTTACACTTAGAAGCTGTCATTGGAAATTGTTGGTAAAAGGGCAGGAAGGTGATGGATGAACCATCTGTCAATCAAACTCTTACTGAAGCCATTCTGGAGTTAAGCAAAATATATGCTTAAAGCCTTCAGTGCAGTTTCTTGATCATCTTTAATATAATAGAACAAAAATGTTGAATTGTTTATATGAAGTTAATTCATGAGTAAATAGATATTTTACCATATGGTATCATAGCATACAGTATAAGGACAAAAAACAGTTGCACTCTGATGACATGACTGAACTTTTGATTAACAGTATTAATGGTCACAATATTAAATTTTATTTGCTATATTAAGTATTTGTTAACGATTATTAACATTACATTTGTAACCATTTAAACATTAATTTAAGAAAAATCTATATAAATAATTAAACATGCTTTACAAAATATTTATTAACAATTTAACAATTGAATATTTGTATTATTAGTTGCAAAATTATAATCCCCATCCAGATATTTAGATGTAGAGACAGTTTACGAACCAATTATTAACAGTAGGTCCTTAAACCAATTACAAATCTCTTGTCAATACGGTGTATAAATGTTCAGAAAAAATATCCTATTGGTAAGCAAATCAACTGACAATCCTTTAAGACATCATTAGTTGAGTATATCAAGTTCATAAGGTGGTACCAACAATAATCTGTAGGTCTGGTATAGCTGATACTAATGAAACATTTATGCTAACCTCTATTGATGCAGCCATGTTTTCAACAAAACAAAAATGTCCTCTTCTGTAACCTCAAACACACCTAAACCTCGGCCGTCTGCTGGTATCTCCTCCCGAGAGGAAGAGGAAGACGAAGATGAGACCGGACACTGGCTGTCCAGACGCTAACATATGACTTGATGCCTGACACGATAGATTTTTGTTGCAATCTGTGATTTTCATTCTTGCAAAGATTTAGCTGTTATACTGTAGGCCAACTTCATTCTGCCTTTAAGCAAAAACAATGTTCTAACGATACAATCACTTTTAGGAAGAAAGAACACACACACACACTCACACACACACACACACACACACACACACACACACACACACACACACACACACACACACACACACACACACACACACACACACACACACACACACACACACACACACACACACACACACACACACACACACACACACACACACACACACACACACACACACACACACACACACACACACACACACACACACACACACACACACACACACACACACACACACACACACACACACACACACACACACACAAACACACACACACACACACACACACACACACACACACACACACACACAAAATGGTGAAAGCTACTCCAAACCCCCTGTCTTCTATTAATCTATTATTGTTATAGCACCACAACATGCTAAAATTATATATACAACTCCCCAAACTAAATCTGTTAAAACACCACTAAACCGTATTTGTTTAAAGTCTATTTTAATTCCAAATCTCAAATCACTTTGAGGTTTTTGGAGTAGGGCTGGGCCACTGGAAATAATAAACTACCCACAAAAACACAACATAAAGAGAAACAAGGACAGCTGAAACAGGGGGCAATGTCTAGGCAGTAGCATCTTATTTGGATGCCCATCAGTTTTACATACAGTATTAAAAAAGTAAAAAGTATTTGCCACCAATAATGCAGCAATATTATAGATACAAAAACGAATTTGGTCTTTTTGTAGCTTTAGAAAAAAGCAAGTAGTGATGAAAATAATAAAAAGTGCACCGGGGTCTGGAGGGTGGACAGAGTCAGCAAATTGGAAGCATCAAATGGAAGTGCTCCTTGTTTGGACTAATTTCCACAGAGAAGAAACGCTCCCAGTGCCAGAGCTTTCAACTGTTGACTAATATCACCTAACCACCTAACAGCACCGTACCCTCAAATGCTCTGCAAGTACTCATTTTACAGAGGCGACGAAAAAATATAATGTGGGTTGCATTTTTATAGTGTATGTTCTTGTCTTTCCAAAGGTATTTATTTTAAATGTTTTATCCAAAAAATATTACGCTGGCCGACAGGTGCCAACATGTCACAGCTGCCCAAAACACATTTATTAGGAGAAACGCGGTACCCTTTTAAAAAACAATGAAAATAAAATTAAAATCACATGCCAATGAAGAAACATCTTCACCAACTTAACAAAACATGCGCAGGGTTTACTAAAACTGCTGCATAAACGAAATGCGGCAAATGCAAAACGAAAAAGAAAACACTGCAAATACAAAATGCTGCACATGCTTAAAACAAAACGGAAATAGGGGCACTCAAAACTAATGCACACAGCTGGGGCCGGAGCACTTGTTGACTTTAGGGGATTATAAAGTTGATCAACTGTCACTTATTTGAACTAGCATGATTTTTCCGATATTATTGAAAATCTTTTGTAAGCTAGCTAGCTAAAGTAGCTAACCTAGTCTTTTTAAATACACTGACAGAAACACTTAGAAATATGAGACAGGCTATCTCTGGACAGCCAGTGTCCTGTCCAATCAGCATCTTTCTCCTGTAAGGAGCTACGGCCGTGGTTTAGGTTTGTCTCACGAGAAAAGAAGACACATTTACGTTGAAAAGTTTGCAGCTTCTTAAGCGTCAATTTTGCAATATAATCAGATATATGACATATACAGAGTATTGATAGTAACACATTATGAAATTACAAATGATAATGTATACTTATTATAAGCAGTGCTATTCAAACAGTTAGTGTGGCACACAAGATTGTCAACAAATAGGAGATTGTTGTTTTGCATTCAAACAGTATGGACAAGAGTGGACAAGTGTTTTGTTTATGCAGTGCTTTGAGTTAACCCTGCATATCTGTGTTGGCAACTTTCTGTTTTTATATATGCAACATTTTTGGTAATGTAAAATAAGTGCAGTACATTTACCTTATTAATGGACGTCAATCATAATTGTCCATCTTTGGTTCTGCCATCATTGTGAGTCACTCTTCAAAAAAACTACATGCATAATATGAAGTTTTTTTTATCAAATGCATCCTCAGAATATATGTATGTTGATGTGAAGGTGTCTAAAATGGACGAGCTGAGTGAAAGAGATGCATATGGTATACGGACAGATGAGCCGTGATATGTTAAATTAAAACCGGAACAAATCAAGTCGGAGTCCTTTTGCTGTTCCATTGAATATTAATTAAGGTAATTAACTGAGGTAAATTGCAATTTAGAATGTAATTGGTGGTGAGATGACATTTGAAGTTCAAACAGGACCGAAATGCAGTCACCCCTAACCATATGCTAATGGAATTTCCCTAATCTTTAGCCTCGCTTTCCAATGAAGTGGATATTACTGTGCGATTAGTTTTGACCAAACAACCTCTGGGTCGGAAATGAAAGTGCAACTAAAAAAAGAGTTTGTCAAAGAACAGAGGGATATGTTGGCAGTGGAAAACTGTACGAGCAAGTGAAGCCTATAAAACTAAGAGTAATAAAATACGTCAGCAGAGAGCAGCAGGATCTGGTGGGAATGAGTTGAATGAGGGGGAAACTCAGCACAGGGAGCAAATACACTTGGTTTAGAAATAGCAGCTGAAGGCTTTGAGCAAACCCACCAGGGGTAGGCTTTGTACCGCTTCCTGATTGAAGAAAATCATACAGTATGGATCTGTTGTACTGCCAAAACAAAATGTCTCTCCCTGTGCACCAAAACACAAGATTTGAGGCTGAAGAAAATAGTTGATTGTCTATTCTTTGAAATATTAAAGTGATCACACTGGAATAAAAGAGTTTGATAGAAAAAAAAAGGGTTTTTTCTTGACTTACAAAAATGAAAATCAAACTGATACTTTGTATTTTGTTCTTTGTACGCACTTTTATAAGATACACAATGGACAACCTGATGACGGCTAATATAGCATTAGTCAATGAACTTGATACTAAAAAAACAAATCAATAATAGAAGCTAAAGACTTAAATATTGAAGATATGTAGATATTTCACTCAGCAATCACTTTTTTCAGCACAGTGTTATAGTGTCATTAATGATATGTAACATATTAGCATTGATGATACAAAAATAAATAAATAAAAAGGTTTGTCTTGCTTATGTTCAGAATTTAGCAGTTTGTTTCAAATATGTATATTTGTATGGATGTTGCAACTATACATAGCTTTAGCAATACTGTATGTAATTATGGTCATGCTAATAGATCTACTGAATTGTACGTTTTGAACCCATACTTTTTTACATAGCATGATTTCATTTTTATTTACCAGATATTAAGGGGTAATTTATTCCAATTTGTTATGGCTCAATAAATTATGTTTTTACAATGAGTTCGTATGGCCTGGGTACGACAATATGGCCAGTAATGGTATTTGTGTTTTATGTTCTAGCACTAAACTACTCTGTCTGAAAGGTTGGCATCTTTCAGTCAATGGTATATTTTAACAATGTGGTCATGGTTATGGCAGCCCAGGACAATTCCAGCAGCATTGTTTTGTTCAACTAGTAATTTTGTTATAATTATTTGAATAGTTTGGGTTTAGATCCAGCAAACGGTAAAACAATAGTCTCAGCATACATTTATTCGATATATTAGCTGATGAGCCGAAGACAGATTTCCACCCTGGTGAACAATAAAGATGTATTGTAGAAGTTAACACTGAGTCAATTTAAACAACTCTCTATTTTGCACCAATTTTACTCCTGTTTAACATGAGGACCTCAGTGAAAGCTAAAGCCTACATTTCAGTTATTTACTGTATCCTCACTTGACACAAAGGTTTATTCTTGGTGTAACTGTATATTTCCACTAACAAAGAATTACTAACAAAGCACGTATATACTAATAAAGGACTGGCTTATCTAAAGCCAGTTGAATAGCACTTGAAATGTTTGGCTCTATGAAACCTGATGTACTTATATGATTCTGTTTTCTTCAAGGTTGTGTCTTCCTGGTCGAATGCACTTATTGTAAGTCGCTTTGGATAAAAGCGCCAGCTAAATGCAATGCAATGTAATGTAATGTAATGTAATGTAATAGCTCTAGAGCCACAGCACACAGTAAACACATACCTGACTGCAGTAACAACACATGAAATATTTTACTGGCTGGTTCTTCAAAAACATCAGGGGCTCTGTGTTTAAACTCTCCTCAAGTGTTACAACCACAAAGAGAAGCTGCTGCTGACTGTAGGCGGATAATAAAGGTGGATATTCTGTTTGGGAGCTGCCCATCAGGACCATCTGACACTAAAGACTTATTGATCTATGTGTTGCAGGCTTTTCTGAGTCATTGCTTTCCCCAATGTGTTTGAACTTGGAAATATTCTACCATTTGACTCTTTTGACTGTACTGGGTTATTTTGATTTAAGTTCAATGTTTATAACTCTACTTTCATATAGAGAAAAGAAAGCTTTTTTAAGCACTAAAAAACATCAGTTCATCCTTGTTAATTACACGACATTAATTGGTTTGAATTGTCTACAATGCTTTTGTGTTTTTCCCATAGTTATTTCCCTCACGATTCTGAGAGACGCATTTCTTTTTTCAGAGGTTTTGATAGGCTAAAACATCTACCTACCCATAATCCTCAGCTACTGTTCAAGCTTGGTGTTTGGATTTTTTAGCCGCAATGCACGTTGGGATATGGTGTTTATGCGATATGAAATCCGAAAACATAAAAAAAAAAAAAAAACTTAATTCCGAGTGTTCTGGCTTTTCTCTTTGGAGGTCATCACATAACGGCATTGTAATACACGGTTCGGCTGCATTAAATATTACATATCTGCTGTAATTCTTTATTTATAGAGCCCTGATCAGAAGACCTTAGCTGGAAGAACTGCCACCGAAACTGAATATGTGACGTGGTGGATCATAAATATATCAGCAATTAAACAACATCTTAGATTTATTTTCACACAATACGTTTCCTCGCAGTATCAACACTAATTTGGCCGACTTTTATATTTGATGCAATTGGTAGATGTTAAGAGCATTCTATGGAATATAAAAATAAGTGTTTCTGAAATAAATTACATACCCCACCTTTAAGGGACGTTAATCAACAACATCTGAAAACGTAATGTGGTCGCTAATGTTAGCTAAATGGCGTCTCACCTGATGTAGTAGCACAAAGCAGCCGTCCAAGTGCCACCCTCTTCTCCCTATGATGGAAGCCTGAGACAGCCTGTGGCAGGGTTCTAGCGTCCAGCGTTCAATGTGGGGTGGTGTCCGACTCACACGACTAAAAGAAAAGTGACAAAAACAGCAACTGGGTCTTTCAGTGAACACGAACAAGTGAAAAAAGTACAGCACTATCTGTTAAAACTATCTGCACCTCATAGCCTACTATCGCTCAGTAAAAGTTAACAAAAGCGAGGGAAACACTTGATCCGATACCAAGTATTTCAGGGCCAGTATCGCCGATACCGATACTTTTTTAAATGAAAAGCGTCTTATGTACTTTCATATAGACAAGTTTACGCGCCAAAACACGGGTAGCGCCATGACACTACACAAATGCACTTCATTTCCGCCGGAAGTCTTTTGCACAGCGTCTGTCGGTGTAAACCGATGTAAACAGTCAGACGGGCACTGGTGTAAACACAGCGATTTCGATGCTAACAGTGATGCTAGCTTGGGAACACGATTCTACTTCTTTGACTGGAGATGGCGTTACTCTCCCCCACCCGAATTCAGTGCAAAACTGGGAGAATAACATGACGACGTGGCCCAGCATAAAACCAAAATAAACTGCCTTATTTAGGTCATGCCCACAGGAGCCAACAGTTGTCTGTTGTTTACATAATGCACAATTTACATGATCTCTTTATGCTGTGCAATATATCATATGTGCCTGTACTGTTTGAGTGAAAATAAAGTTTGATGTAATTTAATTTCATTATTGCACTGTTATTGCATTATTGCATTTCATATGTTCCTTAGAGTGCTACAATTTCTTTTAACACAGTTCATCATTCATATTAAGCTCATACTGTACATAAATAACACTGAATTAATTAATTGTTGAGAGGAAACTAAAGAAATGGCTTCAACAAGAAAGATCACATGTTTAATCCTAACAGGTATTACAAATTAAAATATAAAAGCAGCCCACACAATTACATCACTATGAAAATATTCATATATAATATTAAAAAATACAATGCATGCAGTATTTGTTGTGTTTATCTGTATTTAATGAACAACATGGCTGGGTGCTGGGTGCTGGTTTGTGGTCGTAGCACTCTCTATCTAACCACTCGTTCAGGTGCTTTCTCGAGTGATTGCAACCAACTACCGCACACGTAGTTCCCGAACCACTTTTCTTCATGTTGTAATTGTTATATCCTCTTTGTCTCTGCGATATCAGTGCTTTGTCGGCACAACGGAGCTAGCTAGCAAAACAAACCCAGTCCGCCAAAACGGAAGTGCATTGCATCGAAGGGAGGAGTTCAGGATGTAGAGCGGAAACGGCTCAATAACTTGTGTATAGGGGAGAGCTGCATGACATTATTTTTGAGCTGAAAGCATCATAAATAGACTAAATCTGAATTCATTTTCATGAATAAAGACAGGACAGTTTTTATAGACAAATAAACGTTCTACTTTTGCAAATTTAAAGTGCAAACATGAACAATAACAATACAAAGTGGCCAGAGTAGCGAACTGTCTTCTTGCACACATCACAGTTCGCTAAATTTGAATTGCCAGTTGTGAAATTGCTCCACACAACGCTCCTCTTTCTCTCAGCTATCATGCGCGTTTGTGTGTTGCACCCGCGAGCTGCTGGCTGCTGCTGTCCTGGCCTGCTGGCTGCTGTCAGTCAGCTTGATAATCGGCGTTCAGGCAGGGAGCGCGCTGCGCGTGCACGGGCCTCCAGGAGAGGAGGACAGCAGTGGAGAGAGAAGAAAAGAGCATATACTTGTGTTCGTCTGCACATCGTTTTTTGAAGAAATTGACGAGTAGAGGAGACGGGAAAAAAAGTATAAAAGTATTGAGCCTATTGGCTCTAGTATCGATATTTTGAAACGTAACGTAATATCGGAAGTATCGATATTTTGGGATCGATCCGCCCACCCCTAGTTGACGCTAACTTTACATTGACGCTGCGGAAAGACGTAGTACACGTTCTCCTGGCGAGACCTCAAATCATCTTCGTAATATCTATCAAACTATAGATCCTACACATCCACTGGACGTGGATTCTAAAAGTACAATAAACACTTCTCGCTAGAAATCTAATCAAAAAGCATTTTAATGGCCAAACTATTCTACAATTTAGGATTTTCCAGTGAGGGTTATTTTTTAATAAACAACCCTCCGGAGCGTTTGCAATCAACGGGAGCATGTTGTTTCTTACACGACCACTAGAGGTGCTACACTTTAAAACGTGAGTATGGGTCGTAATAAGCTGCTGAACAATCAACCTATTTGGTCGTTTTTTGTAGGAGGACAGTCTGTTTCACGTTCTGCTTCCACAATAAGTCTGTTTCTCCAGTGTAATGATAATAAAATGCTTAGTAAGTATTGGTAATAATATTGATAAAAACAACAACGTTTGGGTTCGTTCGTTTATTATGATGGTAACGTTAACTTCAATAATTAACTCCAGCTCACCAAACCATATACTGCAATATCTACGTTAACGTTATTTCTGGAACCATCTGGAAATGTGAGATTCATTTTTTTAAGATACACAGATCTTATAGTGAGGTTAATCTCATATACAGTACGCTGGTCTTCAACACTACTGTGAAGTTAGCTGTCTGCAGCGTTGAGCATCGCACATTTAAATCAACAATATCAATGCATACAGTTACCTAACTAGCAAACTAACTAATGTTCGAGGATGACCTTATTTTACCAACCACACACAGAAGCCGCTTGTTCTACAGTATAATCCTTCTTAATGTTTTACACTTCTCTAATATGTTGTAACTTGTATGCTACGGCAGCATCGTTAGCAAAGATGTAGCTTAGCTGAATAAAAAGACCAGTAAGAAATAAAGTGCTTGAATTTCACTTACCGAAGAAACTGCATTCAGGGACGGACTGTTTTAACCGCTGAGCCATAAGATAAGTCCGATATTTAAATGAAGAATACTCCACTGTAAAGTTGGACATTTTAACATGTGGGTCTATGGAAATTGATCCTTTCTGCAGTCATCCACTATCGGCCAATAGATGAACTGCAGTTTGAGGCACTTCCTTATCGTCCTCCCGGCTCTGCCCCAGAGTATGCCGCTTGTATAGACCTATGGTATAGACCGAAAAAAAGTTGGAGAAGAACCGGTTTTCGGGGTAAAGAGCCGGCTCCGCTGCGGTGTGAACAGGAAAATAACAGTGTCTGTCAGGCTCTAGCTCCGAACCGGCCCTCGAACCACGTTGGTGTGAAAGGGGCTTTAGTAGAGCTGGCAGCTTATACAATGGGGCTCGGTCCACGTGAAGAGGACCCAGTTTCAAATCTTGCCTGGGACCATTTGTGCTGTATGTCATCCTGTCTGTCTCCCCATTGTAACTCTATCTCTGCAATAAAGACACTGGTTTCCCCCGAAAATAAAAAAACAAATCAATAAAAATATTGTAAACAGGAGCCAACTGAAATCAGTAGCTATTTTTGAGAGATCCCCATGGATTTTGGATGAAACATGCCATTTATGTTGTTTCATGTATTATCTCAGTGTCTTCATTGCCGATGTTTCCTGCTGCTGTTAATTATCCATTCAGATGACATTCAAGTCACATTCTGTGGTGTGGTTTTTCCATAAGTCTGTTTCCATAGTACCATGTAGCATTTTGTTGTTATTAATAAACCAACCTTCTTACCTAAGCTAAGTATATTAACCTTTATGCTTTTCTTTCACTCTGAGGCATACAAACAAATGGTAGACCCAAAGAGTTAGTCATTTGTTGAAATTAAACAAGATCACACCAAGGGATCTTACATTACTTTTGAAACAAAAAGTATCCTTGGTAAACAGAAATTAATAGTTGAAAAACACTTCACAAATAATAGACTAAATGAGTATAAAGACGAAAAATCTATAATACTCTGGGTGCAGCTGCAACCTAGCACCGTCTTGCATTTAAACATAATTTTGAAATTTTGAAAAAGGCACTAGCATTGCACACTGTAATGTATCATAGGTATATTTTCCTTATTTTGTAGTTACATTGTAATGAGTATTCTAAATGTCTGACCATTAAAGAGGGTTTCATCCCTCCAATTCGATCTATCTATCCATCTAAAATTATTCCGTATTCAACAAAACAATTAAGTAATAAGGGTAATGTAATAGTTTCTATTCAATGGCAATAGAGTTTATATTTCGTCCAAAAAAGGGCGAGCCATTCTTTACAGCTCACACTTAAATTGGTACACGCCTCCAAACTGAAGCAGCCCACATTCCAAAAGAAACCTATCACTGAGTTCATCAGCCTTTCCACATTTATCTGGGACTCAGATCCTACACACAACAATAAAAGAGTCTGGAAAAGAGCCATTCATCTCTAGCATGCTCCACTGCAATAACAAAGACACAGAAGTCACATCGTGTGGATCAAACCGAGAGGTGTATATATCTCAATTTAGGTTTTTCAAAGATTGAATCAGACAATAGCTCTGGGAGAGACAGGAAAGTAAATGAGGCAGCAAATGATGCTTAGGCCCCTGACACCATCAGACCCTCATACGCCCTTCATTATGCATTCAGTATTACACTGATTCTAAACTTGTGAGGTGGCTTCAAGGAGCAAAAATCCCCCTGCAGTCTTTGATTATTAATTAACACCCAGGTAAGTATTCTTAAGGGACAGCACAGGGAGAAAGCATGCCTTTCATTGGAAAGCCCTCGGTAAGTAAGGCTCACTGACAGCAAGAAAGGGGCTCAAAAGTTTGGAATATATTCTATTTTATACTCATCCAACCTTACAGGCAATCAGAGCGGCTCTTGAGAGGGCAGTGTACAGTTCATCCATTCAACGGAACCATCTAAAGCATCCTTAAATGTTTGCTTCTGTTTATGCCCAAAGCTCTTCAAAGGCATAAATGCTCAAAGGGAGATGTACAAAAGACAAAGTGTTTCCTAAACTTCAGATAATTTTGATGTTTCTTTTATCTGAAGGTTTTAACTATTGTTTGTGTATAAGTTGACAGCAGAGAGTTTGGGACCCAAGAGCTTGAAATCTAACAAAATACCCAATGCACACTTTCAAAAGTCCACTCCTGAGATTCAATCGCACACATCTTTCAAGCCAGATACACAGAATTGTAGTAGTTGATTAGCAGGGTTAATACAGTGAGTAGAAGTCATGTTAAGGTATTATATATATGTGTTTATTAAAGTGTTACTGAATGAGTTATAAAACATTTAAGCTGTTTTCACACGAGAAGCTGTATGTGAGAACACAAATGGCTGATCAGTAGAACTGGAAAAACTTTTTTTTGCAATGTCCAACCAGAAGCCAATTGTGAATAAAGGCACTCATTTTAGAAAGAATTCAAAGCTATCAAGTGGGAATGTCAATAATGTTTCTATCGTGGCTGTACAAATATTAGGGTGCGAAGAAAGGCCGGTAAAGGCCGAAACAGAATTCATCAGAGAAATGCAATGAAAGAGTTGTTGTCCTGCCTCCTGGATGCTTTACCAAGGCGTCACTACTTGCCTAAACCAAACGATTATTTCCAGTAATGAAGATGGTTCTGCCACCAACAATCTCCTGTTGTCCAGACACTAAACATCAGAAAAAGGCTTCATTTAATGAATCCATTATTGTCAGTACATCGTCAACAGCCATCTTCAAAATCACAATTCATTTATCGAGCTAAAATCTCAAACCTCAATATTTCGAGCTACTCAAATGTGAAGACATGCAGCTAACGGTTGAAATAAACGTCAAAGTGCATTTCTTTGGGTTTTGGATTTTAATTTCAAGATGGAATTTTTAGTTGGTCTTATGGCCACAGTGGTTCGCACACTTTTTTAGCCCATGGTACCCCTCCAAAGTGAAGATAATCTTTTTGAGTGAAGATCATCTTTTTGATAATCCTGCATGCCCTACTCCCAACACAAAATAATTATAGATTTGTTTTCAATTAACAAAACAATACAACTATTCTAACTCACTTAATCTCAAAACCACACATATTCACAATTTTTCAATCATAAGGAATGGAATAAGTTATCATGCAGGTAATTTTATTAGAGCATCTATTCTTCTAAAGAGGGTATTGTCTCCAGCTTGCCTTTCTGCAGACGTGGACAGCATGGCAAGCATCCTATCTGCATGAAGAGCCATAAGCCAAGGAGCTTTCACTGCACAGCCTGAATTTAGTTATTTTGGCCATCTTAGGTTTGTTCACCTCACACTGTTCAGAGTGCTGAGATGTATAAGTATTTCTTTGAGCTGTATTTACAAGGATAAATCTTTGTATTGCCTGCTCTGACAGTTGTTATTTCAAGACGAAATCCTCAGCCAAACGTGTATTGCATTAATACGTACGAGGCAAATAGATATGACACTATGCTGTATACTTTTATATTCAGCAGCAGGAGCTTTATTACGCCATTAAATGGTTTTAATGTAAATGTTTATGTTGTAAAATTCAAAGTAAAAATAATGAAATGTAACACATATCTTGGCTGCCTCACCACTGAACTTTGATGGAATAATCAATAATGGCAATAATCATTATCTGCCCCATTAAAAAGGTGTTAAACGTCTCATTCTTACAGTAATAAATTATAAGTCAGGGCTGAGTGAAGAAATAAGTCTTGTCATCAGTACGAAGCACTCATTACTGTCAACATGGAGCACAGAAAGAGCTCTGTGCTGCCGCGGCATGTCTGTCAGAAGAATGATGGGGATTATTCATGGTCACTTGGAGATGTTCTGAACTGAAGACTATTAAGGTGGGATAAATGTACCTCTTTTTGACTGGCAGTGAAACCAGAGACCACCTCGCGTGGGCCGAGGGTCAAATGACATCAGTGTGAGGTCAGCGCTGACATGGAGTCCTGGACAGGTCCTCTGAGTAATTAGGAGCGGGAGGAAGCCTGGCTGCTGCAGAAGCTTCGCCTCCATCGCTGAATGCCACCGGTTCCACCTTTCACTATCGCTCTGCCTTACAGGGGCAATAAGTGAGCTTTTTAACGCTCCATAGCACAAAATAGCAGTAATATATCTCGAGGGAGTTGATAGAGTTGTTGATAAATACCAATGACTCCATGATTACTTCAGTAGGTGCTGACCTTTCTGCCGCTAAAGACTCGACCATTCTGGCAAGAAATACATGTTCCCCATGGGCATTTGATGATGTTCCAGACTATGGCTATACATTGCACGGATTGGATTTTTATCACAAAATAGCAATAGTGCAATATCCAAATCTCAGACAAATCATTCTGAATCAAGTATTGAGGTGTTTCAGAGATATATTGGCCTACACATTTTGTTCTACGTTATGAAGGACACATTTAATCTTAAAACAAGAGTGTAGTTTGGTACAAATCTTTGAAAAACAAACCACGCCATGGTACCTTGTTTTTCTAATTTTCATAAAGAAATAATTCAATGATTTTTTTCCCCTTCAGTCTGTCTCAGTTAGATTATTTTTTCTTCTAATTGTGCAACCCTACTACAGACCCTTAAAGGAGCAGTGATTTTGGGGGATTTCTACTACCTAGGTGTTTGTGCATGTAAATGGTCTGCAAAGGCTAAAATTGCAAAGTTCCCAAATACTCACCACCAGACTGAAACGCCTCCTTTGGACTACTTTGTTTACTTCCTGAACATAGTGAAGTCACTATGTAACACTTGTGCTTCACTTGGCTAGCGTTCCATCACATTATACTTGAGAGGCAGGATATCTCTTAGCAGTTGACCAATCACAACAGAGCCGTCAAGCTAACCAATCAGAGCAGACTGGGCTCTGGTTTCGGACAGAGGGTGAAAAGAGGTGCTGCAGAACAGGCAGTATGAGAAAAACAAAGACCTTTTTGAACATTTAACAATGTAACAGTAGAGGCAAGGCAAGTTTATATATAGCACCGTTCAACACAAGGCCATTCAAAGTGCTTTAGAATGAAAGCCAAAATACAATTATGAAAATTGAAAATGTGCATAAATAGTGCCTGTGGAGCCTGTAGGGAGCATCAGCGATGGGGGGGTAGGGTTGATGAGTTTACACAGCGCCTTAATGCAAGTACCCTAATGTACTTGCAGTGTCAGCTGTAAGATGAAAAGCAACTGCTAACCTTGCTGCTTTTTTTTTCAACACACAACTTTGCATCTGTTACCTTTCTGGTGGGCAGACACGTATCAGAGGGATTTATCTTTTCAGGCTGATGGACCTTAAACTCAACCTCATGACTTTGTTATTATTATTATTACAGGTTTTAATGGGATTTGTACCGTGATATTTAGTCTTACACACTTCTTTTGGATTGCTCGTTAAATTGGCAGTACATTGTTTTGTTACAGAAGATATCCCAAAGAAATTACTATTTGTTCTCATAGGCCGCAGAATAGAATAGAATAGAATAGAATAATTTAATGTCACTCATTCTACATGTACAATGAAAGAAAGAAAAGCTCTTGAGTGATGACTTTGGTGATGTCTCTGACTTTGATTGTAGCACTAAGATGACATTTGTGGATTCCCATTAAACTCAGTTCAGTCACCATCAGTTCAATAATTGAATTTGAACAATACCTTGGTTTATTAAAAATTATCTGCTCGAAAATGTCCTATTGGTCTCAACAGAAATCTTTGTTTGGTGATAATTAACACTCCATGCTCCAAGTATCCCAGCAATGAAGGTAAAGAATCAATGTCCTCAGAAACTTTTAAGGAGTTCAATATAACCAATGCATTCCAGTTGGATGATTCAAGTGTACAGATTATATAATGTCGCCTCACTTTCAGCAGAAAATATAAACGCTTTTAGGATTATAAATACTAGAACAAGATTGTGTGTTTTTTTACTTCAGTGCAGCATTGGATGTGAACATATTCACAGTAATCATTTCTACCACAGGACTTTGTGTTGCTGCATATATTAACTCCTAAACGGAGCAGTATTAACCTTTACATGATGATACTCCACATTCAGGGGTGAAGCTGTCCTGATGAAGGATCGTTGGAGTCATTAGCATGCGGACACCTCACAGCAGATAATAACCTGCAGTCCGTCTCCACTGCACTGATGCAGGCTGGGAGTAAGGAGCACCATAAGGAGCACCTTGGTGTTCGACATTCTGCTGAGCCTCTATGGGATGCCCTGATATGCTTAAAGAAGCTCATCCGAAATGTAATCACCTCTGCCAAATGTGCAGGACGCACGCTCAGATGCCCCAGCACGGATTCTTGTGATATGGGACCTGTTCTGACGAGTACTTCGCCTGAGTGGGCTGGCCAGGGGGGGGACAAGTAAGCAGGTTTTACACAAGTAATGTTTTAATTACTGTGTGTCCACACGATTGAAGTTATATACCTTACTTTAAAGCATATCATTTATAGTACAGTCTATCAAAGGGAATATACTAGATTTTACTCTCTTTGATAAAGTTACTTCTTTAACTTTTGAGGAAATATGCAATTAGAGAAGTGTTTCTTTGGTAAGAAAGAATTGAGATCATGCATATTTTGTATTTTTATTAAGCAATTACAGCACAGTTAAATAATGCAGATTAAGATGTCTTTTGCATTATAAACAAAATAACATTATTAAGGATGCATAGTGTTTCTGCATTTGTGAATGTGCCTTCTACTGCACAGAGAGGACATTTGCCAAATGTTCTACTTTTCCTTTAGATGGATTTATTTTCTGGTAGTTCATGGACCCTCCATGGGAAAATTCATCTTTTCAACAGCCATAGAAACATAACAGTCTCCCTGAGCCTGGAACATCATATTTATCTTGCTCAGGGACACTTCAGCAGAGACCTGTCACAGGTGATAAGATGTTAACTCTGTTACTGAAGGGTGATATCTCTGTGTCCTTAAGTCCATTGGACTCCTCTGTTTACTTCAATATCATAGTGACGTCACTAATTTACACTCACGCTGCTATTGGCTAGTGCTCAAACACGTTTTGTGTGATAGGCTGAGGGGCGGGACATCTCTAAATGGTTGACTAATCAGAAAAGATTCGCCCAGCTAACCATTCAGAGCAGACTGGGCTCTGGTTTCAGAAAGGGTGAAAATAGGTGCTGCAGTACAGGCAGTATGAGAAAAATAAAGAGCTTTTTCCAACACAATAGCAGAGGAACAAAATGTAGTTATGAAACTTGAAAATTAGCATTATACGGCCCCATTAAGGAGGTGGTAGGGATAGGTAAAATCCCTACCGGAGGTAAAATAGAGTGAATATTGGATTTACAACTACTCCAAATGATTGATAATGTAGCACCAGCACTGCTAGATGTGTAAATAACGGATGCCAACATGTTCTAAATGTTATGGTATGTGTTACAAATATGTCTTCAAGTAAAACTATTCCTCCTTAATAATTTAATAAATCTAAGGTGAAAAAAGTCTCCACTGACGGAGAGTCGCATTTATTTTGACATTCTGTAGATTATAAATGCTCAGTTAAACTGAAAAAGCCTCTCATGCTTTGGCTCCAAGTTATTAATTCCTGACATACAAGTCAGCTGCACTGCACTGCACTGCACTGCTATGTGTCAAACTTAGTCTTCCTTTTAGTTACCTGAGGCTTAATGGCTGCATGGGAGTGAACCTCCATGGAGCTACCCTATTTAAGTCAGGAAGACTGGTGCTAATGGCTGTGCTGAGAGCAACGTTGTAAATTAAATCCAGGAGAGGAGACCTTGACTCCTCAGTATGAAATGAGGAAGATGTCACGGCATAATACAAAAAAAAACCTATGATTATATGGTCTTATTTCCAGGTGAAGAGCAACTTCATGTCTCAGAAGACGTATTGAATCAAAAACTGTACAGTAATTAGCAGCAGCCAGATAAAAGCAGGCTTTGCCGTTATTTAATATGAGAGCATAATTATAAAATATTCTTATCAATGTGAATGGACATGAGTTTTTATTGGGTTTTCAACAATCAGTTTTGTGAAATCCAATTTCTTTATGTAATAAACGGTTTGATAAAGTCGTCCATGGAAACCAACCCAAAAGACTCTGTTCATCTGTGTCGTATTCCCTCAGGGCCTGTCCTCAAATAATGGCCACGGCCACCAAGTGCTACTACATATCTACAGATTTGAAAAACTGAGCCCCGGCCATCTCATTATAATAGCTTGATGAACATCTAGTTGCACAAAAAAGCTAATTGATATTAATAGCTGGAATTTATTGAAGTTCTTACATTCGTATTGGGAATAGTCAAACCGCTAGACCTTGAAATAAAAGCATGTACACGTAAACTAAAGTTCTGTAGAGATGAGACATGGTGGACTTGTGCTCCCCAGCATTTTAATGCAAAACTGTCAAACTGTAATACATGTTAAAAACAGAAAAATAAGGCAGACAAAAGCTAAAACTATGAAACAAATATGAAAACACTTGTCTCAGTCAAGGTCGTGAAATCTCAAGGTCCATTCTAACTGTATTCTTTGCAAAGTGTATTGTAAAGCTGTTGGGAACTTCATCATGACACTTCTTATTTATATTGAAACTCAGCCTTGAAAACGTTTCGATCTTGTGATGTCATGACATGCATTATTATTTATACCGAGGGCAATTGTAGAAGTATATTTTCAAAACCACTGGCACTGGAGAGCTGAAAACAACCGTCAATGTGTTTACTAAGTCCTCAGTGTACACCCACAGCAATATATTAAGTGTATTTATACTACTCCGAATTATTTCATTCTATCATTTCCACCCAGGGCAGCCAACTGGTAAATATGCCACTTAAATTCATTAGACATTGGCTCATAAAGAGAGTAATTATTTGGAGTCCTGTGCCTCCATCCGGTTAGTATAAGAGTCAATTAGGGTGAACAACTGAATGTTAACTGGCTCATTAGATGGTGGGAAACAAAGCAAATGTCACATTTCCATATGAGTGCTGCCACTCTGCATAGTGGGGACTTAGCAGGGCAGTTTAAAGTAGTTATCCTATAATATAAATAATTTAATAACTTGAATATTGCACTAATACGAAATCCCATTCAAGCAAACTGAGAATGCACACAATTGTATTTGTTTCCTTTTTTTAATTACTTGCAACACAATAATCTACCTACTTGTCTTTCAAAGGGGGGTACTCTTATATCATTGTTCATGTTCTATTATTTTGTGATCTAACTATTTCTGTTTTGTTTTTATAACTTGTTTATAATGATGTTTTGCACTTATTTTACTTATATTTGTACTCATTGTCATTCTTTTTATGCATCTTATATTACTCTGTAAAGCACTTTGGGTTGCATTTTGCATTAAACGTGCTTTATGAATAAAGTAGTTATTATTCCTTTCACTTATAGATATACTTAAAATCAAATAAAAGCTTTCTTCCGGTGAATATATGTATTAACGATAAGAATATCTTCCCCTTTTCAATGAAGAATCAAGTTGTGGATAATGAATGTATTAGACACACTGCAGAGGACATACAGCGTTTAACTCAGAATTCAACCCAAGCAGTGCATCCTTATTCTCTTCTCTGATGAGGACACAATATATGAGATCAAATGAGACACATATATTTGGTTTTATCTCTTTTAAAGAGGTCAATCTATCCGTATATAACACGTTGACTAGATCTATTTCAATCATGATGATCCACCCTGATAATGCGTGTGGCTCACTGTGACAGTGCGCCCTTATCGAACCGGATTTGTCCTTGAATATCAAGCTGGAGGTTTTGTTTGTCAGTCATGTTGACTTTCACTGCCAGTGTGTTATATTTGTTTGTTCATCCAAACAAACCGCTGTTTGACTTCATCAACACAAAATGACACCTTTACATATTTATAACAGTTTATTCCTCGAGCTACATGTGGAAAATATGGCCATTTTTCTATTTACAATTGCAAACCGCATACAATGCACCTTAACCGAGTAATATCTGCCGCCCTGCTTCTTTTGTAGCTGATTTTGAGTTGAGAGGTCAAAAACTTAAATGAGATGACAAGTCGTTCCTCAGCAGGTTTAAAGACTCTTGAATGGGGCTTATTATCACTGTCATAGGCGTGTGGTGCAGTGGGTTGTGCGTTTGTGTTCGGATCAGGGTTCAAACCCCACTGCAATCAGCATGTCGTTGTGTCCCTGGGCAAGACAGTTCACCCCAAAATGCTCCTGTGGGGATTGCCCACAGTATTGAGTATGTATGTCGCTTTGGGTAAAAGCGTCGAAAAAGTGACATGTAATGTAATGTTATAGCAACATGGTACACAAACATTTATAGGAAATTATTAGAGGGCATGTGTAGGCAAAATCTGCATCCAATTAAATGAAATACTTTCCAGTATTTATGATGCAGATGAAACACACTGTGGGTTCTTTTTCTCGAGATCTTGGAGTGAGGATATTTTACCACGGGTTGATAAACATGAACATTGTAACAGATGACGCTAGATATTTTATGTTGTTGAATATCTGTAGAGTGCTTACTTTGATCTTCAACCTTGTTCAGCTGTGTGTATGTCCTCTCCTCATTATGTATCCTAGTCCTCCATGTGCATTGGGTTTAAAACACAACTTAATATTGCCTAATAGGTGCTTTAGCTTTTTGCATGGGTGACAAATTCCAATAAAATAAATTCCCCATTGTCTCGTGAAATATCACTGGCTGCAACTCTGCTGCAGTATGAATTAGACATATTA
>NC_136902.1:69014077-69374950 GCF_949606895.1 Notothenia rossii
CTGGCTAAGGAGAGAATGGATTCAGCAGAAAGCAGCATTTTTATGTTCCCATACATCAACCTGTTCACTAGGCATACATTAATTAATTAGAAATATGCTACTTAAATTGCTGTGTGACTTTGCCAGACAAATTATCTCACTCAATCAGAGTACTCAGTGAACTCCGCATGGCAGCTTTACTAACTTACTGACAGCTCGCTACATTTTTTAGGATCCAATTGAATTTTTTATGACGGCGGTTGGGTGGTGTTGTAAGTGCAGTGGGACTGCAGTGTGGGGAAAGCAGTACTTTTGCAATAGCTCTCTCCACATAACCTCCCCCCCTTCCCCAGCAAAGAGTCCTCTTTTGACACGCATTCTAAGTTAATAATATTACTATTTTTAAGTTTCTGCCTTTTAGCCCAGCTGAGTACATATTTAATGTGATGTGTTTCAAGTCGCTAAAAGTGTTTTCCCCAGTTATTCAAAGCCTGAAAACACAGCATTTCTTGACGCTTTTGCATGAAAAATAAATAATGATTAATCTAATGTCTTAGATAGTGGGCAATTATTTTGTATTTTTATTTGTCCATTTATCTAGCACTCAAACTAATGGGTGTAGCTCTAATTTGAGGCTTATTTGTTCAGAATATATTAAACAAGTGCTGTATAAGTGGGGCGTTTTGTGATCCAAAGTTATCAGGGTCAACTTATCCCCAAAAAATGAAAAACCGCGGGGTTTGTACAGTTATCCCTTAAATCCGTTGTAAACTACTAGCGATTGCTTCTCTGTGTACCAACCCCTTCAGTTGAAAAAGCATCTAAATACCCACAGATAAACAAACAGACAACTGCTCTACAGCAGCCTCACGCTCTGGTATCAAAAGGCATTATACTATATAAAAAGCAGCCAAACTGTACTTTAATAAAACAACAGAAAATCCTCAAAGGACCCACAAACCAGCTCCTGTCTCCATCCCAGCGGCTGCTTCATATCCTTGCTTAAAAGCTTACTCTCCAATGAAATGAGTAGGACAAATGTGTCACATCTTCACCCACACTGGTCTGCGACTCTGCAGAGGGTTTGTTTTAATTTCAAAGCTCATAAAAGTGACGGGAGGATGACTTTTCAGCTTGCTGCAGGTGCCAGTGCTGCACCAGATAAAGATTTAGCTCTGCAATGAGATTGTTACCACACAGAAACACACACAGAAACACACACAGAAACAGACACAGAAACACACACAGAGCTCCCCCCACAACAATCTGCAGACTGAAGGGAGTGAAACACACAGCTATAGCACTCCCTCTTTTGATAAAGGTCACACCGTCAGCATTAAATGGGACGTCTGTCACCATGATGAGGGCAATAATGTTTATTATGCATTTAACACATTAATTAGGTTGTGGGGGCTTTGCTCTCACCCACTTTAATGATTTAGGCTAATTCCTTTTGGTTGCTGATGCTGTCGTTGTGATTATTGGTGCGTGAGATGCTGATATTGTTATTTGATGCTGCTGGCTATCATCAGCGGTAATATGACTGGAGACAAAGAAGTGTATGTCTAACATATAAGGAGAGCACATCCGTTCCCTGTTCCACTCAGAAGCTCTACCAGCAGCCCTTATTCCTCGCCTACACTCTCTGTCATTGCTGGATATTAATAAATTGACACAATTATACATTCCAATCAGCGTCATTTCACTGTCAAATCCTTTAGTCTATCAGTCACACAGGACATCTGAACCTAATAGAAGAATGTAATCACTCCAAAGAATGAAGGCCACTGTCAGTATGCATAATCAATAAATAAGTATTTATAACCTGGATGCGTCCTTATGGTCTGTCGGTATCATGAATAATTCAAATCCAATGGATAAAACCACATGACCGGCAATTGTCTGTGTTTCTACTGTTCTAAAAGAGCTTGTTAAACTTTGAGAAAGTCTGATTGTCTCTGCAGATGCTAAATTGGTGTTTTTTCACCACTTGACTCCTCATCACAGTCCTCTACAAACAGCAGACATTGAAACAAATCATCGGAGGCCAAATGCCTTCTTGATGAGATGGCTGTTTCTATTAATATCTCGTAAACACGGTTGTGCAAGGTTGGCTACAAAATAATGGCATTAATTGCATTCATAACAGCGTTGGTCCATGTAAATCCCAATTACGTGAGTCTTAACAATAGCCTCACCTTTTTGACCTTAATCAATTGTCATAGTTGGCAGATTTAAACACAGTCAATAAAACACATGCTTGTCAAAGCCCAGGTGCCCTTTTCCAGAACTCTCGCTTTTGCCTGGATATTGTATGCAAGACTGAAATTGCTGAACCATAATAAAAAAAGAAGGGCTTGTTCATTTAAATGCAGCATGCGAGCAGGCTTTTATGTCGCCTCCTCAACCAGTAAAAAAAGTAGCAACCTCTGTGTGTGTCTGTGTTTGTGCGTAATCACAGAGATTCAGTTGATTTGCGGTGAAGAAACAGGGATTTAGGTGCATTAAGCTGGCTTTTCGCTGTGAGGACATAGTCAAAAAGAAACGGGCAACAAAAACCTATCAAAGTTATTTACTGCCCAGTTATAGACTTGCATGCAGGAAATTCAAAGTCAAATGCTACGATTATTATAACCCACAGTATAGGGCATATAAGAACAGAATTACAAAAAACAATCCTCAGGAATTAATCAAATACAACCTGAGATGTTTATGCACTTAAAGCTATTTCAATAGATCCAACAACGAAGAGGTTTGGTCCCAAATGTAGTTCTAGGGTCTAACAAGAGCTTACCTGGGTGATTGTTGTCTGCAGACTTCACTGTGAGTTATGCTTCTAAATGCACACGGTAAAAAATAAATTGTGCATTGTAAATGTTGGAAAACATATGAATGTGTTGGTTATGGGCACATACATGAGGCAGAGTTTCCAAACTATAGAGAGTAGATATACTTATTGAAACAAGTCTAAATATATCCAAGGAACATATAAATGGGTACATTTTCTACTATTTAAGTTGGTGTTGCGTTGGTGTCCATCTAATTTGTCTCTGCAAATGAACCTCGGAGCAACACTTCTGATCCGTCTGATATTTGGACTATAAAGCCGACGCTGGGGAAATATGGCACATTGACATTCCTTCCCCTATCTGGTAATGAAATTGCTTAGCGCTATTGCATCCTTTCAAGCATTACACTGTGCTCGCTCATATGGATTTAATCCATTTTAGAGAGGCTGTTGCTGAGGGCATTTCGGCATAATGCCAGTTTGAAAGTAAATCCATTGAGTCTTGAATAAGTTGCCTTCTTACAAATATCTGAATGGGATTATTGATAATCAAAAGTGATGAAGAATCCTCACATGCTAATTATATTCTTTGTCTATATTCTGCATTGATTTGGATATTGTGTGTGCAGATTACCACTAACAGTACTCCTCTGTCAAGTTTTTTTAAAATGAACAATTGATAATAGGTTTCTGACTGTCATCATAAAACATCCACATATTGTACACAGTCAGGTTTCAGGTGTTAATTTTGATGTGAATATAAGACCATAATCTCAAAGTTTATAGCGCTGAATATTAAATTGTCCCGTCCATTGAGCTGAAAAAGAAAAAGGAATTTATGGTATTACAAAATCCACGTTTGCAGCACGGTAATACTGCAAGCTCAATTAGACTAAAGGAATGGGAGATAAGACAGAGGAAATTACATTATCACCCTGGCAGAGTGGCATAATTCTCGCTGTTGACACAGTAGATAACATGATGGCTGAGATATGACTGCAGGATTATAACCGCTGGATTTGATGCCCGTCAAATGTCCTCTAGTGTACGTACCTAATGGAGTGTCACTACTTGTATCCAAATTGCCTTGGTTTATCTTACAGGAGCACTCTCTTCCATTTGCTTTTCCCGTCATTTCTACATACATTCAAATGAAAAACAACTATTTATACAGAAACCTTCAATCATTGGTACACTTGGTGGCTTCCAATGATAACAAAATGTCTTTATATTTTCCCATATCTTCTTTTTTATTTAAAAAGGTTCTTGTTTCATGACAGTATACAGTATACACCCCCTTAAATGGTCAAAATGGTTTCAAACTACTTTATCTTAAATGACAATAGTATATTGTACGTGTAATCAAGGGCATAACAGTCTGCATATGTTAGTTCTTATTTCTACCATAGGGATGTAACTTGAACGTTTCATGATTGTTGTAATTGTTATATTTTCTATTAGTCTAATACTTCAGTATAATGGTCAGATGTACCACAAGTAAATAGTATGACCAACAGTCAACAGTTTAAACATTCACAGCCATATGAAACATAAATGCTATATATTACAATTATATTTTATTTCTACTCGACAATTATCCAAATTAAGCTTATCAATTGATCATTTCAGCACAATTTCCTTTGACTTTCTATTATTTTGTGAGCAATTTCTAACTGTATGGGATTAGTTTTGTATCATAAAGATAAAGCAAGACTTTCTCAGAATAAAGCAAAACTATGAGTTTAAAAGAAAAAAAACTGAGTCAAGCAAAATAAAATAAATTTCAAAAATAAAACTATAAGCTGCAAACAAATCATTTGTGTAATCATGTAAACTATAAGTATTTTTTCTTTGTTTTAACATAGGTTTTTGTTTGCAGTTCTTGTTTCTTCTTTCTCAATGATCAGACTTTTGCTCTCGCTGCAGCTCTTCTCTTGTGCGCTCCCTCATTTTTTGTTTTCGATTTTGACACAAACCTCCCATGTGGGCGGGACTTTCAGGGGTGCGTCCCCATTGGCTACTCAGTTTTTGAGTGACAGCCCACTACACCACAGATCATACAATGCAACTCATGCAGCAACTCCGGAGTCCACTCGGCCACGTTAGTGTTGGTGTCTCCTGGGGAGTTTTCATGAAAATATCGGACTTATCTTATGGATTGCTGTGCATCATACTGTTGTGCAGTTTATACTTTATTCCAACTTTAAATATTTTAATACCTGAACACACTGCTGCTGTTGCTGTTAAATAATTTCCCAATTTGGGATTGATAAAGTGTCTGTCTGTCTATTTATTTAAAAGATTAAAAAAAACACACCTATGTATTTTCAAGCTAAAGGTGATACACAATATAAACTGTATACTATTATTTTTTCAAAGACATTTTACATTTCAAAACCATATATTGCTATGTTTAGGACAAACAATTAAAAACTGCTTTAATTTAACAAATTCTACAATATAAAAGTGGCAGATTTGCTTTATTAAACAGAGCAGACCTAGGCTGCATACCAACACAATTAGGAACATGCTCACATCTTACTATGTTGGTCTGAAGAGCTGAAGCATTCATACACAATGGATACAAACTGTGTTGTCTCATTCTATATCCTGTGACAAAATGATATACATTTAGCATTACAAATTCGACAAATTCTCCTGAGGAAGATATGAATAATCAACAGATTTGAATGGAATCTCTAACATTTTCATGTAGAATAAAGACAAAAGATTGATTATACAAATTACATTTATTGAAATGTGAACCAGAAGATGAAGTCTCAAAGAATGTTTTAAATAAAAGGACATAGAACAAAAAGGTGGATAATAATAACATCTATTACATGTAGCCTATATGTAAAGACATTTGATCAAATTAAATGACACTGAGCCAGTGATAACAACAACGCCCAGCGTGGATGAAGCTGGTGCAGGTCTTTCTTCATGACCCCCCTCAAACACTGAGTAGCTAATGGGGACGCACCCCTGAAAGTCCCGCCTACCTGGGAGGTTTGTGTAGAGCAAAAATCTGATCATTGAGAAAGAAGAAACAAGAACTGCAAACAAAAACCTATGTTAAAACAAAGAAAAAATACTTATAGTTTACATGATTACACAAATGATTTGTTTGCAACTTATAGTTTTATTTTTGGAAATTTATTTTATTTTGCTTGACTCAGTTTTTTTTCTTTTAAACTCATAGTTTTGCTTTATTCTGAGAAAGTGTTGCTTTATCTTTATGATACAAAACGAATCCCATATAACTGAACATATTTATACTTTAAAGTAACATCAACATGGCTATAAAAGACAATATTATCCCTTGCATGTACCCTACCTTTTGCTAAATGAATGCCATACTTTTCTTTACACTAAAAATGTCAGTTAAGAGCTCACTGTAGTATAGATTAAGTATAAGCAACAGCATTAGAGCACAAATAACCATAATATACTGTGGTGTAACAACGACGTGAACAATGTTGGGGTCGTTACTCAAAAAAAGTAATGCCTTACTTGACTAAATTACCCACTGCTGAAAGTAATTAGTTACACTAGTTACATTACTTTTGGACTACTCTTACTAAATTCTTAATCTAATAAGGGCAACACTATAAACAGACCTGTCTTTCCTGCTCTTTATTTGAACATCAGCCATGTTTTCTTTACCTCAGTTTCCATCGCGTGGTGCTATCTGATGGCGGCAGGCCGCTCGTTACCTGTATCTTGCTCGATATGTTTCAGAAAGATGGAGATTCCACCATCGAATTGGGCAACATTACCTCCACAATGTACGCTGTGACAAACCTGTTTATCTCGACTCTGACATTTTTGCTCCGTCTCCTTATTCATGAACTCAAGTGTAGCACGAGTGAAAAAGGACGTTTGATTAGTTTTTCTGTCCTCCCAATACGCAGATAGTTGAAAACCTTTAAGTATTGCAAGTAACAAGATAATTTAGTGATAAGTTATTACAGTTACTAAGCACAACATTCTTTCTCAGTAATGTAATTACAGTTACCCCTAACACTGGATGTGAACATATTATATGATTTATTTTGTTTATGTTTAAAGTGTTTTTTTAATGATTTGTCATGTATGTTACCTGTACATGTAAAGTGTCTTTGAGTACCTCATTTCAAGTACCTATATCTATGCTCGCAAGGGTAAATAAAATGTATTATTATTATAATTAACATGGATATGAGTTTGAGGCGTGTATAGTTGACGGTTCACAAATAACACTGTGTAATTACAGTGCAATATTACAACAAAGCTACAGATGTACACACTCACAACACAACATATAAATGGAAACAATTCAGGCTCAGAGAGATTGAAGCCTCCTTTTTCAAGTCACTCGTTCCGGTTGGGTGCTCGAGCTGACAGGGTTATTTTGGGCCAATGAGAATGCACCGTGATTAATGGCTCAAAACAAAAACTCCATCCTGAAACTGTACGTGTTCAGTGCACTGTATTCGGAAGCTGATAGACCATCTGGGCCGATGACACCTCTAAATTAGAACTGGTATCATAGATGCATTATAGACCCCAGCCCTTAGTTTATCGAACACACTCACCGCACAGAATAACACCTTAAATCAACCTTATAGCCATGTCATTTGTGACGGTGCCTCCTGTAGAGCAGCCCCACCATTCTGATGTCATCTGATCTCGGTAGATGAAAGCCCATCTTGGGGAAATTCAGCAGCACCTTAATGGCACCTTTCCGAAACGCTCGCTCGCAAGGGTCGTCCGTAGACTGTAATTGGTGCAATATATCTCACCTAATCTCTTCCTGTCTCGAATGAGAAGGGAGAGGCTCCGCGAGAGACCTTTTTACTCCAGTCATGGCGCAGGAGAGGTCACCAATATACAGAGACACACCTCAAACATTTACATTCATTGCAGGCTGAAGTTGTAAAGCTCCCTCCTCTGCCGTGCGGTGTCATATTTCAGCGAGGTTTGACAATGCTGGTGCTTCACAGCTCTCATAAAAAGGCTCAATTTTCTTCTACCTAGTGAACCATTGTTGAGTGCTCTATCTCTTATCTCTGCTGTGCTAATTTTGGGTACCTCACAGTAACACATTGTTCATTCTCACAGGCTTAAGAGATATTAATGAATGTGATTGCTCCATCCTCCACTTGTGTTTGGACTCCATGCAACTGCATTTGACTTGATCATTCTCTGTGCGATAATTTCCTCTTTCCGGCACATTTATAAAGAACATTATAATAAAACTGAATGACTGCTACATTAAAATCGTTTTGTGATATTCTTCCCGTCTAATAGTCGTTTTGAATTATTCAGAAGGTTACATAAAGTCAGATCACATCGTTTTGTCTGACTGACGTCTGTCTATCTCTCTGTTTTTCTATGTTTTTCATCTCAGATTCAGAATGCAGATGATGTGTTGATTACACCCTTGGAAAAATTCCGGAAGGAGCAAATCGGTGCTGCGAAGGTAAGAGCCCACCTACACGCGCAATTAGCAACTGAACAGAGGAAGATGTTTTAACACACTTGCCTCTCGTCTTCACCCCCTTCATCTCCCCTACAGTATGCAAATCATTAATTAAAAAGGAAGACGTGACACCTAGAAAAAGTGTCTTAATTAGACTGATAGGGGGTCTAAACAAAGACATCAGGTGGCTATATGATATTCAATTATATTAGGACGAAGGTGAAAAGATCTTCAGTTATTTCTTTTTTTTTTCTTGCCTAATGTTAAGTTGAAGATGGCACTTTTAACTAAACAATTATCTGCTGGCAGATATTCTCAAACTGTGCTGTGGGTGTTATTTAAAAATAATATTGAAGACATCACATTTTGAAACCACATTAATTGAACCACTGTATTTAACACATCATTGTACTTATTTACTTACAAATAGTGTTACGCAACATGAACGAGTGCTAAGACTTCAGTATCACAGCCTGAGTGCTGTTCAACCTTCAAAGCTACTTCTGGATTATCAAAATGTTATAATGCATTTATAATCTGATTACTGTAACCCTGCAGTATCTAATATATGGCATTTACCATTGTTGTAATCTGATTACTGTAGACCTGTTCCATGCAATGCATTCCTTCTATCCTATTGGTCATAGAGGATTGATAACACTGGGCTTCTGCAGATGTCGCCTGGAGGCACCCTGGTTCCACTGTGGATATGCTGATGAAGTTGCCTGCAAAAACCAGTGTGGGCTTGTTGCCACAAGCCATGCTTTCATTCCTGGCCAACGCAAAGGCATAAAATGAAAGTGTAGCCACTTGTTTGTGGTCTCTCTCTTGATGAGATCACACATGGATACTCCAGTAGAAGTCAGGCCCTTACAGAGAGCCCCCGCTGTGTCCCTCAGTCCACTGCTAGCTCTGCACTGGCCTCTGTGAATCATTTGCACATCTTCAGCCCTAAACCTCATAAGGGGAATTCCTAACTCAAAGTCTCACCCACCTTGATTTATTTGACATGAGTTGACAGTCACTGGTCTGCAAAAGTAACCATTTTACTGCTTTCTAGTAGTGCAAGCCGCAATGCAAAGGAACTATTTCTCTTCTCAGTGCTGAGGTGTGAACATCCATCACTCTCCTTTTTTACCGCCCAGACTAAATAACCATTGTCGCTACATGTCTCAGCCACCGCATGTACCTACCGTAATGAAAAAGCACATATTGCTGCCATCTCTTTCTCTCACTCCAGCCCATCACAGTTCTCAGTGTTATTGCACAGACTCTCTATGTTTATAAAATGGTTTCTTAAAAGCCACAGCCCCCGTCACTCCCACCACCTCTTATTTCCTCCGACCACTTCCTCCTAATGGCTCTCTCCTCCTACGGCCCATCCCCCGCTAAACATTAGCCCAACTAGAGTGAGATAAAAGGCAGACATCACGAGTGGCTGACCAACTTTCCACTGTTCCGAGAATCTGGAGGGATCTGCAGGCCGTCTGACCCTTCCAGTTACTGCGCTTCGGAACGTCAGATGGATAAACTGGGAGCTCTTGCCTTATTTGGGAATAATGCGAGTAATCCCATGGAGGTTGCGTACCAGTGTATCAGCTCCTTACGCACAAGCGCAACACTTTCATGGCCATAACACACCAGCAGATTGAATGCAGCACTACGGGACGTATTTGGCACAGTCTGCTTCACACAAATGCTGGAACAAATGTTTAGGAATAAAACCCTACAACTTTGCACAGCATAAACAAATACACATCAAGAAAGCCACAAGAATTCAAACAATCATGCATTTTCACTGCACCTTGTGCGCTTGCTGTAAAACCGGGATGTAGAACTGTCATTTTTCTAAGACCCTTTTTCTCAGTTCCAGATACATTTTTGTGATCTGAAAGTTTACTTCACAGGCCAAGAACTGAAGTGAAATAAGGACTGAAATCTGTGTTGGTTTCATTGTACTTTACTCTTTGCTGTCACTGCATCAACACAGTCAGCTCTGAATGGATTTCCCGTATCTTGGATCTCATCCTTGTGGCTGAACTGTCACATAGTCCTGCTCCTCTGATTGCTATGCTTGTATATTTTTCACGTAAACTTTTGGAGTAAAACTGCCTAAAGCTTGGTCCCCATTATATGTGTTTGTTTTGTGGTTGTCAGGTTCCTGGAGGCCTGACAATTTAAAAAGTCCTTAGGGACAAGGAATTACCAGGGGGGTCTAACTTTTGGCATTCCTGACAAAATGTTATTCCATTCAAGGGTCCTTAATGTTGGGAGCACCCTAGGGGTCCTTCACTTGCTGAGTGTGAGGAACTAGTGCAAACAGACCCAGATGAGAGTCAAGATAATTTGAGCTGTCCTCATCCTACAAGGGGTGCACGGACGTCAGATGATTCTCTACTAGTTTGAGTCTCCAGAGGCAGAAATGACATTTGCATTCATGCTATGAAATCCCAGATGCTAACCAAGACGCTGCTGAGAATAAGGATCAATTTAAGTGCTTGGGAAATATGCTCGCCAGCTGTGGGCTGCACTAAAACTTCAATCATAGAAATAAACCGTATACAGTATACATTGTTTTAGTTTGCTTACCTGGGGATGTTGTGCTAAAGAAATCATTGGAAATTAGGACTGAGCAAAGGCTTCATTTCCCGTGGAAGTGTACAGTGCTGATGGAAAAGTGTTATCCCTTTACAACATCCTTCGGGAAGTTAATTGCCAAGGGTACCAACAGATGGTGCCAAAAAGAGAAACTTACACATAGTGACTTTAATTGACACGGTTTATGTATAGTAAGATGTGACCACAGTTCTGCACAGTTATCCCAGCAGTACTTTAAACACCTGATGATTGAATATGTAATTGATGTCCTGTTGATTTGCAGAACATTTAGCATAATAAACTTTGTCAGATTGGGAGAAAATGGTTGATGTAGCAAAGAAATACACACTTTAATAAGACAAGAAAAACAATAGGCTTCAAAAACACTTCGCCCAATAACAGTGAGAGAAGAGGAAGTTAAGGTGACAGCCGTGGGGATGACTCTTACTTTATGCTGCAAAACAACAAAATGCATGAATAGGATGATGGAAATGAAATACATTTCCTTTCATTATTATATTGTCTGTCCCATCATATTCCACTGTGCCCTACCCAATAAAGCAGAAACACCATTAAAAACAATCTTTCAGAAAGTAAGGATTTTTTTCTCCTGATCACTAGCATTTCACGAGCCAGTCAAAAGTAGACCTCGAGAGGTCAGTCTCTTACCTGTTTGAAGGCGGCAGCCATCCACTGTAAATATTTCCGATTTTTGCAAAAGCAATATGCATTAAATTGGCTTATATTCAAACAGCGACAACATACAGAATTAACTAAAGGCCCTAAAAGTATAAGTCAGGAGTATATGTTGGCAGTTTTAAAAGGGTATTCATGTATTTCGCGGAAAGTTTTAATACAATTTTCTTTTATCTAAAGCACAGTATCCGATATACACTGCAATTTAACAATGACTTCATTTTGATGGATGAGCTGACATAATGGTTTGTAGTCTTATTGTATTTCCTTGCAGTGTATTCACTGTTTTCTGGCGCCAAAAGTGACACTGAACACAGGACTGTTTCACATCATTCCCTTTTTATGGTGAACATTTCCAGACAATCTTCTCTGGCTTTGGGTTAGAAAAAGCTGAATTGTTGAGAAAAGAGTAACATTATTGGTAAAGATGAGAGGTTCACAAAGACACAGCAACTATTAGAATGGACATTGATATTAAACGCATAATAAAATAAAACAAACTCTTCAATAACCTTGTTATAAACATAGAGTTATTTGAAGATGGCCTCAATGTTGTTATTAAACTTCCTGTTGCCTCGCACATAATGAGGGTAGTGTGAGAGAGCTCCTTAGTCATCCCCGACCAGTGTCCAAAACAAATAACCATTTGTGTATCATCTTAACAAGGAGTTCCAAACTTCCTGATGATTCAAAAGCTATTTTCCCACACATGATGTAGCCCGTGCGGTAGAAATAACAAGTAGATCTTAAAGGGGAGCACCACTTATATTAAAGGGGCACTATTATGCAAATGTTCACGTTTCATAATTGTATTTTGTGCCTCTACTGTGACATGCTTTAATGTTCAAAAAGTGATTTATTTTTCTCATACTGTCTGAAACCAGAGCCCAGTCTGCTCTGATTGGTTAGCTGGCCGGCTCTATTGTGATCCAATGGAGTTCAATGGAGTCCAATGGAGGCGTTTCAGGCAGGGGGGGATGCTAGGGAGATACTGTAAACTCCCTCTGGAGGGAACTTTGGGATTTGAGTCTTTGCAGATTATTTACATGCAAAAACCTGTATACAGCACTACAGGAAAGATAAAACCCCAAAAGCACAATAGATCCTCTGTAAGTTTCCAAGGCCTATAGGCACGTTCAATCGGTATTTGTGAACATGAGCTACTCTTTCTCAAAGCCAGACAAGTAAGTCTTGGGATGTGTACATTCTCCTCCATAGACGATGAATAATGTTGTGGACCCACACGACTTTCCTTTTCTTTTTTATACCCAGATTATCTTCTGTTGTTGTGTTTTCACAAACTATTGCTATATACTTGGAGCACTCCCCTGGCTGATGTGTGTCCTCTTCAGCATATTTCCCTGTTCATGGTCTATGGATCAGCTCCAGATATAACTTAATGACATCTCAAATGTGATCGCTCTAGTGTTGTTCATGTTCACTAATATTATTGACTGCCTTTTACCATAGGAGTGACATGTACAAAATATGATAATGTGCATAGTTTCCCTTTAAGATGGAGAAGCCTAAGGGATCCCTATAGGATTGAACGGAGCTATATTCCTAAAGCCTGCCAGAGGACTGTTTGAAACCATTACAATAAAAACGCTTTTGAAGGTTTGTGAGAATGTAGATACCAGCTTCTTACCCTATCAGATTCAAAGGCAATGTCTTTGTTCACTCTTCACATACTAGGCTATACTGTATGGAGCTTTTTTTACTTATATTTGTATTAATTTAGAATAATGTCATCATGTTTCACCGAGAGAATGGGCACTAAATGGTATAAATGTGTTTTCGATGAAAGCTTTGCAATTTGCCACATACACACTAGAAACAATATTTTTCTGGGTCTGGGTATTTGTTTTCAACTCTTTAGAAGCATCTGTTTGTAATTATTTCGTGTTAATTGGCCAACTTCTTGCTGCCTGTGATGTCTCCTCAGGAAGTGGGGTTTCAGGTTAGCAGGGAGACATTTTCTGGCTTTGCAGCAAAGAAACTCCAGCTGAAATCCTTGCGTTCGCTCAGCCGCCCCCGTGGAAGCGAGACCGTCTCATGTGTGGTGGAGCATTAAAAAAAAAAAAAAAAGCAGCTATTGCTATTTAATCGCCATTCTGGGCCCCTGCTCCAATTAGTTTTCTCTAATGAGCTTATAGAGATAGGTTGTGGAGCTCTCCCTGTTATGTCCCTGCCCAGAGAATTCATTTTAAATGAACTTCTGGCGCTGCACGTGACACCTCTCTAGCCATTGATGTTTATTTTATGCCATCGTGTTGGAAGGAAATGAGGAAGTGTAGTGTGTGATAACCAGGGTTCCTTCCTCACACATTCAACCTACCTCACTGCTTACATCTGTTACCATTGCAATGAGATGCTGAGAAATAATGGCCCGAGGCTCGTTAGGACCAGTGTCGAAACTGCGGATGTACGGCCAACCTCCAAATATGGCCCCCGTCTGCTCCCAGCACCCGTTCTTCTTTAGCACGCTGAGAACACCTGTTGACCAGTTGAAAGGCTGCCTGCCGCTTTTCCCATCATTTTCCTCCCTGCAACGCTCCATTAGCAATTAGCAAACGCACACATACTACAGCTGGCATCAAAGTGCTCTTAACGTCAACATGAGATTCGCCCATGAAAGACTACAGAGGAAAGCCGCATCAGAATTTCTCATCCTGCATCTGATTTATTCATGAGTGCGAACAAAGCAATCAGATGAGGAAATCTCCCAAGTGGTAGGTCCATGTGTGTTTTGTGCACTGCAGAGTTTTGGGAAGTACTTGGGCTTCATCCATTGCCAGCCAGCTGATTACACCGGGGGGGGGGGGCGCTGGCATTAGTTTGTCAGAAACGCCCCTGTCATGTGTTCTTCAGTGTTTATATCTCTCCGCATCTATGTCCTCTGCTACCCGTGTAGGACTTCAAAGCCTTCGCCTGTAATGCTCCCTCCTTCTCTCGGAGAGTCTTTGCTTTTTCAATTGTTTGTATTTCACCCTGATTACACAAACAGATCTGGGGGGCAGAGGGGGGGAGATGCTTTCACCACATGCACAAACCAACAAACACCTGGTGTTCTGCTGGGCTATCATTACAGTAGTGCCAGTTTGTACACGTTCTGCCTGGATCAAAACAAAGCAGGACACTTTGGGTGACTTAATCAGGCTGGCTCTGCCTCACAGATTCTCTGCAGCTCTGAGTCACTCCCCAGCTCTTTGCTTTGGACGTGTGAAAGAGTTAGTCCAGACAAACTGTGGAGGTGTTTTTCTTTGCAAGGAGTTTTTTGGCATACTGGTCAGCCGTGCAGGGAGATTCCTGCTTTGACTGCGGGGCTCAGCTAAACCTGAAGCTCATAATTTAATGTGATCCCCAATGTGTGTGTTTGTGCGTGTGTGTGTGTGTGTGTGTGTGTGTGCGTGTTCGTGTGCATGTGCGTGTGTGTGTGCGTGTGTGTGTGCGTGTGTGTGTGCGTGTGCACAGTGGTATTTTTCCCTGGTCTTTAGTTGCATGCGTGCGCACAAAATAAAGTCAACAGTAGTCACAATGGCAGACAGTCAGCCCCCTTTTTGTTATCTGAAAATCAAAAACACCCGACCCCGCAGTGAAATGTAATTCCTGTCAACATGATATCATATTTAATCACAAATCTTTTTTACTTTACCTTTTTTCGTTTCTGAATAGTGGGCACACGATGTACAGAATTGATTTTTTTATGTTCTCCGCGCTACTGACAAGATCAACCATGGGGCAGACATGACCAGAGAAATGGAAATCAGATGCTACTACATGAAATTATCTATTGATTTTTGTGCTGTATCTGTAAAAGTTATGTAGGAGGGTTACAGTGTCTCCTGGTGAATTCCTCCGCTGTGTTTAACTGCTGTGGGGGGGGGGTGCTGAGGCAGAACACTGTTCTAGGTCATATCAGTAGCTAGATTAGACTTGCTAAATTTCAGGGCCATGGGAATGAAAACAAACAAGGAGGATCTGGTTACATTGGCCGTTTCCTCACACTTTCCCCCACCCCCTCTTGTATTATGTCTCTCCACTCGCCCCTGCATGAGTGTTTGCATTGCGGGACGGGCATTAAATGGGCAAAGCTTGGTTTAGAGGTCAGACTTGCAGATGAGACACTCGAATGCCCTCGCACAGTCAGGTTCTGTTTGCATGGGCAGAGTTTGATTAAAGCCTGCAAAGTGGATCTTTTTTTCGGTCAGGGGGAAAGAATGTTCAATCTCTTAGTCCATATGCTTTTATAGATGGGCATCTGGCATGAAAAGCCCATTTCCTGTTCCTTCATCGCAGCCTTCTGGGACACCCTGTCTGAATCCTGGGACTCGTGACTACATAGCTTGCCTTGTCTTCGTAGGTGGAGCATAACAAGGAAGGAAAATGCTAACGGCATCCAGCCAGTCCTGCGTGTGACACTGCCAAATGCATTATCCTACTGATGATGAGCACTGTTTATTTTCCAGTGAACTTGTGTCCCTGGCTGGGGCACTGTTAGAATTATAGCGTGTATGGCTCTCTTGATAATAAATGGTTCTTATTGACCATGCCGACATAGTCTACTCGTCATTTAACAGTCATATGCCCCTTATATGAACTGCAATAATCTATTGACAAGAATCTTGAATGACATGGACCAAGCGGCATGTGAAAACGTAGTCAGACCTCCCCCTAGTGGCAGTTCCAACACACACACACACACACACACACACACACACACACACACACACACACACACACACACACACACACACACACACACACACACACACACACACACACACACACACACACACACACAGCCACATCAGGAATACATGAGACATTTGTGGTAATGTTTATGCCTTTTATGTGTTTTGTGGATCCTTTCAGGAGGGGAAAAAGAAATTTGATAAGGAAACAGAAAAATACTACTCCACGCTTGAGAGACACCTCAACTTATCATCCAAGAAGAAGGACACATATCTGCAGGAGGTAAAACCAAAGCAAATGTTCTGATCCTCTCAACATGTCTTTGAATAATGCGGTTTTATGGCTCAATGTCTCCTAAAAATAAAGCTGTTGTTTGTGCACCACTCTTGCACACCCTTCTCCTAGGTGTGCATGCAGGCATTAACTCTCTGTCCACACAGTGACCCCCGCCTTTGTGACGCCACTGACCCTGGTTTGTTTGCTATTTCTCAGGCTGACACGCAGATTGATAAGGAAAGACAACTCTTCTACGATGCATCCCTTGAGTATGTTTTCAAAATCCAAGAAGTCCAAGAGAAGAAGAAATTCGAGTTTGTCGAGCCGGTAAGAATAAGTTTTGCATATTTGTGTGCTCAGTTAATGCACATTTAAGATGCTGTAATTGCTTTGCTTTACTTAATATGTTGTTAAAAGCTTAGTTTAAGTGGCATCTAATTAAAAAAAGCACAGACTGTATTTACTGCTAATAGAAGTAGCTTTTTAAAAGTCTGTCGTCTCTTAAAGACACGCACAATGATACATCTCTCACAGGTATAATTATATGCTTGTGTATACAACTCATTTGTTGTCTTTATGGCAAATTCTATGTGATATAAATCAGTCCATTTGTGGAAGGTGGTGCGTTAAATGAGATGAAGTGAAGTGATTGTTGTGAAAAGCCTGTATAAAAACCCCCACCTAACAGATTTAAGGAGTCAATTCTAACATCTTTAGCGCAAAAGTTACCAGGAAGCATTAAGTCCTGTAAGGTGTTAAATGTCTGGAAATGTGAGATGGGAGCAAAGTGAATGTTATTTTGTTTACACCCGCTGGCAGCTCACCCAGAGCTGCAGCCAGAAATGTAAATCTGCCGGCCCCAGGTAGTTGGGGCGTAAAGAGTAAGAACCTTCAAAAAAAGAAATTTTTTGGGGCAATATTCAGTACAACTAGAAACAATTATATTGGTTGGATTTATAGATGTTTAAAAATAAGTTAATTCATTTTTGACTAGCAGTATGAAGTATTAGTATTTTAAAAGAAAAGTAGAAATCAATATAACATTTATTTGAAAATGTGATTGAAAGCACAGAATTAAAGCAAATTATGTCTATGTTTTTACAGTATCATAATTCAAACCATGTTGGAAAAATAGAATGGACTGGATTCCTGATGTTAAAGAGATTCTGAATGTGCGATACTAGTGATTATCAGCGTTTTTAGTGTTCAAAATGGAACATTTGATGTCGCAATGTTGCTTTTTAAAATGGCATTTCTCACTTGAATTAGCACTGAAGCTCTACATTAACTCAGTAAATCACCCCCTATTATTGTTCCCTTTCCAGCTCCTGGCCTTCCTTCAGGGTCTGTTTACGTTCTACCATGAAGGATACGAGCTGGCTCACGAGTTTGAGCCGTACAAACAACAGCTCCAGTTCAACCTACAGAATGTAAGTCCCAGCAGCTCCAGGGTGGTACACAAAGGCAACCAGCCACGTGATCAGATTCTGCAGCTTATCATACCCCCATATAACAAGCAGAGTTTTTACTAATGGATAGCTGTGTGATTAAATGAGATTCTTTGCTGCAGGGAGGATCAATATTTTTCGAGTGTTGTACAGCGGGCGGTTACTGCTGGCCATTTAATGCTAGTGTGTCAAGAATTGGGAGTAATACTCCAGCTGCCGCCATGCCCTCTCCTTCCATCACCATGACCTCACCACTTGCAGCCTCAGGGCTCAAATTTCTCTCTGACCCGAAATGTCAGCGCCATTGCCCTGACAATTTCCACTCGGTAACCCTCTCTCCATGTCCTCAGATGCAGAGGGCTCTAATAGGAGCTGCTGAAGGTGAAGCTGTCTCAGCACCGCTCTTGTAGTATCTAAGAAACAGCCTCATCCTGACCTTTTTAAAATACAAAAAGAGAATTCCTGGAAGCATTAAGAACTGGCTCTCTGTCCTAATTTGCATCACCTCAAGTGTATCCCTGCAATACAAATGTAGTGTTTTTGAATTAGATGCTGTCTGTATTTCCATAACGTTGGCCAATGAGTTCTTTTCCACAGGTGTTCTCGCGTCATTGCACAAATGTAAAGCATTTGTCAGATGTTTGACGTTTTTCCTCTATTTGTTTCAGCCTGACGTAGACAAAATGAAGCTATACAGTGTGAGATGAGAAATAGCAGGGGGAAAAAAACGTTACACAAGACTTCCTCTGTTAATGCAATTATAATCCAATCCTCTGTTTTCTGTGCAGACAAGAAACAACTTTGTGAGCACTAAGCAGGAAGTGGAGAAGCTGATGAAGAGGATAAGGTCTGCAGATCAGGACTATAAACCCCCCGGCCAGTGGACGATGGAAGGCTTCCTGTACGTCCAGGAGAAACGTGAGTCTTTCTTTCTTTTTTTTTCAAAATATTTGTATTTATTATTGCACTTTCAGCAAATTAAACAAAGTACAGAACAATTTGTTTGTTAAAGGAAAGACAAATACCCATCCCCTATCCCTTACCCCCACCCCGTTAGGTCCTGGTCACAGTAAATAGGAAACAATTAAAAAATACAAATACAAATAATAATACAAATAAATGAAATAATCAATACACAAAGTCACAAATAGCAGGAAAACAGCAAATTCAAATTAAGTAAAATAATAGATAACTAAAAAATTATGAAGACATGGGAGAACAATAAAGGATAAACAGAGTATTGTTCAACCTGAGTCTCTCTAACTAGACTCCCACCAAAGCCAACCCCCCCCCCCCCACCTCACTCATAAGTGCATGGTTTGACATCCATCACCATAAACATGCCTTGATTTTTCCCAGGCTTCTCTCACATAGAGCTCATAATTCATCCTGTTTACCGTTTCACTTTGATGTGCTCTCAAGTAAAGGGGGGGTTTGGTAGATTTTATCTGCAGTGATAAACATTTGATTTATCACACTTTAATTGCACATTGATTTTCAGAAGTCTTACAAGAAGTTATATTTTGGTCATTTGTCTGTCTCAGGTCCCCTGGGATGCACTTGGACTCGTCACTACTGCACGTATGAGAAAAGCAGCATGAACTTCAGCATGAGCAACAATGAAAATAAATCCAGCGGGAAACAGGTAGCTCAGTTTATTTTAGCTTAGTTTATTTGTACTGTTCATTTTAGTTACACATACAGATAACAAAAGAAAAGAAAAGCTAGTACAATCTGTGTGGATGAAACAAAGAACTCCCTAGAGCCTTATAAGACTCAACCCAGATGGGGGAAAAAAGATGACAGGACTGCAACTTGAGAACAGAAATCGAAAGGCTTGTTAACTTAAAGCAGACAAAAATGCTTCAAGGATAACGACATTCACAAATAACAAGAGAGGGGAAGGAATGAAAATAACATTTTAACAGAGAGAAATTGTGTCTTGAACGTATTCATTACATTTACAGTACAAGCATTTGCTTATAAAGATTTGTAAAAGCTTCATGAGACTTTATATAGATCCAATAATAAAGTTATACATTTATTTTTTATTTTGTGTATTAGATCAACCTCCTGCCACCGTCCTATACGTTTGTAGATTAACCGATAGGACGATTCATGTGTTTTTACTTATATAAACTTAAACGGAAAGTATTTGACATCATTTTTGTCATGTTTCCCTTTAATTTGTTTTTAATAATGTCTTGTTTGTTTATTTTTAGAATGGCATGGTCGTGAACCAGCCTGAGATGTTTAAGCTCAAGTCCTGCATTCGGAGGAAAACGGACTCCATCGATAAGCGCTTCTGCTTTGATATCGAAGTGATGGAGAGGTCTGTGATCTGAATCATCTATGTTTCCAAAAATGTCTTACAACTTACCTTGACTGAAAAAATGAACTTTAACACTAGTACCATCACCTCAAGCATGTCAACATTTCTTTTCCATGGTTAGTTAGAACAGTGGATTAGGAGAAAATGATTAGAAAAATTGAATATGCAAAGATCAGCATGGTATGATCTGTTCAATTTAAGCTTAATTAACCTGAGGTGAAACTATATCATATTCTAGCTTCTGGTAGTAATAATAATAGCTACCCTGCAATTGCTTTGGTTTTTATAATGTGTAAGTTAACAGTAAGAGAAATGTAAGGCTGCATTAATTTTTTGCTAGCATAGCAGATTGACCAACATGAAAACAGTGGTGATGTAATACACACCGTGGATAAACAGACTGTTTGAGTAACCAAAATGAAGATTAAGCAAGCGCATGTAGGACTTTTTTGTTCTCATGCATTTTGCGCCAGCCAACTGATGCTGGCAATTAACCTACATTACCCTGGGAGTACTCAGCACTTCAAGAGGCGTTCAGGTCTGATTAACATCTTCAAAGAGTCCCTGTTTACCAGATGTTTTCAGCTGTTTGTCTCCTGCATGTTCCTCAAGTCCTCTCCCTCCCTAGATCTTCGTTTGTTGTATGTGTCCACGACTTCAATATTTACTCCCTTTTTTTTTAATAACCCATTCCGTCTTTTCTCTGTGTTCGTGTCGATGTAGAAATGACATCTATCGTGGAACTCTTTTCAGGCCACTTCAGTTTTTCTGTAAAGTCCGGTATGTGAACTGACCAGTGCTGCCCAGAGCTCAGAGCAGTTGCATGTGCTGCATGTGTGCTGCTAATATCATCCTTCACTCAAATCCAAACCTTCTAATGAAAAACTGCTGCCTTCTGAGCACTTCACAAAATCGCTTGGTCAATGTGGGCTTCAGGACACAAACGCATTCATAAATGATTTCCACTTCACTGCAATTACTCAGATATTACATTGATTTATGCCATTCTGAGAATCAATTGATCATTTTGCCTCTTTTTAAACATTTTAATTAATGTGGCTGTATGGGAATATTTATAACTAATTTGTATTTATTGATGTACTGGGGAATAGGAAAGGGATCTAGCACGTTATAGTTGGCTTTCCACTGATGAGCAGTGGCGGAATTGATCAAGTCAGACGTAACGAGAGCTCGATATAAGCTCATTATTGTGGTGTGTTGCATTATTGTTGCGCAGCACCAGCACAGCTCACCCTTGGCGAGTGTTGCAGAGCATGGACAATAACTGCAGTTTATTTGCAGGACAACACATTTATCATAAACGGCCATGCCCCCAAGGTGATTGTTCCAACCACAAGGACAATGTGGGCCAAGCTCCAGTCAGCTTCAAGCTCATCCATTCATCCTCATTATAATAAACATGCTGTTACACCTATAGCCCCGCCAGATCCAGGCCAACAATCTCACAGCCTCATTTTTAAAGGGTTCACGTCAGTTAATCAAGGGGTATTCAGCCATGCCAATGGTTTTATTTTATTTGACCAATTAATACAATTTAATTGACTAGCTCATTGTAATGAAAATAAAGTTATTTAATAAATTCCCAAGCAACATGTCTTTCTAGAAAGAGTATCCACAGTATTCCAGATAATCCACATATCTTGGATTTTTCAGGAGGGGGACTTGGTCAATTTGATAAAAACATAATCTCTTTTTTCATATTTGCTCAAACTTTTACTATATCCTGCTGAGAGTAGTGCGTAAGATAGATAACATGAAATACATCCTTTTAAACTGTACCTCGCTAGGGCATTTACAATAATGAAATAAAAATTAAATTACTGTTCATGAACTCGCATTGAACTGTCAGACTAGGCGACACTGATTATAATCATCTTTTATATCAATCAATCAATTATGAATCAAGATTCTGTTACTGCATTGCCTATTTTCTCACCTCAAATGATTTAAAATACAAATGCTGGTGACGTACTGTTTAGCTGTAAAAAGAAAGTAAAGTTGAAACTCATGCCAAACATCGCCCACCCGCTGGAGCTCACTTTTCTCATTTGACGGTACACTGAAAACATTTGACAGAAGAAATAGCCAATGCAGTAACATGCGCCTGATAATTATGTTTGATAAAAGCTGCCTAGTTTTCTAGTTGAACTTCTTTTGTGTTATTTTGTTTTTCTTTTATTGAATCGTGTAAACTCAAAATACAAGTATGATCATTCAAATGAAATTCCTTCCACCTCCATTGTTTTAGAGATACACATCCGAACTTGGTCAAATAAATCCCAAACCATCCACATGGTAGTATATAAATAGAAGTAACATAAAAAATGTGGGCGTCTTTTGGTAATCCAGTTAATATAACCAACTTGACATGGCTCCATGCTGATACTGAGTGAACTTCGTCAGATATTGTTAAAGTTAGTTACTACATCCTGTGAGATAACACTCAGAGAGGTTTCAGCACTATACTGTGTGTAGCACTTGAGGTGAGATATAAGACACTACATTAGACGCAGATAATCGGTAGCGTGTTGGGTGCAAAAAAAATGAAGAAATCACTCTAATATCAAGCACATGTAGCATTTTAATTGGGAGTGGAATGTGATGCACCGAGCCAACCGAGGGCACAGTTTAAAGTCAAGCATTTGCACATGAGCTATTTTAGTCACACAAGTCCTTTTATAGTGGTCTCAGCCAATGTAAACAAGGTCTGTCCAGGGGGCCCCAAGGCCATGAGATCAGACTGAGAGCAGCTTTTCTCTGCAATCTTTACAGGCATGGCGTGATAACACTGCAGGCACAGTCAGAATCCAACAGAAGATTGTGGCTGGAGGCCATGGATGGCAAGGAGCCGGTGAGGAACTGCCTGTTTGTCTTTCAAATATTCATTTTGGCCTGCCTGCTGTTTGGTCTAGGATTTGGGGTTTTTATTTGTTTGTTTTTCTACAGGAAATCAATACCAAATGTGAATTATTTGCCACTGGCACCCTCTTCTGGTGGGTTAAGGCAGTCTTTTTTGTTTGTTTTTAAGAAACCATGACCTCACCATCCACTTGCTAAAAATAGAAGAGTCCACTTAAAGCAAAGGACAACTGGGGAAAATAAAACTCTTTGACATCATTATTTTCTTTCTGAGATGTTGTTCAGTTTCCCCTTGATTTAATAATGATGTGCTTGAAATGTCTCTAGATCTACAACCTGCCTGCCATATTAAGCAAAAAGGAAGAGAGTAAGTGTGTTCTTTTTCCAATTCATCATCAAAATGCATACATTTAGCTTGCCAAGACTTGTATTAACATCCCAAACACATACATGTCTAACACATGCTTTGTTACCTATAGCTATCTCTGTTCATTAACACAATTACTTGACATACACCCACTCAGCTGACATAGCAGGGCCTTCCAGCACACGGCTGTATCTTATTAGTCAGAGCACAAGCGGAGAGGAGAGCATGATATTCCTGCGTGTTGCGTTCTTAACCCAGGAGGTAATTGACGTGTCAACTCGATTCTCATGTTGTATTACAGCGTTTCTTAATGAGGCGGGCTTTAACTTCGTAAGGAAATGCATTGACCTGGTGGAGGATAGAGGTGAGGCATTTCAATCTCTCAGCTTTAATCTGTCAAATGACATAAGTGCAGCCTGACTGTGACTATGAACAACAATGTGTTTCATTCTTTGGTTGACATAACACATTATACTGCCTCTTAAGCCTTAACTAAACATAGAATCTTTCCTTTTCCCCCCAATCCTTTAATTTACCCCTGCCATACAGGAATAAATACAATGGGACTGTATAGGATTGGAGGGGTCAACTCCAAAGTGCAGAAGCTGATGACAACAGTGTTTTGTAAGTAGCCCCTAAAATAAGAGAAGCTGACATCTGTTATAATTATTTGTCAAGCTCTGATTTAAAATGTTTAGTCATTCTATGTCTGTACATAAATAATTAAATGATCTCAGATGGAATTAATACTTAGATGATTAACTTAAGTAAAAGTAGCAGTACTGCAGTGTAAAATACTCAGTTACAAGTAAAATTCCTGCATTCAAAATGATACTTAAGTAAGGTAATACATATTAGCATTCAAAATACTTTAAGTACCAAAAGTAAAAGTACTCGTTCTGCAAAATAGCATTTTAAGCACAATATATTTTCATATTTTATATCATAATCAATGATTTAATTATAATTATTGCTACATTTATGTGTTCATCAATAGTAGGTGATTTATATATTGTATTGATTGTCTACATTTACAAAGTAACTAGTAACTAAATATGTAATATAAATGTAGTGGAGTAAAAGTATAAAGTAGCAAAATGTGAATATACTCAAGTTACAATACAAGTACCCCAATTATTTACTTAAATAAAGTACTTGAGTAAATGTGCTTAGTTACATAACACCACTGTAAATGATACTCACAAGCCATGTAGCAAAACTAACACAATAGATAACTGTTTATTTTTGTTTTATTTGACCAATTATTCTTTACTTAGCTTGGTTTATGAACAGCCTATGTCCGACCACAAGTTGAATGGAGAGTTTAGTCAAACGTAATGTGACTGCAGAGTGAGGGAAGAGGTCCTCCTGGTGGTGTGACACTGTAACAGCCATCGGCCTCATAACAATCTGTCAATACCTTATTAGATGAGGCCAAGGTAATCCTGTTTGAATCCTACATTGAACAGGAAATGTCAGAATAATATTTTCAAATACTCTCTCAAGCTTGATTTCTGCGTCACAACGCACTGCTGTAAGCATGTCACAGAGTTCAAAGCTTACTTTTTATGATGCTAATAAACAATACAAAAAATGTATTTCCAATAGCAACCAAGGCACCTGTTGATATGGAGCTGGATCCAGAGACGTGGGACAACAAAACGATCACCAGCGGCCTGAAGAACTACCTGAGGTCAGCGTGCCCCACCGGCTGCAGGAATCATCATTATCTCCATAATGCCTCTTTGAAACCTCCCTGTTGTTAATCATTGATTCTTTGCTGCAACTCACAAGGTGGCTGCATTCAAAAGACCCGTGTCACTCAGGGAAATAAATGTCAACTCTTCTCTTTATTCACCAGGTGTCTCTGTGAGCCTCTAATGACCTTCAAGCTCCACAAAGACTTTATCTTGGCTGTCAGTAAGTTGTGAAAAGAAAACTTCAATTGTCGGTTATGATTCTATATGTGTTTTACCGTTTATCATTGTATTATTATACATTACATTACATTACATGAAGAGACATTCTTTGCTCAATTCAAAGACATGCATTAATAAGGTAATAATAATTAAATGATCATATCAAATCAATATTTTGCGCAATATATGTTGTTGTATTATTTGCTATGTGTTTGTACTGTGAACGGTTTTTCTGCTTTACTTTCTTGACTTCCCTGCTGTGGGCCTAATGAAGGATTATTGTATCTTATCCAACACTGCTAATGAGGAATTTACATACTGTGCTGTTATACATCAAGGAAAGGAAAATGATGAATTGTGCCAGAAGATATCCCACTTTAATTTGAAAATATGAAGATTTTAAATATATATTAACCAAGTGTATTTTCCTTGCATATTAATTATGTGTATATCACTTTTTAAAAGGGAATTAAGTTTGAACTGAACTGCATTTCAAGTGTATTAATTCACCCACCTCAGGGCTTACATGCAGGCCCTGAGGTTGGGAAACCAAATGAGCAAAGATTGAACCAATTAAACCATCTCAGGAAATAACTACATGCCCTGTGCATCATACAGCCCTTGTGTCATGTTAAATGAATAAGTTAATTTGGTTTAATCTCCAGTCAACTACTTTTTTTCACCTCTGCATGAAGTGTCTCAAGTTGAATGTCAATTTTACAAACTAAATTTGACATTTTAACCACATCTTCAAGTTGATATTTGTTCTATTTAAATTCATACAATTCTAGCTCTATGCGATCAAATCTATTGTTAAAATGGATACATAGCTGCATCGAGGTTAACAGGACTATTTTCATCATATTTACGACATTATAATGTTCTGTTAACCTGACCACAGTCACGCCAATAAGATCTTTATTGTCACCATTCTAAAAGTCAATGATGTGACCTAATCGTCATGTTTTTCTGTTGGTACATGAGGCTACTGGTCATTTAATATCCATTGCCTCTCCTCAGAGTCAGATGACCAGAACTACAGGGTGTGTGCCGTCCATGCTTTGGTTCATAAGCTGCCCGAGAGGAACAAGGAAATGCTGGAGCTGCTAATAAAACACCTCGTCACGTACGTATTCCTGTAATGAATCAGTTACACTGCAGCCCTTTTGAGAGAAGATACAAATAGCTGAGACTGATTAAATTATCTTCACAGGTCTAAAACAGTTTGTAGCTTGTAAAGTACATCCCCTTACCACAAGGTTAACTATCAGTAGAGAACAGCATCTTACCCTTATTAACGCACATGTAAGACATGTAACACATGTAACATTAAGCGCTTTGAGCACCAGGAAAAGCGCTTTATAAATGTAATGTATTATTATTATTATTATTATTATTATTATGTACCTCCACCTGCAGAGTTTCAGCTCAAAGCCAGTTCAACCTGATGACGGTTTCTAACCTGGGTGTCATCTTTGGGCCCACCCTGATGCGCTCCCAAGAGGAAACCGTGGCCGCCATGATGAACATCAAGTTTCAGAACATTGTGATGGAAATACTTATCGAGAACTTCAACAAGGCGAGTCATTGTTTTGCTGTAAATGTAAAGTATACTTGAAGTTTTACCTGCATCATTTATCCAATTTCTTGAACATCTTACTTTAAAGGTCCCCTATTATACTGTTTAATATATTATAGGTCTCAGATATATACAAAACATGTCTCTGAAGTATTTGGCTCGAAATACCAAACAGATCATGCATTGTACTGTAGCATCCCATAAACCCCTCTGTTTCAAAAGTGCTGATTCTCTTTCTGTTACTTTAGATGAAAATAAGGAGCCACGCCCCTCTGACAGATATGGTTAAAAAGAACACAATGGTGCTCTAGGAGGAGATTCAGGTGATAAGGTGGGGGGGTGTTACCTTGGTTGGTTATTGGCTAATGGTTACACAACCCAAAAAACACGTTATGACATCATAAAGTGGCTAAAATCAGAGGGGAGACAAATGTATAAATAAAATACATGAAAAAGTGGATTTTGCATAATAGGTGACCTTAAAAGTTGCAGTCCTATTTGGTTTCACCTTACACTAAATGTGGTTGAATACTGTTCCCAGAATACTTTGTGCAGCCAACATTGTCATTCTAACAAAGAGGTCAGGCAATAACTGGCCTGCTTCCATAATGCTGTGAGAACCGGTGATCTGACTTAATCCTGCACGCAGCATGAGTCTGCGAGCAGTGAGAGGAGGTGGTTACCACATAAGATGTTGAACGTGTGAAGCCTGTCGCCTGCAGCTCTTCATTTGACGGCTCCCACTATGACTGCTACTGACTTTCCATTACTCCCTGCACAATTTAAACCGCTTTTAAATAACTGTTGAAAATGAACGTTGTCTTTTAGGTAGTGATAACGGTGAGTGAATCGGTGAAAGTCGACTCATGTTTCAGCAGGCAAATCCTTTTATTTGACGCTGTGTGAAATTAGTTCTGGTTGTCTTAATACCACATCATTTTCCGTGAATGTCTCCACAGAAACCCAATTCATACACTGGAAATACTTTGATCATTGGGCCCTATAGGTGCATTGTGATTCCCGATTTAGCAATAGATAATTACTCAAAAGAAAAGTTTTCTTAATTGGAAATCTTTAAGAATATTGCTTTAAAAGTATTTTATTGCAAAACCCTGCTGTTACTCTTCCTTTACAAACACTTTTACTCCATTTTTATCGATACTGAGTAAGAGTATTCAAATATTGGTCACAATCTTCAAAATCAAATGCAGTACCAGTCCTCATTAGTAAAGAAGACACAGATTGTGTTGTTCACTAAACTAATCAGTGCTCCTTCTGGACCTCCAGATCTTCCACCAGCCTCCGGACCCCAACGTGCCCCTGCCCCAGCCCCAGAGCCGGCCGGACCCTCGCAGGAGCCGGGCCATCTGTCTGTCCACGGGGCCCCGGAAGCCCCGCAGCCTCTACACCCCGACACTGTGCCTGGCAGATGTAGAAAGTGAGTCTCAAAGCAATGGTTTTACACCACAGGTCTTCACACACGTAGCCTGTATTATTGCTCACACACCTGCGGACACACATTTATGAAAGATGCACCTCATTTAAGCTGGGTTTTCAAATACTAAATTCCAGATTAGTACTATCTCTTCAGAGAAAAGCATATTGTAGCTAACCATTTTTTTCATTATCATTCAATCTGTTTACTATTGTATTGACTAGTCGGTAAGAGGTATACACTTAGAGGTCTTGTTTATTTTGATATAAAACAGAAAAGCAGAACATATTCATATTTGAAGGTCTCCTATTATGCAAAATCCACTTGTTCATGTCTTTTATACATAAACATGTGTCCCCTCTGTGCAAACAGATTCTGAAAGTTTCAGGAAAAAAGATTCGCTCACTTTTTGTCCTGATCCATTGATATAAAAAGTAAACCTGTCTGAAAATGAGCTGATCAGATTTTGGCCACCTTATGATGTCATAACGATGTTTTGGCTTCTGTAACCATTAGCACCCCCCCCCCCCCACACCTTATCACCTGAATCTCCTTTGAGAGCACCATTGTGTTCTTTTCAACCAAATATCTCTCAGAGGAGCGTGGGGAGTGGCTCCTTATTTTCATCTAAAGTAACAGACAGAGAATCAGCACCTTTGAAACAGGGCTGAAACAGAGGGGTTTATGGGATGCTGCAATGCACGATCTGTTTGGTATTTCAAGCCAAACATGATATATATATCTATATATATAGATATATATCTGAGACCTATAACAGTCTTTCTTTGTAAAATACTTTAAAGATATAGTATATCATCTATTTTCTTATCAGCCATAACATATCCACAATGAATTCCTGGCTTAGTAGGTTTTAATGATGGCTGTGTGGGCCTCTTCTCTGGCCCCTGCATAGGTGACACTTTCAGCAGCAGTCCAAGCAGCACCCCCATGGGCAGCATGGAGTCTTTGTCCTCTCACTCCTCGGAGCAGAACAGCTCCTCCAAGACCGCTTCCTCGGCTCAGGCCAAAGACAAGTCTCTGCTGGACCTGCGCAGAACGCCATCGCTGCTCTCTAACGGCCCCAGGAGCGCCATGTGGGTCAGCAGCCCCGAGTCCAGTTCCAGGGAGGAGGGGGGGCGGACAGACGGAGAGTCAGAGGACGCTCTCAGCCTGTCCTCCATCAGCATCGCACCCCGGCTGTCCCCTGCTCCCAAAAAAGCCCCGCACTGCCGCATTGACCTCAAGCCAGCCCTGCTGAACCGCTCTGCCGGCCCCTCTCTGAAATCACTGCATATCGCTGAAGGTAAGTCGGCCATCAAGTGATCACAGTTTAAAGGTCACCTATTATGCAAAATCCACTTTTTCATGTATTTTATACATAAACTTGTGTCCCCTCTGTGTAAAGAGATTCTGAAAGTTTCAGGAAAAAAATACCCCCTCTCTTTTTGTCCTGATACATTAATATAAAAACCTGTCTGAAAATGAGCTGATCAGATTTTGGCCACTTTATGATGTCACAACCTGGGCTGTCCCTCCCTACAGCCCGATCACGCAGATTGCGTGGGGCCTCACCTTGCGGAGGAAGCCTCAACTGAGCCACACCTATGCGCTTATGTCAACGCTCGCGAAACAGAGGGCCTCATCATATAACTTTGCGTGGGGCCTCAAGTTGGCCATGGACGGCCCTGGTCACAACAATTTGTTGACTTGTGTAACCATTAGCCAATAACCAACCAAGCTAACACCCGACCACCTTATCACCTGAATCTCCTCCTAGAGCACCATTGTGTTCTTTTTAACCAAATCTCTCTCAGAGGAGCGTGGGCAGTGGCCGCTTATTTTCATCTAAAGTAACAGACAGAGAATCAGCACTTTTGAAACAGGGCTGAAAAAAGGGGGTTATGGGATGCTGCAATGGGTGATCTGTTCGGCATTTCGAGCCAAACACTTCATTGACATGTTCTGTATATATCTGAGACCTATAATAAATGGATGAAAAACAGTATAATGGGGACCTTTAAGCTTGCCTGACAGTAGTTTATAGATTTTGTTTCCCTTGCAGTGATGAAGTGGAAAACAACCTCCTCAAAACTGTCCTTTCCAAGACTCTAATCCATACAGCAGATACTTATATCGTCATTAATTATTCCTCTAGGACTTAGTACTTTCAAACACTGACAACACCCCTTCTTGAATTAAGCATTATTTAAACAGCAGTGGGACAATTGTATTTGAATCACTCATTTCAGTTGCTCTTTGCAGTATGTGAGCTGTTTAATTATTAAACGTTAATGTCTTTGTGTCATGTACTTGATATTTGTTGTTTGTCTCCCTCAAGGCCACAGGAGCTGCTCTGGATCCGTCCAAAGTCTGTCCACACTGGAGCCCAACGACACTTCAAAGCCCACCGAGCACCCGGACCTCCCCCCAAAACTAGTGATGCGCTGCAGGCTGGACACCTCAGTCGGCAACGGCTACCAGAGACCTGGCTCAGTGTAATGGATTTCAGAGAGCTTATCATTGTGCTTATTTAACCTACTATTCCTTACGAATTATGATATCCACTCCAGTGTAATGCCGTTGGTAAAAATCGTATCTAAAACCAGTGCTGCAGCTAGTTGAAAAAAACGATTTGCCTATTGGCACAATACGGAAAGGTATTCTGATAATTGGTTAACAGTTGCTATTTAGGTTGCAACTAACGATTATGTTCCTTGTTTACTTCCTATATAAATCGTTTAGATTATAAAAAGTCACAAAATAGTGAACAATATAAATCTCCACTATCTTAAAGTCCAAGGGGGTGTCTTTAAATATCTTGTTTTGTCAGTCCAAAAGATAAAGATATTCAGTTTAATATGATATACAAAAAAAGCAGGATATCTCCAGATGTGAAACAACATTTTTGGTAATTTTTGCCAAGAAATGACTACTATTTGCTGCAGCTTATCCATAAAGCAAAAAGGCCAACACGTTATGTTCCCAAGCTCTCAATGTGATGAAATGCTGCTTTTTCTTTGATTCATATCATTCTAAATCTAATAAACTAAGTGTTTGACTGTTGGTCGGAGAAAACAAGGGATTTAAAGCAGTTCTCCTGACTCTAGTCGAATGTATTTTTTAGTCTTTCCCCACTTCCTGGGCAGTAGTGGACAAAATGATTAATTGATTATTAAAATAACAAAAAATAGTCCTTAGTTGCCGACCTCTGATTTAATGGATATATTGTAAGGTCTGTTTGTACGTGTGCAGTTTCATGTGCCCCCAAAAAGTAGCTGCTAGTCAATAAGACATGAGGACAATAGTTCAGCAACATTTATCTCCATCTTCCTCCCCCTCTCCATGTCACCCCTGTGAGTCATCAGCCTCCTACTCCTCCGTGTGTTTATGAGCATCGAGCATAGAGAGGTCTCTGAGATCAGATGAGCATGTGAGAGCAGATTTATGTCTTTCCTCTGTGGTAGGAGCGCTGCCTTTAATTACGCCCTGCCTGCTCCTGGGTTGATGTGACCCAGCAGCAGTCTGCACTTGTTCTCCCGGAACAAATAGATTGTTTGCGCAGTCTGAAAAGCCAGTCACACAGTGTCTCTAATCATTTCCTTGCGTTGCACCCTCCCAACTGGCCCCGGGCTCCGTTGTCCCCTTGACTGCCAGGTTGTTGTGAGTGGGGTCAAGTGCAGCCTTGTTATATAGTTGAACTCAATCCAGAACTGTGTTGCCCTTAGGAAGGAAACCTTCTGTATTGTGTCATTAAGCATTTTACCACGTTCTAAACAATGAGAAACGCTGGAAAGTGGAAAGACTCGTATTAGATTGAATTTCTCTGTGGTGGCAGCTTTGCTGATTTTATAGTCATGATTTATTAAAACGGATTATTACTCTGATCATGTGATTACAGGCAGTGGTGGAAGTACTTTACTTCAGTGAAAGTGAAATACTTTGGTCGGAAAATACATCATTAAAAGTGAAAGTCCTGATTTCAAAATGTTACTTAAGTAGAAGTATAGAAGTATTGCCAGCTAAATGTTCCTTTAAGTACCAAAGTTAAAGTACTCATTATGTACCATGGCTGTTTTGAAAGTATTATAATATTATAGAAATATTAAATGATCCCTTCTTTTAATTGCTTACAAATACATAGTAAGACCATTTCCGAATTTCTATATATATATTGGTGTTAACGTACTGCATTATATCATATACAAATGTCATATTTATCTCTGAATATCATTTCAGCTTTTTACTTTATCCAAAATACAGTGGAGTGGACTGAACTTGTTTTTCTTCTTGTTTCAGGGTGGCTGCCAGAGCACTGCTGTTTGAAAATGCCTCTTCCCCACAGTCTGTTCCTGTGGGAAGGTGCAGTAAAAACATCACATTTTCTCTAACAGCTCTACCAAATGAATCACACTCCCATCATGTCAAATGTGCCATTTCATTGCCTTGATTTTTCGTCTTTACAGGGACGCCAAGGCGATGTATTCCTGTGAGGCAGAGCACAGCCACGAGCTCAGCTTCCCCCAGGGGGCGCACTTCTCAAACGGTAAGCGCTGCCATTAAGGGGCAAACATTAAATGTTCCAGCTGACAGAAGATCTTACAGCGTCCTTGCATAGGCTGATATGACACTTGGACAATGTAAAAACACACAGACTGTTGTCTGCTGGCAACACACAGCACAGTCCTGGATAATTCCCAGTGTTATGTGGAGGCACACAATCACTTTGTCCTAATGTAAAATCCTTATCTGCAGCGCTGAAGTATAAACAGCCTGAATGTCTTTTTTTTTTATTGCTTCTTGCCTTTTCCATGATGAGATGACTTGGCCCACAACCAGTGCAGCAGGTCACTGTAACCTCGCGATGGAAGGCACCAGCGCCTGTTCCTGCTCGCAGAGCCAGCAGCCAAATGCACAAACGTCAACAAATACTCCCCTCCACTTACCAGCAGACAGAGTGCTTTTACTGCTCACCACATTAACAGGCCAGGTTTCTCTACACTCTTGTAGAGCATATCCCTGCTTGATTATTCAAGCAGATCCTTTTTTTTAAATGTTGCTGCATCTGAGCAATGATTAACCTTGTTGTGTTTTATGGCTATACTGTATGTGTGTGATTAAGCAAGGAGATTCTACCATCAAGTATGCTAACATACTCCGCAGGGACTGAATCTAAAGAGCAGTCTGACCCTGAGTCTTCTCACTCTGGTTTAAATGTTTATTTTTTATGCCTAATAGCATTTTTCCACAAGACTAGGAAATTGTGAAACGAAATACAGAATGTTTCTCGCTTCCCTTTGCTTTAACTCTTTTCTTGATTTTTGTCCTGTAGTGTATGCCTCTATTGAACCAGACTGGCTCCAAGCAACATACGAGGGGAGAACAGGATTAATCCCTGAGAATTATGTCGTCTTCCTCTAACAAAGTTGGTAAACATGGCATCTTTTTCATGGTATCCATGAAAAACACAACACACAAAGTGGCAGATTTGTTTTTAATGTTGCTAATATTTCTGGTACTGACATTTTTGCATGTCATGCAGTCTAAGCAGATATCAAGCCAGGCAGTTCTTTAACATTTCAAACATATACCTCTTTTTACTGTAATAACTTTATTGTGAAATGATTGGGGAATCCACAGAGATTCAAAAGTTAAGAAGAAATTCACATTATTGTAAGATGAAAATATATTACCCATCGACTGCACTGATGTATTTAGTCCCAGTATTATCCAACAGAATCACAAAACAATCACGACTAATTTCACAAGTTTTATTCTCAGAAATATATTATATTTTACTTTGTCATTTATATCGACAGAACACTTTCTTTTAATCAAGCTTTTAATGGAAATCCGTAGTTTATTAAACATTTTCTGATAGCTGTAATTAAACAAACTGTGATTGAAAGTAATGATACAAATCTAATCTATTAGAGTCTAATAGAAAAAGCATTATGGGTTGCACCTTAACTGTCATGTTTATTGCCTGTGATCATTGTTCATCCACTGAACCTGCTCACTGCTGCAGTGCACTTTCTGTTAGCCACACGGTACTGTACTGTACATTAATGCTCATGAGCTCTTTAGTAACTGCTAACCAAAAATATGTACTTTGTGTTTCTCTTACTATAAGTTATCACATCAAATATATATGCCGTATGTAAAAATGTGTTTTTTATAATGTCATGAAGGTGGAGCTTTTAGCTTTAATGCCTTAATGTAGTACTGCTTACTGGTATGCTGGTGTACTAGTAATGACAACTAGACATGTATCAGATTATAATAATAAGATACCATTTAATATTGAATGTTCTATTACTGTCACAACCATTTCAAAGTCCATCATTATCAAAGCTTCTGTGATACTTTGTCAGAAAGAAGAAGATAAAACAAAATATAGACAACATAACTTCTACAATTAATACAAACTGAAAAATGATACCAAAGTCAAACCCTTGTGGTGACCGTAATGGTTGTTTTGAGAGCCCATGCTTGCCAAGATCAGGATGTTCTTTTCCATTCTCAACTTCAAGAATGCGAGGTGGCCTTGAACATTCATGCTGGAATAAAACTCCCTCACAGTCTGAAATTGCAGGGGAAATTATTTTCATATCCTAAATATATAACGTGCGACACCCTTCTTTTTGTATGGCAAGCTTGTTTCCTTGCAATCATCTACTGTTCTTGACGGTGCATAAACATGTCTTTAAATAAACAGAATGATTTATTCAAACTTTTGTCAACTTCTTTGTCACAGTTAACTTCTCACTGCAGCCGTCGACTGTTGGAGGCACACTAACACTTTTGTCTTTATGCACCAACTATAGGGGGATGTTTTTCAATTAAAAGAGCTACAACTAGACTAGAGTATGTCCTAGTATGAAATACTTTCATTCCTATCCAAAGCTAAGGAGACAGTGACCAGTTGTGTTTATGCTGAGTCAGAAAAGTATTTCATTGTGATATTGTGAATTGAATGTGTTAACGTACTGCAATCATTTAAAATGTGGCACACTTCTCCAATTGTCGGAATGTCTTTAATGAAGACATTTTTAGAATAAGTAACTGTATGAAAATAACACACTGAGGGCAAAAAGCCTTTGCGAAAGTGTTCTCGTAGTTATTATTTTTAACCCACTCAAGGTCACAGTAAGTATATTATTTCTTATCAAATATTTTACTGATAGTTATCTTCCATGTCTCCTCCCCTGAACATTGAATTGTAAACTTGTTGTTTTTATTTTGTTTCTCTTTTGCAGCTTCAGTACAAACTCAAAACCATTCATGCCTCTGAATTCATATTTTTCAAATAGATTATATTCAATGTACTTAAAAACATGTGGAAAGAACTCTGTTGTCCTTATAAAGTAAAAAGGCTGAAGTACTGACTCTTGAATAATGAAGGCTACAAAGAATTCAGTAAGATTCGTGGGATGAATAACCCCCTCACAAGATGTCTCCGCAGATTTGTGACGTGTTTGCTGGCATCTTCACTTGGAGTGGAAGGTGAGGGGCCTCACCATGCCTGCCAGGACCTTGGGAAGCTGGGAGGCGATCACCTCCGTCATCATCTCTGGAAACTCCACTTTCATGGCGTCCGCTTGGATGAAGGTGCTCAGACAGAACAGGTTGACCTTTTTCACTATCTGTCAGGGGAGAGACATGCATGTTTGTCTTGGTGCTCATTAGAACAGCAGTTAGATAAAGACATGAATCAATGCTCAAACATGTAGAGGGCTTACATCATGCATGGCGTCCATCAGCTTGGTGAGGTGGTAGAACCTCTGGGAGCTGGCCACCAGGCCCTTCTCCCTCAAGTGTATCGCCTTCGTCAGCTCCCGGATGTAGTTCTGTCTCATGTCTTCAAACACTGCCTGGCTTTTGAGTCCCTCCAGAGGCACTGAGAACAGACGGGAATATAAATAAAATAAATTCTCGAAAACAGATGTTTCCTAAGGGGGAGCAGTCCGTTGCAGGGTAGGCCAAGGGAATGGAAATCGAACAAAATGTATTTAGTTGTTTAAAGATCAAATATAATTGCATAAATGTGTGTTTTTTGGTTTGATATATTTGTAAGATACAGTAGATTTGGGGATTTCTACTATTTTCCCACTTTCCCAGTCAGAAACTAATAAATGCTTTAGGACAGACGTGTTTTATGTACTTGGTATTTACTCTAAACACATGTCAAACTATCGTAGTGGGTTATTTCTGCTCAATTCCTCTAAAGCCTCTAAAGGATCAAATAACTGTATCGTGATCTAGGAAAGTAAGGGAAACTAGGCAAGTAAACTAAGAGGGGGGGGGTGCATTTTTCCAAGCCTTGACTTTTGTTTTCCAGTTAAAAACTAGGTCTTGTTAGCAGTTGCTATATAAATCTATTCAAGGTCCACTCTCATGATCATCGAAGCTTCACATCTCTTACACCATTGTATTCTGTGTAAAGTCAAACGAGAAGGTCAACATGAGGGTACAAAGTGAGTCATCTGATGCAGGAAGTGTTGTTGCTTTTACCTGTGTTGAGTAATATTATGGCTTTCATGCAGAGAAACTCCTCGCGGCTAACTTGAAGGTTTGCAAACTCCTGAGGGATGAACTGTATCGCCAGGCAAAGCTCGTTAATCGGAGATCTCATCATTTGCTCCCTGACAGACAAAAAACTGATTTACGATTCTGAACCATCAAGAGCCTATTTTTCATCCAAAATAATTAAAGTTTGGGAAACAAATGTGTTTAATGATAGTTACTTACTGACTGAGAACCAGATCAGGTGCAAAGTATAAATATTCACTGGTGACATTCTGATAGGAGCGCCACCCAAGAGAGAACACCATCAGGTTCACCCACGAGTACTGGATGAGGGTCATCTGATCGGTGATGTGAAGATTACGAAACCCTTCGAAGAAAAAAGAAAATGCAATATGAATTTATTTTCCCACAGTATATGCCACCATTTCATTTGTATTTGTTCCGCTCATGGTACGCAAAACCCAATGTACAATAATGGCCAACAAAGCACGTCTCTACAAACACACCATTGAGCAAAAAGGAGCAGGGAGAAGAAAAAAATCTTATATTACCTGCCCCTTTCTAAAAAAAAAAATAGATGGTCTGCCCTTCATATTTATTTTTCACAGCCAAACATATTCACAGCAACAACAAAAAACATCAACACCAAAAAAAGGAAAAGTGCAAAACACCCTCATCTGAGTCCTACTGGAGAAGAAGGTGGAAAGTGGCGCATAATAATAATAATAATAATAATAATAACAATGGGACCTGCAAATAAAGAACAGACATCACATCAAAGACATCAACAATATTTACCAAGGACCAGATTACATAGATTTATTCACATTCTGCTTCATATAGTCCCATTTTTCTTAATTTATACAATTTCTTTAACTGAAAAATACAATTCTTTAGATCCTTCTGTTGAGAATTCCACAATTTTACACCAACCACCAAAATACACATTTGCTTTAGAGTAGTCCTTGCATAAGGATGCTTACAATTAAATGTCCAAAAACAAACAACTGTTGTAAATATACTGGTAACATTCTGCTTTTTGCCCTGTGCATTAATCTAATAATGTCTGTAACTCAACTATGTCTTTGAATTTAAAGAGTCCTGACTTCAAAAAACTGTTGGTCTGTTGGTGTGTTCTCTTGAATCAGCTTTATGAATTATTCGTACTGCTCTTTACTGTAATATTGACAATGGCTTTATGTTGGTCATATATGTGTTGCCCCAAACTTCTATACAATAAATATAAAATCTCAAAATGAGTGAACAGTACAACATTCTCAATGCCTTGTAATCTAGCAAATACTTTGCCTTGTTTAAAACAGAAATATTCCTAGACCCTTTCGTTTTAACATGTGCTATGTGTGATTTCCATGTCAGGTTATCATCCAGTGTCACACCTAAAAATTGAAATTCAGAAACCCTTTCAATAAAAACTCCATCAATGGACAGTGAAATGTTATCATCTTTTTTTCTATTAGCAACAACCATAAACTTTGTTTTATTCAAATCTAGGGTTAACTTATTTTCATCAAACCATCTTTTAAGTTTGACTATTTCATGTCCAATACACTTTTCTAAAATGTTTAAATCATCTCCTGAATTGGTGTCATCTGCAAACAACACAAATTGCAATAATGTTGACGTTTCACATAGTCATTGATGAACAAAATAAAAAGTTTAGGCCCTAAAACCGAGCCCTGTGGGACACCACATTCTATGTTCATACACTCCGATTTACTACCAGAAAATTGAACATATTGTTGTCTGTTATCTAAATAACTTTTTAAACAATCTAGAACTACTCCTCTCACACCATATCTATGTAAATAAAATTAATACATTATGGTCTATGGTGTCAAATGCATTTTTTGAGTCAATAAATACACCTATTGTTTATTTATTTCTTTCTATAGCTGTTGTAATTTCTTCGGTTATTTTCATTAAAGCTAAAGCTGTAGATCCATTTTTCCTAAATCCATACTGACTCTCACTCAATAACTCATTTTTTTCAATAAATGTATCACATTTTTGGACAAACAATCTTTCAAGGACCTTGTAAAATTGTGAAAGCAAGGACACTGGTCTGTAGTTAGTACATTGGCCTTTGTCCCCTGTTTTAAAAAGTGGGATAACTTTTGATATTTTCATGCTATCTGGAAAAATACCTGTCTGAAATGAAAGATTAAAAATGTAGCAGTTTAATTATAAAGTCAATAGTCGTTTTCACTATTGTCATGTCGATCCCATCACTATCAGTCAAAGTCTTATTTTCGCATTTGTCTACAATGGATCTAATTTCATAACAAAACATCAGTTCGCTCCTGATAGGGGTATTGTGATAAACTGGCATTGAAGATAACCTAGATAAAACAATGCAAATATTGATATTATGTCAGGAAAACAGTCATGATAATCTTTTACGTATTACGCATCTTAACTAGTTGTTGTTTTGCTGCTCTCCTTTTGTCTCCACCAATTCCCCACACACAAATTAGTAAATGTTTTTTCCAAAAGCGAGAAATAAGAAAAAAAATCACAGTTTCTGAATTGAACAGAAAGCATTACAGTATTTTATTCCTAAAGACATCCCAATAATATCCTTTTTGTGACTGCTTTTGACCAAGATAATTGTAAAGTGAAAATCTAACAGCTCTAAATCATACCCAGTGGGGATCCACTTTGGTTTTTTAACACAATTTATATCCACTTACAGCCTTAGTACAAAAAAAAACCTGTACAAAGCCTTCTAACTCTGTCGGTGGTTAAGGCTGTGAGACCTTCGGCGTGTGCTGCCAGTGCATCCCCATGGCGACCACAGTGGTGACCCTGAGCTGCAGAAAGACGTTACCTGGGAGGGACTTGGACCACTTGACGATCCACACCAGCTGTTTCTCACACAGTCTGTTGAGGCTGTTGAGCAGAATGTGGGGCCCATCGGTCTGGGCGCTGTCGAATCCGGAGTACATGATCTCTGGTTCGATGTTTTCCAGGATACTGAGGATCTGTTGGGAGAGCTGCTCCTCGTGGATGCCTGGTATGCACGACATGGAGGTCAAGGCGTGATTTTCGTTGGATATGGCAAAGTGTGACTGGAACATCAGGGACGGGGCCAAACTGAAGGCTTTCAAGGCCCCGAAACGCTTCAGCTTCCTGCCTGTGACAGAAGAGCAAGGCATGGTTAGATTTAGGGACAAAGAGAGCGTTTCCATGCCAAGTTAATTCATCAATCTTAACATCCTCTTTGATGCTAACCATGAATTCTGAATTACATAATTAGTTTCATATCTGGGAAAATAAATCCAACCACTCGTTACCTCCTAGCATCATTCCCGCTTGATAGCACTTCCGGAGGCGACATGCAGGGCAATTTTTCCTCCGAATTTTGTCCACAATGCAGTCGTTTCGCCCAGCGCAGAGATAGCTGTGATGGCCTGTTGAGTGAAAGGATACAGACAAGAACACCATTTTATGAGGAGTTGATCTTAAAATAAGCAGCGAGGGGTAGAGGCATAAGGAGGGGAGGAAATGTGTTGAAGGGCTCTTGACTATTAACATGGCTACTCCATCCACACGGAATCAATGTTCTGTGGAGAGATCTAAAGAAGAAAATTAGATAGAGGCAAGGCTGTGAGGACAGAGTGACACGGCCATGGTGAGACATAGTGGCTATTATGTATCTCGCGTTGCAAGATAACAAGAAAAACAAGTCCAAGCAAGGAACACTGTGAACACTGGTCAATGTGATACTGTTGCTAAATACCTTAAAAAAAAACTGCCATAGAAGGTCAGTAAAAATTGATGTGGTAACTCCCTATCATTATAATTTACTGGAGACGTGTGATAGCACACATCACAGATTCGATTTCCTGAGTGTTTTCTATTAAATGTTTTATCTTGGATTTTTTTCCCCGGGGAACTCTTCCAACTGATCAACAGTTGGCATGACGGACACATTTTAATTTGCAGGAACCATACAAATCAAGTTGTATCATACAACATGTATTATGTAATATCAACAATGTAAATACACTGGTACTAACAGTACAAAGGCTGGGGGGAAAAATCTGCTGTAGAGCTGATAGGTTTCCCCTCTCCAGCTCTACAGGATTGATGGAATATGTGAACAAAAGGAGATGAAAACGGATTTGTGGTTGAAATTATTAGGATTTTGAACATAAAATGTCCGGAAGTAGTTAACAAAAATGCTCTGCTCACCTTCAACTGCTCTTTTAAAAAATACTTTACAGCTCCCGCAGGTTAAGACACCATAGTGGCAACCAGACGCCTCATCCGCACAGATCACACACTGTCTCTGAGGTGGTCTTCTGAAATATGGAAGAAATGCATACATTAATGAACTCCCATATGAACTAAATGTATATAAAAATTGCAAAAATTACAATTCTGTTTTTGAGCAGAACAACCTAATTTTATCACTTTGGTAAAATGTACAGTATATTGTAATGAAGTCACATAAAGGGATAAATCATCTGAGCCAACCCTAATTAATTTAAAGGCCATAACTAAAAAAAATGTAATTAGACATTCACACTTGCCTTAATGGATGGTTTGTTTAACCCTTGAGGGTATTTTAAGTTAAGTAAAGAGTCCTCTTTGTATATTTGCAAAGTAAGGTATAAGACTTATGGACCATTAAGGACCAATTGTGTAGGCCTATAGGTGGGTAAAAAAAAAAAAGATGGTTTAAAAAAAATGTCTATCTCAAATTAAAAATAACAAAAATTCGACCAAATAGGATTAGATATTTTCATTTATTTTTACTTGTTTTTAAAACGATTGAAACCTTTTCATGAGATGTTAGATTAGTTTTAGAAATGAAGAGTTTTATAGTTGTTTTATTCCACTTTCTCTGCCACGGCAATGGCCGGTCCAACTGATAAACATGTAATTATGCTTTGGAAAAACCCATCCCCCTATCATGTCCTATAATTGGATTATTTAATGTCTGATCATCAAATGATGTGCATATTGGCCTAATTTGTCAACGCTATTGCTTCATTATCAAGTTAAAAAAGCAGAATGTATTTCAATGTATCACTTGAACTATCAACTAACCATTATGCAAACTTATTTTTAACGTTCATGGTTGACTCAGTTTTTTTTTTGTTTTTTTTAACGGTCAGGTGGTACTTAGTTTTTCTTTCTACGTCAAGTTGAGTGTTTTGTAGTCATAATTACCCGGGGTACGCGGAATATGGTGATGGGTTCCTTCGAATCATGGCCTGGTTCTGGATCCCCTCATAGCCGTTTTGTGTGAACTGGTCATCGTTCATCCCCACGGACTGGCACCAGTACTGGGTCTCAGGCGGAGACGGCTGCATCTGCCAACGGGGAACTTCGCTCTTGTACATGGTCAGAGGCTGCTGGGTTGCGTGCGTAATGGCATCAAAGTTTTCAACAGCCTTCCCGGACACACCGCACCTGGAGTCGGCCCTCATCTGGATGAGCGCCGGAAGCTGATCTGGCTGGTTCAGGTCCATCAGGAAGTTTGGAGACCCTTCCAGCCTCTGCCTCGCTGCAGCCGGGGAGAAGCTCGCGGACTCCCCGTCACTGAGCCTCAGCTGCTGCTTCCTGTCGCGGTCACAGCAGGTGTCCAGATCAGGAATCTCCGGTGATGTGTCGAAGTTGGGAATGGGGCTGTTCATAATCACAGAAGGCTCTTTTTCATCTTTGATGAATTGAAATGCTCCTGTTGATGTGGAGAAGCTTACATTTCCGCCTGGCAAAGTTTCCGTTGTGGCCACATGTGTCCTCTGAACGTCCCACTGCACAGTGTCACACTTCAGATAGTCACTGCTACGGTCATAAAAATGTTTTCCCGCAAGTGAACCATCGAGTAATGGAAATGGAAAGGAATCAGCCATCGTAGTGATGCTGCTTATTCTTCCGTGTGTGTTATTGTCCATTTTCTGATCCTGGGAGCGCGCAGCAGAGACTGGAATGCCCGGAGGTTGGATGATGTGTGATGAAAAGCTGCTCAGAGACTCTCCTGTAATCCTCCTCCCCGTCGAAAAAGGCTCTGGCCACGTCTTTTTCTCACATGGGAGTCTATTCCATGCAATTTAACTACGCTTCAGAAACAGATAAGAAAACCAACTGTTATCCTTTTGATGATGAGGGATCAGCAGAGAGATTTTAAACCTTTAAATTAATTGAACCCATATGTAAGTCAATTTCAAATATAATTCCTTGCTCTGGTTTAAGGTGTCATGTTTCAAAGCTGAATATACGTGTCCTTTAAATAGATCTCCAATAGCCTTCCTCACAATTAAATAGTTATTCCTTCAAAGGATGCCAGAGGAAGAATCAATGCATCAGAGTTGTTGGAGATGTACAGTATGCAGTTTCACAACCCTTTCAGTCGACCTAAAGTAAAATAGCCAGCCAATGAGAATGGATCACTTCAATGTCAAGGGCCAACAGTCTCCACCCCACTGTTCATGGATAAGGTAAACGCTTGGATATTGTTGGCCAAATAAGAAACTATTGAGACTGGGTGCCTTCCGGAGAGGAGATAATGGCTCTTTTAAATCAGTTAAAACCCTCAAAATCATAATCATCCTTTGAAAGTCAAGACCCAGATGTATGTTGTCCATTTTAATTGGTTATGTAGATCTCTTAATTGTTAGGTAATGTTGGCAGGTGAACAGGTTGGAGAATAGTAACACAAAATCACTACATGAGATTTTGGTTTAAAGTTGTATTTACCACTTTGGTACATCTTCCAATCTCAGTGACAGTGAACTGTTAAAGTAAATTATTGAGGGTAAGAAAAAAAGTCTGTAATGAATTCAATACAACAGCTTTATGCTACAACTAATAATTATAATACAAAATATAAAACATATCTAAATGGAAAATATTAATAAATTAGCGGTTAAACTGTCAATTCAGGTTACTTTTTCCATTTCCAATTAACGGTTTGACATTTAAACTGTTGCAACATTAATACAATGCTTTTAATATGTTTTTGTATAATTATTCATGTAGGCCACATTATTTTTCTTAGTTGTGATTTAATTTAAATGTACATTTCTGTTATCTTGGTAAGATAATTTCTTGGTTTGGACAACATTTCACTATTCAAGTTAATCAGCTGAGTGAGGATGTTGCTGATTAATGTGCTAATGATGCACACATAGGCCTTGGCCCCAATCTCCTACGTCATATGTCAGACGATAATCAGAGGGGATTCTCATGTAGTGGACCACATGATTATTGGATAACTGTTTCACATTCAAATCTACATGATGTGTTCTTCAAATGCTGTAATGGCCTACTTTTCAGACAAGGCTTTTATCTGTAGATGTTACGCTTATCTTGACAACCACCAGCAACAAGTCTTATGCAACCTAATCTGTATCCTTTTTTTTAAAACAGATTCCAACTTTAACACTTGGAGTAAATGGATTTGATCAAGCTCTAAAATAAACTGTAATTATGTTGTCAGTTTTGCTGTAATAGCTGCCATGTTCGCCCCTGATTCTTTCTTGAAATGTTTCACAGTAGCTTAAATCTGGTGGTAGCTTTTGCACGCCCGACTGATGGAGATAAGCTGTGTATACCTGACGCAGGTCAGCCTGTTCTCCACATTGTGTTTTGCTGCACAACATTAATCAGAGAGCACAGCAGCATCTGCTGCAACACTTTCAATAACCCATAAACTCTCTGTAACCAATTAGCTGAAGATAATCAAAACATATTTGAATTCAATTATTTAATAGTATGCTTAAGTGATCAACATTTATTGAACACTACATTAAAGCATCTTAAAGTTAATGTCCAGAAAATATACATCAGCATCCTGCTTATTGATTTAAAGATTACATTGCAAGAAAATAAATCAGTAATTCTCAGAGGAAAGAGCGGTAATTATCAAGCTTTCATATCGGACTTATAACCGTGCCACAAAAATATTCAACCATATGCTTTTTTTTTTTTTTTTGCAGCTTTGCTACTCCAGAGAGAAAATCACCACTGAATCAAACCATATAAACAGCTGGTAACCGGCAGCACCATCATATGTTAGCAGTCAGTATTGCATAATAGTGTAACATAGCCTGTGCAAGAAGAAGTTACATTAGTGCCACAGTGTGATTAACTGTACAGATAAAAGGACAGGGACGAAGAGGATTTGGTGAGTTACCTCCCAAGGGGCTCAATTTACACAAAAGCGGAAATTAAATGAATGTTTTTCATATTTTAAGTACAGAATATCTTTTTCTGTCAGTTGTTTTTGTCCAAAGATCTGTCTAAGAGCCCTTTGACCCAGACTGAATGCCTCATTAAGAGGACTTTACATTGACATTGAGAGGACTTCACCCAGTAAACACATCTCTATTCTTTAGATATTTTAATAATTAAAGAGATATCATTCTTCTGCTCTTCTTTCTGCTGAACATGCATGACTTCTCCCAGTTGCCTGATGAGTTTTGTCACTGTCTCCACGTCCTGGTTGGCCCTTTCCAGCAGCTCATAGCGGAGACTGGAGATGTCCTGTTTGATTTCTTTCAGCTCACCTGTGGGACATGTTTTGTAATTTAGTGATTGACAAAAGAAAAGAAATGTATCCAGAAAGCCTGTAGAACTCACCTTCATTAATTTCGTCATTTTCTTTATCTCGCTGTGCTTTTACTATGTATCTTTTGACGAGGCGATTCATTATACTCTGCAATTAAGAATTGAGTAAGCAATGATTGTTCCTTAAAAAAGGAGTATAAATAAAACAAGAACAGCTGACAACTTGTTTCAGTGAGCATTTTTTATCATAATGTGTTAACATGCAAGTCTTCTTTTCAGTACCTTAATGTCCTCTAGATGTAAATTACTTAAATACACTACTAACATTGCATTATTGATGTTTACATCTCTAAGTGTAAGACTGTACAGCTCAGTTATTCACAGGATAATCAGCAGTAGGAAATGAAAAGTGCTTTACTTGGTGACGGGTTGGACAAAGTGATGCATCCACACTCAGATCTGACTGCTGCCTCAACTAAGAATAAAAACAAAAAAGAAGAAGAACTGTCATCACATGCCTTTAAGTTACACTTTTAAACCAGCAATCTATAAATGTGACACAAGAGGGCTCTGCAGAGCTGTTTTAAAGAATATAGGTCAACTTTAAAAGGGACACTCTTATGCTAATTTTAAGGGTTTCCTAATTGTGTGCCTCTAATGTGACGTGTTCAAATGTTTTAATGTTCACAAAGGTCTTTATTTGTCTAATTCTGCCTTTACTGCATTAGAAAAAACCTATTTTCACCCTCTGTCTGAAACCAGAGCCCAGTCTGCTCTGATTACTAAGCTGACAGGGTCTCTTGTAATTGGTCAACTGATTAGAGATGTCCAGCACCTTAGCCTATTGCATACAATGTGTTTGAATGCTAGCCAATAGACATGTTATGTAGTAATGTCACTATGTCGCTGGAAGTAAACAAAGGAGTCCAATTGAGGCGTTTTAGGCAGGTGGGGAGTGTGTCGGATTGAACTTTGGGATTGTAGCCTTTGCAGACTATTAACATGCACAAAAACCTATATAACACACTACAGGAAAGGCTAGACAGTTAAAAGTGTCTCTAGCCATTCATTTACATTCAACCAAATGTATTTGGTCATTCTGTCGCATGCAATATTATTATTACCTTATTAAGCTCCATCTCATCATTTGAATTTCCTTTTATTTTGCCTTTAGGTCCACCCCAAATAAGTTCCCTTATCCCAAGCAAGAGGGAAAGGACAGACTTGGAGCTGGGTACGAGGTTGAAGGGCACGGACAGGGTGCCGCCGTGCTCAAAGTACGAGAACCACAGCTTAGCTCTGGCAAACTTCCACTCAACATCAGAATCATCCTGCACCAGAGAAGAAGAGGTAGGAGCCAGTATAAACATTTAATGAGCAACAAAAATGTGCAATTTGGATTTTTTTCGTGTTAATGGAAAACATTGACACCATTACATATACAAAACTAGACGGAATCTGGCACAAATTAGTACATGCTCAATATCACTAGATACTTTATGGATGGTTATGACTTACCTCAATTTCTTGGAAGGAGCTGTTGAACATGGCAATGAGCATATTCAGCAACACAATCACCATGATGATGTTGTACACCCCATACAGAACATAGCCAATATTCTCAATGAATTTATGGTCGATGTTGATGACCACTGATTTTACTTCTGACAAGCCAAAGATGGCCCAAAATAGCGTTTTAAAACTCTCTTCGAGCCTAGAAAAGAAGAGGAATGGGAAGTTTAGTCCAACGGGATGGCCCTAAATCATATCAATTCAACACAGATTTAATGTCATGGCACAAATGATGTGAAATATCAACGTTTTCAAGGCTTTTTCAGGCAATTGCATTACTGTCTATAGTTGATACTTACGTTGTGAAGGCATCGTTGTATTTGGCCCCGAGGTAGTACGAGTACAGATTGAACATTCCCACCATGAAAGCCAGAAAGACTGTTATGAAGATCACCATGAACTTAAAGAGGTCTTTAACTGTTCTTCCTAAAGAGATCTGTAAAGGCCCAAAGCTCTCGTTGGCAGGCAGGATGTATGCAATGCGAGAGAAACTCAGCACAACTGCAATTGCATAGAGACCTTCGGAGATAAGCTGTGGGTCCGATGGCATCCAGTTGATACGAGCTGAAAATAAACATGCCATATACTTTCACTCCATTTAAATTGCTGTTCCTGTGTATACTCATAGGGTTAAGATTTAGCCTGGGTTTGTTGATACTGGAAATCGCGCAATCATGACATGATAATTAACACATCTTAGTGGAAAAAGTATTTTTCAAATGATTTTCCCTGTCCTATGTCTCAAATTTGGTGGAGAAAACTAAAACTTTAGATATCCACCTATCAGATCAACACCTTAATTAAATAAATATATATAAATATGGAGTAAGAACAAATGCAACCTACATTTTAAGTCTGAATCAGTAAATCCTCTTTAATAAAATATTTCCTGTAGTGCTATTTCTACATTTAGATTGTGTTGGTGTTGGAGATATTGGCCGTAGAGATGTTTGCCTTCTCTCATATAATTGAACTCGATGGTACTCGGCTGTGGTGTTTAAAGCGATAGAAAAATACATTGTAAAACTCAAGAGCAATGCTTCTCATCAGAAATAATTACCTGGTTACACAAGATATAATCCACAGAGGAACAATTTTCTGACAACTGCATCATTGTGGAAAAGGGAAATGTGCGTCTACTCATGGACAATAGCCTCGTGCTCTCACTCATTGGCGGGTGTAGTTTAGTAGAAAGAAAATAGTTCCCATGTGAAACTGCTCACAACAATAATAATAATAATAATAATAATACATTTGATTTATAGCACACTTTAAAAACAACATAATCTCAAGGTGCTTCACAAAGCTATAAGGAGAAAATAATAAAACAAATAAAATAAAAAGATACCTAACAAGGTCTGAGAATCATCTTGCGTAACCTAGTCAGGATTTCTGGAAGGAGACACTTCTGTTGAAGCAAGCCAAGTGCTATTCAATGTCATTATTAGACGTCTGACATCTTTACAACTTTCTCCAAAACTTGTCAACTCACATCAAAAAATGTTTAGCTAATTAATAGCACTACAGGGATACAATATGTTTTGAACAAACTGTCCTTTTAAAGTTTGAATCACCCAATAGACTTTTTGTCCAATTCAGCAAATATCTCCTCAGAGCCCATGCTTCGTGTGCAGCCTTGGCTCGGTTAATGGATTTTTTGATTTTTTGAACCAAACAAGCCAATGCTTTTCCAGCCTGGACAGGAGAAAAGCACTGGAAGCGAGAAGGATGGTAAATCTCACACATGTTAACATTCTAAAAGAGCACTGATGGAGGAGTGTATTTGTTTGGGTGTTGAGTTCATATACACAACTTCCTTCAGAACCCTAACCCTCCACTTTATAGGTTAGTTGCATATATATGAAAACTAATTATAAACTACTTATTTTATAGGAATTATTTGGATATTTACCCAGCTGGAAATACTGTATCTCAAATGGCAAGGTCGTGTTGGACAGGTCAGTGTAGTGCTTGTCAACATAACACTGGGCAGAATATGCATGCCAGAAAGCCATTAATCTGGCAATGAAAGATGTCATAAAAATGGCCAAGATACTAAAGTCAAGAAGGTTCCAGGGCTCTGAGATGTATTCTCTGATGTCCTGCGACCAAATATCTTTACATTCTTTCCAGATCTTTCCTGTAATAGAGAAAAAAAAACATGTTTAATCGCACTGTTTCTGTCTCAAATGATCATAAATCAAGGATATAATGAATTGAGTTGTGAGTTAAATCACAAAGGGTTTAGTGATGCTGTATGCTGTTATAAAGTGTGTGATAAGGCTCCAAAGTCTTGTCTGCAGAGAATAGTGAAAGAGTCACCTTGCCTTGTGCCTTTGGAAAGTCAGTACTAGAATAATTCATGTAGACCATCTGGTAAGAATACATAATTGTCTTATCGGCGATTTAGATGTTTGGGGATTTATTACCCTATAATGACAGAATCCATGACCTGCATGTATAGCAGAATTATGGTGTTGTAGACATTTGTAAGAGCGATGGGAGAGGGACAAATACACAAAACAAAAATATATAAACTAATGTCACTGATTTTTTTTTGGCACATAGTTATTTTAAACATGAATGTGGAAGGGATCCTCTTCTGGACTCTCTCTGTCCTCTCACATCTCGGCAGGCTCGTCAGTCCCCTCCTGCTCTCTGGCTAAATGACGCACTGCGTGCTAATAGAACCATCCTTCGGGCAGCAGAGCGGAAACGGTGGAAACCCAAATACCATGACGACCTCCTAACCTATCAGGCTCTCCTCTCCTCTTTCTCTGCTTCGATCTCTCAGGCAAAAAGCACTTTCTTTCAAGATAAGATCCAATCTTATTCCAATCCCCAAAAACTATTTTCCATCTTCTCCACCCTCTTGGACCCCCCCAAAGCCCCTTCCCCCTCCTCCCTTCTGTCAAGTGACTTTGTTAACCACTTTGAAAAAAAGGTTGATGATATTCGCTCTTCTTTTTCGGACTCACCTTTACTCACCGCTGGGTCACCAGACCCTCCCTTCACCCACACACTAACCTCCTTTTCCCCTCTCTCTCCAAGTGAGGTTCTTACCCTCATTACCTCTGCCCGTCCTACCACCTGTCCTCTGGACCCTATCCCCTCAAACCTCCTTCAGACTATCGCTCATGATATTCTACTGTTTCTCTCCCATTTAATCAACACTTCTCTAACTTCTGGTCACTTTCCAAACAGTCTGAAGGAGGCAAGAGTAAACCCTCTCCTAAAGAAACCCACTCTCAACCCGTCCGATGTTATAAACTACAGGCCTGTCTCTCTCCTCCCGTTCCTGTCTAAAACACTTGAACGCGCTGTCTTTAAACAACTCCCCTGTTATCTCCATCAGAACAACTTTCTGGATCCGCACCAGTCTGGTTTCAAGGCAGGTCACTCAACAGAAACTGCCCTCCTCGCTGTCTCTGAGGAACTTGACACGGCTAAAGCAGCCTCCCTCTCCTCTGTCATCATCCTTCTGGACCTGTCTGCTGCATTCGACACGGTGAATCATCAGATTCTCCTTCGCACTCTCCAAGAACTTGGAGTTTCAGGCTCTGCACTTTCCCTCCTCACCTCATACCTCAAAGACCTACTTGGAGGTATGGAGGGTAACTTGAAGAGGGTCCGAGTCCGACCCTTGTCAATTAACTACAGGGGTCCCTCAGGGCTCTGTTCTCGGTCCCCTCCTCTTCTCCCTGCACACAAACTCGCTCTGATCTGTCATTAGCCCGCATGGTTTTTCATACCACTGCTACGCTGACAACACCCAATGAATTCTGTCCTTTCCCCGCTCAGAGACCCAGGTCGTCGCACTCATCTCTGCTTGTCTAGCAGACATCTCTCGGTGGATGTCTGCTCACCACCTCAAGCTCAACCTTGACAAGAATGAACTGCTTTTTCTTCCGGGAAAAGATTGTCCCACTCTTGACCTAACAATAAACATTGGCACCTCTATTGTTTCCCCGACTCAGACTGCAAGGAATCTGGGTGTGACCCTAGATAACAAACTGTCCTTCACTGCAAACATCGCTGCTACAACCCGCTGCTGCAGATACACGCTTTACAACATCAGGAGGATACGTCCCCTCCTGACCCAGAAAAAAACGCAGGTTCTGTTCCAGGCTCTCGTCATCATCCCTGGCTGGTCTACCTGCATGTGCCATCCGACCTCTGCAGCTCATCCAGAATGCAGCGGCTCGCCTGGTCTTCAACCTTCCTAAATTTTCCCACACCACGCCGCTCCTCCGCTCCCTAAACTGGCTTCCGGTAACTGCTAGAATACACTTCAAGACAATGGTACTTGCGTACCATGCTGCGAATGGATCTGGCCCTTCCTACATCCAGGACCTGGTTAAACTGTACACCCCAGCACGTGCACTCCGCTCTGCATCAGCCAAACAGCTCGCTGCACCCACACTGCGAGGGGGACCCAAGTTCCCATCAGCAAAAACACGTGGGTTTGCTATCCTGGCTCCAAAATGGTGGAATGAGCTCCCCATTGAAATCAGGACAGCAGATAGCTTGCACATCTTCCGGCGCAGACTGAAAACTCATCTCTTTCGACTCCACTTCGAGCGATAGAATTACTAACAAAGCACTTACTGTATATACTAATAAAGGACTGGCTTATCTAAAGCCAGTTGAGTAGCCCTTGAAATGTTTTAGCTCTATAAAACCTGATGTACTTACTGTATATGATTCTGTTTTCTTCAAGTTTGTATCTTGTTCGTTGAATGCATTTATTGTAAGTCGCTTTGGATAAAAGCGCCAGCTAAATGCAATGTAATGGATATGGTGTGGGGGGAGTGTGTTTTCACTTATGACCTATGACCCAGGATATGATGAGAATCTCCATCCAGGTGAAGGGGGTGGTCTTCATACGAAACAGTTGAGAGGGGTGATCGTGGGTGGTCATGTTGGGCAGCAGTGATGTTCCCCCAAAGCGGTCTGCTGCGTTCAGGACCAGCAGGCAAAGAAATATCATAAAGGAGGCTGCATGGGCCACAAACTTCAGGAAAGGTCCACGCATGAGTTTCCCTAACTGACACAAGTCAGGGAATGGAAAACAGAAAAAAAGTGTCCCAATTGAATTTCAAGTGTTATCTGTACAGCCTCTAGCAAATAAACCTATGTCCAACATTATGGGTAAGATTTGTGTTGAGTTCCACTTTTAGTTGCATTAGGTTGAATGGAGGATAATAACATTCTGAACCTACTCATATGCATGCCCCTTCTAACCCATGACTTTATTAAACAAAATAAAGGGTAGACAGCCCAGAGGCAAGGCAAAGGAACAGGAGGTGGTCTCGGGCGGACGACCCGGGGGCAAGGCAGAGTCCATGGAGGGGATCTCGGGCGGACGGCCCGGGGGCAAGGCAGAGTTCGAGGAAGGGGTCTCGGGCGGACGGCCCGGGGGCAAGGCAGACATCGAAAAGTCAGGGGCCGGGCTCGAGGGCGAAGGCCGCTGGGGAACTCAGGAGGCCGGGCACAAGGTCGGGCAAGAAGGCGGCGACGGGATAGCTCCGGAGGACGACGTACGCTGCAATGGGACCCCTCCAGGGACAGGAGCTGGTGGGAGCTGTTGGGACCCCTGGCGGGACAGGCGTGGACGGAACTCTGGACGGAACATGGGCTGGCTCAGTGGGACCCCGGACGGAGCAAGAGTTGGTGTCAACGGGATCTTCAACATGACAGGACATGGTGTTGGCAGGAAATCCGGCGGAGCAGGTGTCGGCGGAACCCCCAACAGGACAGGACATGGCGTTGGCAGGAAACCCGGCGGAGAAGTCGTCGGCGGGACCCCCAACAGGACAGGACATGGTATTGGCAGGACCCCCAGCGGAACCTCCAACGGCACAGGACATAGGGTTGGTAGGACCCCCGGCAGAAGAGTAGTCGGTGGGACCCCCAACGGGACAGGACATGGAGTTGGGACTTGAGAGGGGACTCAAGAGGTGACTTGAATAGGGGACTTGGGAGCTTGAGAGGAGACTCGAGAGGGAACTCGAGAGATGGCTTGAAAGAGGACTCGAGAGGGAACTCGAGAGGAGACTCGAGAGAGGACCTGAGAAGGAACTTGAGAGGGGACTCGAGAGGAGACTCGAGAAGAGACTCGAGAGGGGACTTGAGAAGTGACTTGAAAGGGGACTCGAGAGGGGACTTGAGAGGGAACTCGAGAGGGGACTTGAGAGGGAACTCGAGAGGGGACTTGAGAGGGAACTCGAGAGGGGACTTGAGAGGGAACTCGAGGAGAGACTCGAGAAGGGATTTGAGAGGTGACTTGAGAGAAAACTTGAGAGGAGACTTGAGAGGGGACTTGAGAAGAGACTTGAGAAGAGACTCGAGAGGCGACCTGAGAAGGAACTTGAGAGGGAACTCAAGAAGACACTCGAGAGGGGACTTGAGAAGTGACTTGAAAGGGGACTTGAGAAGTGACTTGAAAGGGGACTCGAGAGGGGACTCAAGAGGTGACTCGAGAGGGAACTCAAGAGGAGACTTGAGAGGTGACTTGAGAGGGGACTCGAGAGGAGACTTGAGAGGGGACTCGAGAGGGGACTTGAGCGGGGACTCGAGAAGAGACTTGAGCGGGGACTTGAGAAGAAACTTGAGAGGAAACTTGAGAGGGAACTGGAGAGGTGACTTGAGAGGTGACTTCAGTGGTATGCCGACAGGACACGGGGAGCTGGCGTCGGCCGGAGAGCCGACAGGAGACGAGGTGCTGGAGTCGGCCGGTACGCCGACAGGACACGTGGAGCTGGCGTCTGCCGGAGAGCCTACAGGCGACGAGGAGCTGGAGTCGGGACCATGGCTGCTGTGCCCGGTACTTGAGCCGGAATCATGGCTGGAACTGGAGCCGGAACCATGGCTGTATGGGCTGGTTCTGGAGCCAGAACCATGGCTGTGGGAACCGGAACTGAAGCCTGGATCATGGCTGTGTGGGCCGGTTCTGGAGCCGGAAACATGGCTGTAAGGTCCGGTTCTGGAGCAGGGACCATGGCTGCTGTGGCCGGCACTGGAGCCGGAACCATGGCTGCTGGGCCCGGTACTTGAGCCGGAATCATGGCTGGAACTGGAGCACAGTACCATGGCTGTATGGGCTGGTTCTGGAGCCTGAACCATGGCTGTGGGAACCGGAACTGAAGCCTGGATCATTGCTGTGTGGGCCGGTTCTGGAGCCGGAAACATGGCTGTAAGGTCCGGTTCTGGAGCAGGGACCATGGCTGCTGTGGCCGGCACTGTAGCCGGAACCATGGCTGCTGGGCAAGGAACCGGAATACGGAAACATGGCTGTGTGGGATGGTACTGGAGCACAGTACCATGACTGTGTGGGCCGGCACTGGAGCACGGAAACATGGCTGTAAGGTCCGGTTCTGGAGCAGGGACCATGGCTGCTGGGGCCGGCACTGGAGCCGGAACCATGGCTGCTGGGCAAGGAACCGGAACACGGAACCATGGCTGTGTGGGAGGGTACTGGAGCACGGTAGCATGACTGTGTGGGCCAGCACTGGAGCACGCAAACATGGCTGTAAGGTCCTGGAGCAGGGACCATGGCTGCTGGGGCCGGCAATGGAGCCGGAACCATGGCTGCTGGGACCGGTACTTGAGTACGAGCTGGCTTCCTGACCTTGCGTCTTTTAGAGGTCTTTTGGAGGCTCCGTGGACCTCCAAACGCCAGGCGGGATCCCAAGAAAGGGTCAGAGAATGGAGACTGGCACTCAGGGCTACGAGAAAAAACTCTGAGGAACTCAGGCAACGAGCTTCTCAACCATGGCACGTTGTCCACCTCCATTTGTGCCTTTTTGAGGACAGCCTCTTTCTCCCTTTTAGCCGAGTTTCTACTCCACTCAGCATAATGACACTGAAGAGTGTACTCTAGGGAGATCAAGTCCAAATAAAAATAAAAATCTGCTGGGTCCATTGTTGGTCGGTTCATTCTGTTACAATCACTGTCAAAGATTGCGGAAAAGGTTGGACCCAAAAGCAGACTACAAAAAGAGTAAAGGTCTATAAACAAAAGGGAGCTTTATTAAACAAAAGCTAATCAACAAAAACATGGCAAGGATATACATGAGTAACGCGAGGAAGACAACATACTACAAACAATCGTGACCAACATGAAGGGACGCAGGAGAAACAAACAATGAACCGACAGGGGAACACAGGAAGAGACAAGACTAAATACAGGGAGGGGTAATCACGAGATTAGAAACAGCCGGGCAGGGGAGGCAGAAACACAAGGGCAACAGGTGAACACAATTAGACAATCTGACACACCAGGGAAACTAACGACAGGGAGGAAAACACAGGGAGAAGAACCAGACAAGAAACAAGGAGGAAAACATGAAACAGGGAGAACAGAACAGCAAAATAAACCCAAACATACTAAACTAAAACCGTGACATAATACCAAGATCGTGACAATAATAATGCCACTCCACAGAAAAACGTATAATGTTTCTGTGGCTAATGTGTAAAACAATGATTACAGAATAAGAACTTTTAAGTTAAAACTAAGTATGAATTTTTGGAACTGACCTTACTTGATGGTGCTATCCAGTACAAAAAGGACAGGATTGGCAGTCCAAACGCTACACCAAGAACAAGAAGGATTTTAACTGCTGTGGTCTGCTGACGTAATCCGGACAAGTTCTCGTACCAGATAGAGAGGAGTTGCTGTTGGCAGTTTGGATGTGCCACAAACTGCCCCATTGGTGGTATTTGCGTTTGTGTGTGAGAGAAAGGGAGAGTAATTGAGAAGGATTATTTAGGGACAGCAGACTCCATAAAACCAACAAGATAGTTATAAAACAAAAAATGTGAGTGCTCTTCTCACATGCTTACCTTTTTAACTTCATACTTTATTGCAAGTTTTAACCTGATTAGGTTTTGTCTGCCCAAGGTCTCTGGGCTTGGACATGATTCAGTGTCCCCGTTTAAGATGGCCTTCACTTCCTCTGTGTTTCGACACAAATCCAGCAGTCCCACCACAAAATCTTTACACTGCATGGATAGCTTCTTGTAATCATTCTATAACGGACAGAGGAAACATTTATAGCACTTTTATGAATGGCATAAAAACAAACTATAAAACATAAATTCCTTTCATGACTGCAGAATGCAATCTTTTAAAGAGGCCTTATTATGCTTTTGTGGGTTTTACCTTTTCTTTCGTGTCTTATGTAGGTTTTTGTGCATGCAAATGGTCTACAAAGGTTAACATTCAAAGGTCCCTGCAGTGTGAGTTTCTCTCCTTTGGACTCCTTTGTTAACTTTAGTAACATAGTGACATCACTATGTTACACTCACATTTCTATTGTCTAGCTAGCGCTCTAACACATTGTACGTGATAGCATAAGTGGCGGGACATCTCTAAACGGTTGACCAATCACAACAGAGCCAGCCAGCTAACCAATCAGAGCTGAGTGGGCTCTGGTTTCAGACCGAGGGTGAAAAGAGCTATGCAATATGAGGATGTAAGAAGAATGTAAACATGTCACAGTAGATGCACAAAATACAAACACGAACTGGAAAATGTGCATAATAGGGCCCCTTTAATCGGCACAAAGCTGCTCTCCGATATGTTATTAAACATTTTACCTTAAACTCCTTCTCAATATTGGATAGAACTTCAAGCTCATTGCTCATCTCCAAAGCCGCCATCACCGGGTCTTCATTGGAGAGGGACAGATAAGTAGGACTGGCCAGACATTTATATGCATTGATGCGTGATTGTGAATGTCTGAATGAGTCGTGCCTCTGATGCTCGCTGCAGGTCCTACACTGGCAGAAGTAGTCATGGGGGCGTTGCACACGGGATCCCTTCATAAGAAGTATATGCACAATTTCATACTCATGGCACTGGGAAGCCAGTATGATGGGGGTGATGTCATGAGAGAAACGTGTGCCATCCTCATCATAGGCGAAGAAGTCATCATGTGGGTCCACCTGGCTGGGACTATTGGTCAGCCTCTGTCCGTCTGCGAAGGCCTCATGGCCCAGTAAAGCTTCCACTATACGGATGTAGCCTTTACTGATGGCTAACAGTAGAGCATCTCCAATTCGAGCCAGGTCTTTCCTCCTTAGCAGGAGCTTAGTGACTTCAAAATGCTCATTTGCAACTGCTAGCTGCAATGCATTCTGGCCCATGTAGTTCACACAGTTGATGTTGAGCTCTGGCTGCTCCTCTAACATCCGCCTCACTTCAGGAATGTTTCCATATTCTGCAGCATCTAAGAAAAGCTCCTCTGCCATGGAAAGGCAGAAGGAGGACTCCGCACGATACAGGTAACCAGCTCCCCGTAATACCTGCTTCCGGGGTTTGTGTACGACATGCTGCATCGTCATGGCTCTCTGATCATTGCTCCGCCTGAACACAGGTAAACAAATGGCTCAATACCTTATCTGTGTACATTCATTAATGTATGCCTAACATTCTACCATTTCCCCCCTTAATACAAATCAGACATATGTTTGATGTGTAAGATGTTACTATTATTTTTTTAAGCAAGCACATTATTTAATGAGTCTTCTGTTTTTTGTAAATAGCCTTAAGGTCAATCTATTTTACCAAAAATGTCCTTGGGACTGAGACAGCACGGAGCTAAATGGATGGACATTGGACAGCCGGTCTCAGCTGAGCTATAACTCACACTACACGTGTGACATCTCCCACAGATCCATCATCTGCTCTCCTTCATCTCATGGCCTCACACTGTCCATCTACTCACCCTCTGCCAGAGAGTTGATCAAATCAATTTGGCATTTCCGGAATATTATACAATAATGTCACCAATGTGGATCGTCAGTGATAAACTTGTAATATGTTCAAGTACTGTATGATGTTTACTTCATTCATTGCGATATAACCACACCACATTATTAAAGTGACCATCACTTACACTAATTGTATTTTGTGTCTTGGTCCAATTAGTAAATGTACTTTACATTCAGTAAATGCATTTGAATAACGTGATTATCTCCAAAGCTAATTGCTTTAACAAAGATAATGATAGATGAGGACAACTTCCCTTCATTCAATCATAATTAGTGTTAATAAGATCTTACATAACTGAGCAATTTGATGAGTGCATGCCATTTATACATAATTTTTTGTTATACAGACAAATTACTTATATTTTGCATCTATACCAGCTGAGGCGGAATAAAATAAAGTGGTATCAGGCTGTTCAGCCAGAGAAGGTGCGGAAATCACAACAACAATTGATTGATAGGATATTTCAAAATAACACGTCTGCTGTAGTTGTTTTATCCTTTAAAATGGTACAAGCAGCTGCTCAATGCCTCAATGCTCTGCCTGAGTTTCTGAGAATCCCTTGTTTATTTGTGCTGCTGCTCTTCCTCATCATGACAGGCAACTGGGTGATAAGGGAGATAGAAAATCAACAAAATGCACAAACTTTAGTGATACAATTTCAAATATATGAGATTATTCTGCATTGCTGGCTGAGATGTGTGTTTTGCATATGATATCATCACTAAACGTTTGTAGAAACTGAAACATGTCTACTTCCTCATGCAGAGAAGCCAGAGGACATCAGTGACAAGGACATGCACATAAGGAAATTTAAAGAATGAGACACTGCAGGATGAGATCACTGTCTCACTCTGTTTGTCCTTTTAGGAATATCATGGGCCTGAAGCTTTACCTTAGAAGCCTAAATAAACTCCAACATGTCTCAATTGATTTTTGGAAATAAAGCACGAAATGTCAGTGTGCATAATATGCGTCACATGAATATCAAATAAAAACTCTAACAGGATGATTTACTCACCTCACAGGAGACTTATGCGCCAAATGCCTTCAGTTTCACTTCATCAAGACATTACAACCCGAAACTACGATCAAAAGTGTCCATCTGCTCCTGCATCCCCGGCACCACCTGTCCGACTGACTGCGTCCCACCTTGGGTCTTTCACGGTGCTGCCTCTGCACGCCCACTGGGCGGTTTTCTAGCTTTACTGTGTGTTTTCTACTACAGGATATTAGCAAATGTGGGAACTGTGCTGAATATTATAAACTGTTTAATTTCCTTGATTTTCCATAAATGTTCCCGTTAAGCCGTCTAAACCAAGATATTAAAGCACTTTGTCAAACTAATAGAGGATTTTGGAACAGCAGAAATCCACTGACCTAACGGGCGGTGCCATAATTTGAGGATGAAGTGAAGAGACTATCAATGTGCCGGCTGCAGGCGAGACCACTCCTAATACTCTGGTGTTGGTCCCCTCTGACAATGGATTATTTTAAAGCAGTAGGCTACGTGGTTTATGTCTATAGGTCAGCATAAACAATCTGGAAAAAAGCTTTCATAGATCCTCTTAATTCATTGTGCTATTAAATGTAAAAACAACACATCCTTAGCCTATAGGCATTTTCTCCAAGCATATAGTGCTATGCAAAAACAATTATGATAAATAAATATGTGACCTTTCGTAAATATGTAGGCTATGTAGCTAGAACATATGAAATATGGCTGAAAAACGTTCAGATTTTATTTCATTATAGGCCTATATTTAGGCTTTATATGTTTATTTTTTTCAGTAACATATGTTACTGAATTTTAATGCCGATTTAGCCTGAATATAAGAGGGCAGAGAACAGTTTTAGTCAAATTGGTCAAACACAAAAAACCGTTGAATATTAGGTCGGTAAGGATCTGAAAACAATGATGGGATGTTCCAATGTAGCCTACTTTAGTGCTAAAAATAACCATCATTAATAATTTGTTTCTCTGTTCTCACACTTGCTGTTGTTGATATGTACATTTTACGATACTTCCAGGTGTACCTGAATGCAACCAGCAGCCCTCTGCTGGCCATGGCGGGTAAATGGTAAATACCCTCCACTCTCCCCGTTGTCAAGGAACTGCGTCCTCGGTTGCTATCACGGAGGGACTGTACACACAGACAGACACTATAAAAGTGACAGCTAAGCCGAATTATTTCTGAGTTTTTTTTAAACGACCATTCACGAAAAGTTAGTGCAATGTGGGGTCTAACATTTCCTCTGCATGTTTATCTTCGCCCTGAAAATGGTTGAAGGAGTTTGAACGGAGTACTGCGGACGTTATCTACAAGACCCAAGAAGCCAAGTTAGCAGCTAGCAGCTAACCTGCATGTCTGTCAGGCGTCAACAAGCTGCAGCAGCCTCGGAGGATGCAAGTTGTTCAGGGCAACTTCTTCTACCACTCGTATCCTTTAAACATTACGTTATTTACGCTGCTGAGTTATTTTAGAAATGTGTTTTACTTGTCTACCTTAGATACACCTGTGTAAATGTATAGAAGCTAAGTAAAAGTAGCAACAGCCTCACGTTACCACGTTTTAAAATAAAAGCCCTGCATTCAAAATGTAACTTTATTTAGTATAACATTAATAACGACTACCAAAAGTAAACAGCATGCATAATAGTTAATTTAATGGTAATGTAGGTCCATATAGATTTATAAATATTGATGAATTAATGTGATACTTTTATGTTGCAGCTGTAAAATATTAGGTTTTATTTTTTACTATAGGCCTATAGGTTAAAGAAAACGGTATAATACATCAATATTTATTCGATTTTTAATGTTGTATTAATAATTTAAACCAACTCAAATAAATTTATTCAGCTAATTCTCTCAAGCTGAAGGTTACATTCAGGTAACACATGTACGCTCTGGTATTTCAAACGTCCCCCCTTAACTTTGCACTTCCAGAAATTCGAGGTTGGGAGGCCTCGAAGATGAGAGACAGCTTTTGGTTGAAGAGCAGAAGTTATGCAGATCCAGATCTCGCAAGTTCTCCACAGAAACCAACCGACGAAGGAAGTCAGTTTATTGTTTACTATCTATGCATTTCTGTTTTAATTTGATGTCCTCTCAGGTCAAACTTGTGTATGCATTCTGCAGCCCAGACCTGCACAAGCAGACACTTCTTTTTTTTTGGAGTGGCCTAGAGTGCACCCCCTGGACAGCTTATGGTTCTGTCCTGAGCTAAGCACCTTTGCAGGATGGAGGGTGTTGACAGGCTTTTGCAGTCTAGACCTAGAAATAGATCTATGGGCACCGCGGGTCACTGTGGGCCATAGCAGTGACTGCAGCGTCCCCCCTCTGACAGCTAAACCTGCTAAACTGAGCTCCGCGTGAGGCTAAAATCCCTAACAGATATTAATAACTTTCTAAATGTGTGCTTCCACAACAGAAGCTAAAAGTAAATGTTGCTGTCTTTAAACTAGGAGCTTGCAATAGTGGGTTAATGCAAAGAGAACTGTAGGTGGAGGTCGGATTTATTGTGTAATATTCAGGTGATCATAATGCCTTTACATAATTAAAGTGCCTTTTAAAGAGCTTAGCACATGTCTGTACTAGAACAAAATGACCCACATATTATATTTGTTCAATTTAAAGGAGGGACATATGAATCGGTCTAAACAAACTATCTCTTTAAAACATACATTAACTTGTTTTTGTTTTAACTTTTAAAAAAACAATTTAAGTATGCAAACTTTTACAGACTTTCGGATGAATATAGTATTCAATATAATATATTGTCTAACAACACTGATGCTGGGAACCTAAATAATACCTTATTGCTTCGATACAATCTTTAGCCCTGTGGATCTCTGTTTATCAGTTCGCCTGGTTGTCTTTTCCCTGTCCATTAGTGTAATTGTTCTTCTGCACGGTTATCGTTTCAGACTCTCTTCCCCACTCAGCACTCTCTCTTCCCCACTCAGCACTCGTATGTTTGGTGTAATTCATTTTTCCAAAATAGAGACAACACACAATAGACAAAGTTAAGGGTGGAAATGACAGATAGTAATATTTATTTATTAAAATGTTCTATAGTATGATATTGTTACCATGCATTATTTTGGCCACAATCATCTATATAGTTAACATGTGATATTCTGACAGCTCCATTTTAAAGCCAATATTTGCCCAATTTCATTCCAGTTTAACCAGCAGTAATATCATAGATTTATGCATATTTTAAATTATAAGGACAAATGTTTTTTTACAGCGCACACTCATGCCTTTTTAGTATCACATTAAATTCCATATTGTTCATAATGTAGGGGTTTCCACTTTAAAGTACTAATAAGATGCATTCAAAAAATGTATTATATAATAAATAAAGCATAATAAAGAGTATGTTTACTTTTATAGAACATTTCATATGTCAACTAAAAGCTTTTTTGTATTCTTGCTCTCTTAAAATGTTCACTTCCTGTTGACATGGACCTCCAAACATTTGTACCTACTGAAAGAAAAACAAAATCCTGACCTCAGTTGACCCTGTTGATGATTTTGATTGTCTTGCTCTGTAAACCCAGTAGTGAGTGATAGCTTTAATTTATTAATGACTGTCGAAAACATATCCATGAACAGACTCAGGTTTCTGTGTCCAAAACATGGCCAGATTACATTTAATAACTTAAAATACACCTCGTCTTCATGCTCCTTCTTTGTCATGGCTCAGGGCTCTGGAGGACAGACGGAAGCAGCGGGACGCGCAGGAGCAACGGCTGATCGAGAACATCCTGAAGCAACGCAGACAGCGAGTGCAGGACGCAACTGAGCGCTTCCAAAGAGCCCATTTACCTCCCTCACAGAGACGCAGACAATGTTAGTGATGGGTCTTACAGAATTAGAATAGAGGAATAACAGCCTTGATGCATGCTTTTGTAATGTTTTCCTTTTTGTGATGTTTAAGCTTTCAGAAGAAATATCCCGAATATTGAAGATGCACTCAATGAAATCCAAGGCGCGTTGAGTTCATACACCCGGCAGTCCTCTTTCCTGTCCAGCAACTCTAACATTAGCAGGTAAAAAAGTTAGATTAATAATTATATAAATCTAATTTGTCCTACATGTCAATAGCCCAGGCACTGCTGTTGGATTTAAACTTCATTCTGGGAAATTCTGGCGACATTTTACTTGTAATGTACTTTTGGTGTAGTCCTTTTTTAATGGCTTGAATATAATGTATTAATGTTGTTTTGTTTCTCTTAAAGAAGCTGCTCTCCCTCCCCGAAGCCCCCCACAGTGTTTAAATCCTCCCACCGCAAAGCCCTCTCTGCTGTGAAGGCCTACACTAAACTGCTTCAGGAGCAGAGCATGACTTGCTTCAAGGACAGCCCACAAACTGAGAAGTCACCAGAGAACCAGCAAGATCCCAGTCATCAGGTATGTTACTTGTTTTTGTATTTGACTGTGGAGGAAACACCTACATCTTGGCTGGCATCTTCCAGAATAAGTGTAAGTCAGCCTTGGTTATTATAAGACAATCCAATTTGTATTACCTCAAAAAATGTTTGGGTTATTTTTGTTGTAAGATACTGTAACACACAAACACACAAACACCCACTAATACTGTATTTCAATGGGCTGACCGTTGTGAAGTAATTATTTGTGATACAACCCATTTTATAACCACACTGCAATTTATGAATGTTTATTATTGACCATTTTAGGTATTTGATTGACTACCATTTTAGGCAACACAAAGGCCTTTTTTTTATCTCACAATAAGACCCCTAGGGGGCAGCAGTGTCCCTGTTCTGCACCAGGAACACCACAGTGTGATGCTGCCTTCAGCACCCTCTGGTGAAATGTTAAAATAGTTGTTCTATTTGTGACAGAGATTCACAATTTTTGCTTTTGTTAAATAGTATCTGCTTTCATTATAAAGAGGCAACAAAGGGCTGATGTTTCTTAGAGTGGGACTTGAATGTATATGCAGAAAGTAGTATCTATGTTTTCAAAGATTACAGATATTTGCACCAAACCTTGTTCATAGTGCACATTTTACATCAGACACCTGCCCTTAAATGACCGTTTTTAAGTATATCATAATCTGAAACCCGTCAGGTTTACAAGTCTTTCCATTTAGATATGTTCACTGTTTGACACAAACAATGTATGAAAACAGTAACTATAGCTCAACAAATGTACAGACTCCAACATAATCACTTTCAATCGCTTTTCTGTTTCAAATGACAGAATTATTACACTTTAAAACACGTGGCACAGTTTAGGTGTAAAAGGAACATTCCCTTTATTCGCACAGACATAGAATTTAATAAAGTGTTTATCCTCTTTGAAAAACAACATCTGAACGAAAGTAAACCTGCAAAACTTTTCTGTGAGATTATTAAAAATTAGAACAGTGGATACAAATGTGTATCTTAGCCTTGACAATGCCTATTAAGACGTACATTAGCTCTATCATGGAAACACAAACAGCTTTTACTAGATTGTAAAATGTAAATGATTTCATATCTAATCTCTCTCTTCTACCTCTCTTCCATATTCCAGGACAGCCAACTCTCTGATAGCGCTAATTCTGACAGCATTTCCAGTAAGGACAGTTTGGAGAATGAAGACCCCAACCAAAGCACAAAATATTCCTATCTGTCATTCTTCCTTGAATCAGAGAAGCCCCATCCAGACCAAAACAAACAAAAGGATTTGTTACCAAATTCTGACCCAACGTCATTCTCAACAACGATGCATCTTGGTGATCTTCATCAATATCAGCAAAAACAAGATGATGACTCTGGAGGGCCTGATAATAAGATGCACTTTTCTAGAACTTCATGGGGGTTCACATCTGACGAGCGAACATCAAAAACGGAGTCTGCTCAGCACAACTCTAACTTATTAACTCTTTGTGAAATGATTAGTGCCGACCCAGAGCACTTTAAGGGAGACTCCTCTCAAAACAGTCCCAGTGACAACATCATCCTTACAAAGAGAGACGCTCCTGGCAACACGGCACTTGATACTTCCTGTCCTAAACAAGAGGCCCTGTTGAATCTCAGGCAGAAGGAAGTCCATGATGACAGACACTTCAAACGTCCATCAGCTACAGAAATGATTGTGCCTGCCAAAAGTGGCAACAGCAAAGACTCTTTGTTTGGGGCTCTCCCAAAGCCCAATATGTACTTAAATGATAGCACAACAGATAATGCCTCGCAAGAAGAGATACTTCAGCAAACAGGAAAAGAACGCCTAAATCATTCTTCCCAGAAACCGTCTAGTGCTTCCATAAACAACCTCAATAAGGTTTTAAACCAAGACCCCAAAACTCAGAAGCTCATGAATGCAGCATCGCTGCAACACGCATGCTTGTCCAACATTCAATCAGACATGAAGTGCCTTAAATGTCCTGAAGTGGAAGCACAAAAATGGCCTGTTTCAGTGAGGACATCTCGTTCAGTATGTGAAGTCAGATTCATTAAAGGAATCCTTAAAAAGCAGTCTAAGTATATGTCAGGAGATCCAGCGTGTGCATTAGGCTCCGGTCATGTGATGTTTACAAAACAAGTAGCTTTAGCGATCAGAGATAGTGTTGAATTGACCAGGTCAAAAACGAAAGACGAAGAGGGCAACAACGGTGTCAAAAAGAAGCTTCGTTGGTTTGATGAGGTGCATGTGGACACACAGGACAAAGAGGGGCACATCATGAAACAGATGAAAGGCAAATCAAATCTTCGTCCGTCATACAACATCTCCGAGGACCACCAGCTAAGCCTCAGCTCAGTCTCAGGGGCTTCCAAGCCTGGACCCGGGATGACCCCTGCAGCCTCCACTAGTTATCACTTTACAAAACAAGCGTGGGCAGATGTTGGGGTTCAAGTCAGCTTGGCCCAGGAACGAGCGGAGGAGGTCAAGGACAGCACCAGGACCGGTGGCCCCAAGGTCCCTCGGAGAGAGCGCTCCTCCAGGGCCGGAGCGGGTCCTGTTTCCTCTCGAGCCAGAAAGGGCACCGTCATACGACCTCAATCTGCCACCGAGGTGAGTCAGATTGCCAAAACCCAAGGGAAGATCATGATGCCCCGCCCACCTCCTAGGATGGAATCAGTTGAAGAAAAGTTGTTGTGCCTTGCTACGACTCCATATGGCATGGATCAGGCTGGTGTCAACTGTAAACAAGCTGTAGAGCAGGCCCAAGACAACTCGGAAGGCTTTCTCTCCCCTCACACACATAGTGTTATTAGAGCAGAAAGCACTGTTGCGTACACACCGATGCCCCCCTCGTATACCTACCCCGTCTCAAAGGGCAACACGAAGGGCCCGATGAACTCAGCTCCCCAGGAGGCGCAGGGCTGCAGCAGGAGAAGAGGGATGGTGTACAATGAGAAAGGCCTGTGTTTAGGTTGCACTCCCACAGATGAGGAGATCTCACAGCTCTGGCACGGTGTCCGCACGGCCTTAGCCACCAAGGAAGGTAATGTGTATTTTGGCTGACAGCCCCACATTGCAGCTTAGGCTAGGTGTGTATGTCTACAGAGATGTGTCATTTATTAACATGCTGTTTCCCCTCAACTTTAACACAGCAAAAAGCCCAGTGATTAATTTAATCACTCTTTTTATCTGCAACCAATCTCCTTTCCACATTATAAAAGGAACTTCACTGCACGATGTTTGTGTCACTGCCAATTTGTTACAGATTCCCAATAAATCCTCTTTTACTAGAAAGCTATTTCTCATCGCTGCATCATCGGCTGGGTCTGCTTTACCACCCTTTATGTGCTACAATTAATGAAAATGATCCTTATAATAACAGACATACTGTTCTATTTGCGTCATCGCATGTTTTGCAATTAAAGTCACTAAAGTCTTACTAACCTTTCCAGAGAAAAGGAAGCCAGTAATACTGGAAAAGTGGACTTAGTCGGCCCTAAAAGCTTCCTGCCTCACAATAGCCTGTTGTCTGCGTCCAGCCAGTGCCAATCTGACCCATGTTACTATCAGAGTTATCAGAAGTACGGAGCTTCTTTATTATCTCGTCTACTGCTGAGATCAGACATTGGATCAGAGCCAGATTTGCCCAATAAATAAGCATGCTTTTAAGAATGTACTTATAACGTGTTCAGTGTTTCCCATACATTGATTTATTTGTGGCGGGCTGCCACAATTTGCGGTTCCCCCACAAATAGAAGTCTGTGGGAAACACTGCGTGTTAACTTCATTGTGGCCTCTCTATAGATCCCTGCGCTAGTGGTCAAAATGTGCAGCTGAACAGATCCACATCGTGCTGCGAAATGTTTTCTGTTCAGCTTGCAATATCATTTTTGACACGTGAAACAAAAGCTCTAACGAAACAGAGAACAACAGTTGCAGTGCTGTGTTATGAAGTGGTATCTTTTCTTGCATATTAAGGAAAAATGCTGCACACATGAGTTATTTTACAGAAGCTTAAATAGAGCTGTGCAATATATCGATATTATATCCGTAATGTGATATAGAAGTTATTATTTCCAGGTTTTAATGGCTGCATTACAGTAGAGTGTTGTCTTTTTCTAATTTTCTAAATATGATTGTGAAACCACCGATTGCTAACCCTATGAATGTTGTTGCATAGATATTGGGGTTAGGATGAAAGCCTATCTTTTGTGGTTTCACTCATCTTATTTATTGCAGGCTAAAGATGGAAACTATTTAGTTATGTATCCTCTTTAGAGAACCCCAGAGCCTGGGCTCACAACATATCAATTAACATCAGTTGTGTTGACGTATTTATGTTGCTGCTATTTAAATGATTTAAGCAAATATGTCTACTTTCAGAAAAAAACAAGCTCCGAAAACAGGCGTTGGACAGTGGGCGAGGTGTGAGGAAGCCCTGCGTGGAGCCGAGCAGAGCGCCTCCTGGCTCAGGGAACAGAAGGCTTCCTCAGGTACATGCATGCTGCTGCCCTGTGGGGAGGAAGGGAGAGAATCATTGCTAAAGATCAGTTAAAGGGTGTGTTTGAACTTGTTAAATCACTCATGCAGTCCCTTTCATGCTGTCCTTTGCTGTTGGTAAAACTGACACGATTCATGCTTCTCGAGACGAGTCTTTCTGGATGGACTTGAGTCGTCAGCGTTTTACAAATAATAAGCGTTGATGCATAATGTTTTTGTTTACAACTTGCTCTACCTGTTTTGGAGTTTATTCATATCACCTTGAGGGCTTGCTGTGTAATATAGACTACTTAACTTTACTTAAAGTTAATCTGAGACTTATATTTGTTTTGTTTGTTTGTTGCAGCAAACAAAGGGGACCACAGAGCCTCTCAGACCATTTTCCTTTACTAATAACCTGGGCTTTGCAGAAGAAGGTACTTTGTTCTTTGGAGACGTTTTTATGAGTGTTCAATCTCACTTTTCAATTTCTATAATCAGCAGTATTACAAAAACCTTCGGTAATATGAATTTCTCCTGCATGTGTAAATGTATAGCCAAAAAGAACCCAAAGTTTCCAAATGTACTATTATTTGTAAGTAAAATGAAAAGTCTGAGCCCATTTTCAATCATTTTTCGGGTACAAAAAGAACACCAGACCTCTAGAAAGACAGCACCACAGCTGCACTTTTCACATGAATGCATTAGAAAAGAGAATAAGTGCGATTTCATGCCAGCAGTGTGACTTCGACTCTTCTCTCAGGTTTGTTGAGTGCAGCCCAGTTACACCTGGCACATGCTGGACAACTTCTGGCAGAAACAGATCTCGTCGCTGCCATGGAAACAGCCCAAACACAGAGGCCTGGCACAGTGCAGCAGCGCAGCCAACAGCAGGGACCAAACAACATATCTCTGGAGGAGCAGAAAATCCTCCTCTCTCTGGACAGACTCAACCACCAGCTGTACTGTAAGCACTTCAAAAAGGCTGTTTGTGTTAGAGCAGATGTTGTTCACTACACATGATTGTGATCTGGGTCATTCTATTCAGTAATAACCCTCCTGTGTGTTTCTGTGTGTAGGTGTGCGGGAGCAAATTGGTGGTAATGCTGGCACGCGTGGCCTCGTACTTCTTGATGCTCCCCCTGTGAGTGTGAATTACTCAACACATAATTCGTCAAACATGTTAGTGTGCTAACCTTCTTCTACTGTTTTCAGACAAGGGAAGGGAAACTCACAACCCATCACAAGAATCGCTCATCCTCAGCAAACAACCGCTCTCGAAACCAGAAGAAACTCTGACTGACAGCATGCGTGATCCACGGTGGTCTACCCTCCCTTCTGTGCGTTATATACATACCCTGTCATACTGCATCACCAGACTTTATTACTCGTTAATAATAAACTAATACGTTTAGTCTGTTTAAAACTCAATATATGTATAACTGCTTGAGTATTCTGGATCTAGGGAATGCAAAGGACCGTATCAGAGAAACTAGACTAAACGTAACTATCAAGTTAGAGAGATACATTTATGTTTGAATTTTTCCATCTTCCTTCGACAAAAACTTGTGGATAAAACATATATATTTATTGAGCAGTATACTATAACCAATTAATTCTATGTGCCTTTGAAAATTATTGTAGCTTCCAATTTTTTTTCTTTACTAATCAAAATAAATCCCTTCATATAATTGACACATAAGCCAAAGTTGACCTCATAATAGTCCTTGTACAAGATTAGATTTCATTTTCCAAACTATCTCATTCTGTATTTATTTCATATAGTAAAACTATAACTTTCTGTGCCTGACAGCGAATGAAATAAAGCTTCTTGTCAACCTACTGATAAACTGACTGGGTGCAGTGTGTTCAGCAACTTCAGCAGTGTGAGTATTTCATCAGTGACACACAAGGCAGTCCGTAAATAGAACTGGGGACCGGAAACGGTTTATAGAGAGCAGTGTCGCAACGCTGAAGGTGTGTTTGTCTTTCTTTGATGGCTGTAGAAAGGACGATTATATCTTGTGCAGTAGACTCAACCTACTGGCTAAACAAGGTGAGCCAGAGGCCTTCCAGCTTTTTGTTGAAGTTGACTCTACCCTGAACTCTTGCTTTAGGTCCTATTTCATTAAATAGCGTCCTTGAATAAGAGAAAAGCCTGTAGATCATATTTGTATTACGTATTAGTTGCTGGCTACTGCAATCAAACGGTTATTAATTAAATGTGTTTCTATCTCCCTTGCCAAAGACTAGGGGAAAAAAGCTCTAGGGATTATTGATGTGAGTTCAGTTGCCCCTCTTTCCCGGGCATGTCTGGTTTTGCCGTTCAGTCAACCTGCTGGGACTTGCTCCAAAAGGTGGAGGAAGCCCAATAGCTCATTTAAAGAATCCCTATCCTATCAGTGATGACATTGTTGTGTTTTAACTACAGGTTTCTTGTGTTTCATATGCATACATTCTTTAGCATTTCTACAAGGAGATGTAAACAGTCATGTGAATGTGCTGCCATATAGAGTCATGCTTCATCTTACACAAAATAGACACAGAGAGATATATGCTCCGCTTTGGTGTATGGTGATGCCTGCAGCAGCAGAGGGAGGCCTTTTGAGGAGCTGTGTGCAGAAAGATTCTCTAGTAAAAAAAAGGACAAAAGAACTGTGGTCATTTGAGGAGGAGCTCTTGTGGCATTTCTAAGCCAGTGGGTATTAGGTGATGAAAACAGAGAGAGGAAAACACTGACACTTCATTTGGACATGTCAGTCCTGATATTTAAGTGTCACTAAAACCAAAATGTGCCCAGTAGAAGCAACCAGGACTTGTGTCCTCCTTTCTTATCACCGGAGCCCCTCAAGGCTGCGTGCTCAGCCTTCTCCTATACCCCCTGCTCACACAAAACTGCGTGTCAGCACACAGCTCCAACACCATCGTAAAGTTTGCCAATGACAACACCGTTATCGGCCTGATCACCGAAGGCGACGAGACGGCCCACAAAGAGGAGGTCAGAACCCTGATATCTTGGTGCCAGGATAACAACCTCCATCTCAACGTCAGCAAAACCAAGGAGCTGATTGTGGATTACAGGAATGGGACTATTTTGTGGAGAGAGTCAGCAGCTTCAGGTTCCTTGGTGTCCACATCACTGAGGACCTGACATGGACTCCGCATACAATTACCATCAGCAAAACAGCTCAACACGGTTCTTCTTCCTCTGCCGGCTGCGGAGGTTCAACATGGACTCCAGGATACTCTGCAACTTCTACAGGTGCACCATAGAGAGTATCCTGACTGGCTGCATCACAGCCTGGTACGGCAGTTGCACCGCCCTCAATCGGCTTTACAGAGCCATCCATGGAGGACCTTTACTCCCAGCGGCTCAGGAAGAAAGCCCTCAGGATTACAAAAGACCCCCATCCCAGCCACAAACTGTTCTGTCTGCTGCCGTCTGGCAGGCGGTACCGCAGCATCAGGACTAAAACCACCGGACTCAGGGACAGTTTCATCCCACAGGCCATAATACTATTAAACACCTGAACTCTGTTAAGTGCCTCCATAAAGCATTCATCTGTTTGTATCTTGCAATTAATTGATCAAACAGTTATCACTGTAATAAACAATATTTTTGTATTTTACATTATGTTCTTGTTTATATCATATTCTATTTGCATATAGACTCCTGCATTTACTTGGTCTCTTATAACATTCTCTGTATTATTTGGATTATTGTATTTTTTTATTTTCCTGACATATATATGGTTTACTTCATCTTCATCTGCATTACTTGCAAATTAGTCTGCAACATAATCTGCACTATTCTATTCTCCTCTGTTTCTTCTTGCACTATTTTTTTGTATTGTTTAATGTCTTATATAACTAGGAAGAGCTCAGGATTTAAGATTTGCATTGCCATTTCTTCACAGTATAATGTGCATATGACATTAAAGCCTTTGAATCCTTGAATCCATCAATTGCATTTCAGAATGATATACTATATTCATATAAAAGAACAATATCAAATTAGAGCACTTTTTTTTATTGCATCTGTTAGTGAATACCAAAAGTGACCATCACTCTGAATACTTTGCTGCAGGTTTTCTGTGAAATCTGTTCCCATGATGTTTAGAGTTATTATACCATACAAAGGCGGGCCTAATGACATTTAAGCCTTAACCAGCACAACACCCAGAAACTCAACAAGACCGAAAAATAAGGGGAGATATTTCTACAGATGCACGTTCAGGCTTGTTCTTTTGTCTGTTCTGAAGCTTAATCTCATGTTTTTTACAGTCCATTTAACATGCAATGCATGACTGTCTGGTCTGGCCCAGTTTCTGTAAAACCAAATTATAATTGCATGCTTGTAAAAAGTTCAAACAGACTTGATAATAGGTTACAGCCTTTTCAACTGGTGTGTTCAATTGTACTTACACATTAAACCTTATACACAGTGCACATTTGAACAGGTTTTACAAAGAGATGAGAAAGTATAGAAAAAAATAATATTTGATGTATAAAATTGAAAAATAAAACTATTCTACTTATTTCCACTGTAGTGCTGACAATCACTATTGTGATTGTAGGCCTACTTAAATAATGAAATTCCAAGGAAAGGTAGACAAAGTGGGTCTGGATATGGAATGTGATTGTGAAGGTTATTATCAGTTTTCCGTTTATGTTTCTTATTTCCTTTAGCTTTTGCTAGTTCTTTCCTTTGCGTTGGCAACACAGATTAATTCCAATAAAGCAAATTGAAATTGTGGGAGGCGGGCAGGGAACCAGGCTGCTTGTTTTGATGTATATACCTTATATATTGTATTTTCCGATTAAAGACTGTAGGGGGCACTCAAGCCCCCGTCTGCCCAGCTGTCTGTAGCAACACCGTGCGTCACTATATCCGATAATAACAGCAGACCAACGCGTTTTAAACAGGGAGGACTTTCCCATCCGCCATGACTTTCATAACATTAATTGGAATTGAGAAAAAAAAAAGGTTCTGCTGATATCTCGCAACATCCAACCAAACAACAGTCAGGGGGAGAGACATGAAGAGACCAAAAAGTGACCAAACTGCGTGGTGGGTGGTCCCCTCCCCTCGGGCTGCCGGGACACTGCAGTCCATCTCTTTAATGTGTCTGAGTGCATTACAATGATGTGAAAATGACCACTTTCACTCAAACAATGGACATCTCTTCACTTGAAGCATGTGTGCACAGAAGTTATCATTCATACATGAAAATATGTGAGGCGTGTACAAATATTAATAAGTCATTTGTAGACTTAAAAAGTGAGGTGTAGGGATTTATTAATGCGCCTTGAGTGGAGATATTAAGAATAAAAGGAGGTACATCAATTAATAAAATACATTTATATGTATTTATGCAGGACTGAATAACTATGTGAAGCATGGTGAAAGTGCATGTGATAGTGTTGCATGCTGATATGTTCATACCTTTTATTTTGCTCATCTTAAATTTTTGGAATCAAATCAAATATAATAACTTCAATTAATAACAATGTATGGACAAATACAACTTGAGACCTGCATCCGAGCATGTGTGTGTGAGTGGCAGAGCAAAGCTCTTTAATCTGTTCATCGAGGCTTTACAGTGTCTGCGGGTATTTAATAGGGCTTCATAATCATTCATTCAGTGGATGTATGGGAAAAAGAGTTGAAACAGAGCCTCTGTATCCAAAGAGAGTGGATCTTGACAAAATGATTTCTCAATGGAAGAGGGGCCTCATTAGCATAACAATTGTGGGAACTGCATGGATCTACTTTTCATGAGCACTGTAAAAAAAGAAGAGAAAAATAGTACACTGTGTACACTGATGGGAGGGAGAGTGGTTTTCAATTATTGTTAAAATCATTGAGTTGTGAAAATGTTGTGTCATCATCCAAAGCCATAATAAACGATAAAATAATTTATATTTGAACAACAAAGAGCCTAAAGATATACACTATGGCCTTTTCTAAATATAAGAACACAAAACACATTTTGAAAAGTAGTGAAAATGTAAAAAAAAAAAAAAATGTAAAATTAAATCTTGTAAGCATTTTAAACGAGCCCTCAAAACACTAAAGGTAAATAATCCTGTACAAATGAAATACCGTTTAAGCAATTGTTATACCTATTTGGCATGGCAGAGTTCTGTTGATGTAAAAGTTAGGTAACGTGTGGTTAAGTATATCAGTACTATGAAACGTGCATATCTTTTTAGTTGTTTACAGTATTTACTTAGCACTCTGGCACAGTCATAATTCAATGTTTTCCCAAATGGGTTCCAGTTGGCACCAGCAGGGGGGCCCTTGTTGAATTCAACAGGTTGCCAAAAATAAATACTTACAAATACCCGATAATGATATTAATGTGTAAACATGACTATTAGGTCATCCATTATTCAATAAAACAATAACAAAAGTCACCATGTGGATACTGTCAAATCCTGAGAAATTGAAGTAAGATGATTTTTTACATTAAAAGTTGTGACATTAATCGCATAACATTTATTTTTGGTTTATATCATTTAAAGCTCGTGTTTTGTTGTAAATGAAGGTAAATGTTTTGCACAAATAAATGTGGAGGCCCTTGGTCCCACTCGGGCCCCTGGGCTACATTGACTGTACCTTTAAAGACTCTTGTCCCAATTAAAGCCAAGCCCCGCCTCCGGAGGAGACGTCCCATGAGTCATAAAGTTTGATGTCCTGCCCAAAGTTTAGACCCGACTGGAGCAAAAGTTTTTTCTAGAAAGTGAGCTGCGGAGATTTGTTGTACGAACTATGAATCTTTCCTGTAAGAATATACACTAACAGCTTCAACTTGGCTGAACAAGAAGGACCTATCAAGCCAAGCGTTTGTTGCCTTTTTCGTCTTCTGTGGCTGCGTCTGCTTTTTTCTTTTTTTTTGGAAAAGTTGGGCCGGGACGACAACACAGATTCCAGTGTGGAGTAGATATGCGCTTTGTTACATTCACAAGTATGCCAGCAAGAAACAACAGGAAAGCGCTGTCTTTCACTGCAGATTTCGACAGCTAACACACTTTGGAAAAAGAAAAAAAAACACCCGACTGTTAAACTTTAGAATGACTCGGGGTAACTTTTACTGAGTGTCGTCAATATTTCCTGCAGTGTTAAAGAAAAAAAAAAAGTTTGGGATTGGCTCAAACTTGTTTTTTGTGAGTTTCTCAACGCGACTTTTTAGGACACATAAAGTTTGCCGACTGCTTTGGGAGAATGGATCCGAGCCAGCACAACCCTCCTGCCGGACACCAGATCGTCCATGTACGGGGCGACTCTGAGACCGACCTGGAGGCTCTCTTTAACGCCGTGATGAACCCGAAAAACACTATCGTGCCCCCATGTGTGCCCATGAGGATGAGGAAACTGCCAGACTCCTTCTTCAAACCCCCTGAACCAAAGTCCCATTCCAGACAAGTAAGCCCGCCCTGTCTCCTCTGCCCCTTCCCAGAAATTACGCTAGAGCCAGGCCCAGTGTGTGGGGGCCCTCGGTACGTGACTGGAAGCCTACAGCCAGTTAAAGTTACTTTATTCTACTGTGAAGTCGTTTCGTTTGTAGACTTTGACAACTGTGCATGGAGATTCTATTCCAAGTGCACATCATAGGATATAAATGCATTTTTATATAGTTAATGGTTATTTGCACTTAAAACGTCAATTTACCCCACATTCTTTCACATGTTTTTTGCAGTTCATTGAGCTTTACATGTTTCAACAAGTTGGAACTAGCTCGGAAAAAAATCACTGCAGGGAAAAGGCCTTAGGGGCCTGTGCGTAAAAGTTAAACTCTAACCAAAGTATTCGCAAATCTATTTGTTTTTCTTCAGTGGTTGGCTATATTAGTGAAAAGATGTGCTGAAATAATTGTATTACACTTCAATTGAGTTGTCAGATTGACTGGACCTTCAGAGTGCAAGTGAACTTGCACATAAGTGTAACTGTTTGGTTTAGATTCCTTTGTATATTTACAGAAGGGTAGCACCTATATTGACACAATCTCATGGTATCTTCAAAAACAGAGATTTGTCATCAAGATGATGAGCCATTTAGAACATATGCGATTGTTGAATTCGTCCTATTAACCCCCTTATCCCTCCCCCTGTACCGTCCCCCACACAACTGTTGCTTGTGGTCTCTGTGGAGTTTTGTCGTCAGTGCGCATGCGTTGTTGTGCAGCGAGTCTGCGCTCTCCTCTGTCCCACCCAGGCCTCGGAACCCCCCCCCCCCACCACCCACCCCCGTCCTTAAACAACTCTCAAACTTGCCTACACATGCATAGAACGTCCTAACATGCAGCGAAGTAGCCTAATTATAACGTGTAAGAAGTCACTGAAATGTTAAATCAGGGTAATGTAGAAAAATCACCTTTTCTGTTATCTAAGTATAGGCCTTAAATACACGATGGTATTTTCTATTCAAGATCAAAATCTGTGCTGATGTTGTCCTTTCATCAATACATTTATAATCTCACACATGACATATTCATATATTCTAAGATATATATATATATATATATATATATATATATATATATATAGCTCTTTAACAATATCTATTTTCACTACAAATATTGAAACAGCTTTTAGTGTTAGACACATTCATTTAGCTTCATAAGAATATAAATAAACACATTATAATAAAAATGTCGCTATGAGGAAATCCCATGTTTTCAAATCTATGGGACTGCATTCATACTGGTTTTCCTCTCACACGTCACAGGCCAGCACTGACGCTGGGAGCGGAGGAGTTCTCACCCCCCACCATGTCCGTGCACACTCGTCCCCGGCCTCCCTGCAGTTGGGAGTTGTTGGCGGTGGCTCCATGTCTGGCATGCCCCCTCCAGGTGCTTCCCCTCAACATCTCCGTCAGTCTTCCTATGAGATTCCTGATGACGTGCCTCTGCCCCCAGGGTGGGAGATGGCCAAAACAGGCTCTGGCCAGCGATACTTCCTCAAGTAAGTATGCTTGCAAAAAGCGTAAACACTGTCTCTTGCATTATACAGTCCTTGAAAAACGTAAAAGGTTTGCAACTTAAAATCATTTGTTTTCAAAAATGAAAGGATAAAAAGTAGATAAACAGTTATATTGCTATATATCCCAGCCCTCTAGACATCTTCATGTACTACTGTTACTAAATTGCATCCTGATGAAGTCTTTGTCACCTCACAATATTAGGAGTAAGAAATTAGGCTTCTGTCATATCTAATGTCAACCACCCAACCATCTTGTCCATTATGTTGACTATTTTGAGGTTCAACATGCATGTAATTGAACCTTTCAATTTGCTAAGTATGCAGCATTACAAGCACATATCGAAAGCGTATTTTACATTCAGTTTTGGAAAGAAGGGAATATTTGATCTTCCACTTACGGTCAAGAAGACTCCAAGTTTCCAGAGAAGTCGTCTTGAGAACGGACTTACATAGTACAGCTCTGCTCAGTACAATATGCTGACAATAATTTGCAAATCTGCTACAGTGCACAATGCTGGCCAGTGTGCTCAAAAAGAGACAATTGTAATAGTTGAATTGTAGGTTATTACATTTGGTGGCCTCTGCAAACAAGAGAGAAGTCTTTTGAGGGACTGCTGCTGTATGTAGTGTTCCTTTTCTTGGGCTCAGGTTTCAGTAGAAACAATGGATCATTGTAGCCGCCCTAGACAGCAAAGGACAGACATCTCTGCAAAACTCATCCACTAAGGAGCAGATCTCCTCCACACTGATGATCCACAGTCTTAAATAGTTGCTTTTTGGTATAGTGGATCTTCTTATTCTTAATGACTTTCTTATGTATTTGACTTTATGCTCTGTAGTGCTAAGAAAATAAGGATTGAACTAGTAATCAAAGTGGTATCCTTGTCAATAATTTGTGTTAAGCTAATCTGCTCATTTTTAAATGTTCCACAGTCTTCTGAATAGCACATGTTTGGAGATTTGACATCAAAAGTCTTCATTCGTGCTGCTTTTAAAGGCAAAATGTTGTCAGCTGTAGGAAATATAACTCTCTGACAGAGAATCTGGACAAACATGATAGCCTCACATTAACTTGGATCCGAAAAGAGCTTTCAGTACCAGATGTTTTAAGGTCTCACATCTGGAGAACATCTGGACCGTTGTAAGGAGGCTCCTCTAAAATTGTACAAAAGGACTGGGGGGGGTAGGAGAGAGAAAACACTATTCCCAGAGACTTTTCCAGGATCACTGCATCTACTGCGCCTCCAGACAGTGAAGTTTAACTTGCAAAGTCCAATCTTGTATAACTTCAAACGCTTGTTTCAATATTACATTTTGTTGCCGGTTGTGTATATATATTAAGTCAAGTTTCTTTTTTAAATTGAAACAATCTGATGCCCCCCCCTCCTGTTGTATTACAGTTGCATAACTGGCAAAGTTTAAGTTTTCCTCCTGTTTTTATTTTGAAATCAAAACAGTACTGCAGATAAAATATATTGCCTCAGATTTATTTATCAGTGATAACGGCACAATGAAACATTTTAAAAGACAACTATTCTCTATTGACATTTGTACCAATGTCAACAAGGCCATCCTTCTCAAATAAAATGCACTGTAAACCCTGAATATTAAACATTATCCTGTTTTTCTAAAAGTTAATGCTAAAATATGGGTTTTAGATGATAACAAGTCTCTTCTCAAACGTGTTTACAAGTCTTATCCAAAGTCAGAGCCCCTTTCTTTTTCTGGCTTTGGAAAAATGGTTGAATCGCCATGTTAGGAGCTGTGTTTTGACGGGCGTGTCATACAACTGTAGAAAGAGTAGTACACCGTGTTTGTGTTCAAGTAAGGAAAACTCCAGGAGACGTCTTCCATACGCAGCACATCAAAGTGCAGATATTTGATCTGGAATACAGGCGGTCTCGGCAGAGCTGCTGGAGAAGACACTCCCCTATTTATAAACAGGGGTTGTCTGACCGAGACATGTTGCAGAAGGAGTGAAGCAGAGCGAGAGAGAGAGTGTGTGTGGGTGGGTGGGTTGGATGGACGGGTGGGGGTGGGGAGCCTGTCACCAGCTAGCAGAGAGAGAGCGGGGGTTCACATTTCACTCAGGTGACCGCTGTTGTCCTGAGAGATAAATCAACTCTGGGTGAAAGTTGTTTTTTATAATCATCTGCTTCTCCACTTCTGTTGTTTACTTGTACACTATAGGACCAAACAGTGCGGGGTTGCCTCTGTGAGTCATAGCAGTGCTGCCGATGTCCCACTCCCTTTAAAACCCCGGCTCCGTTTTGGTATGAATGGAGCCGTGGCGCTGTGATGGTGCCTCTTTTGTGTCAATGGAGTTAAATGGCAGCCATGTGGAGATGACTAGAAGAGGGGCCAAGAGAAACTGCGGCCCTCCCTTTGTCCCAACAGTGAAACAGTAATCTTTATTCAGACCACAGGCCTGTTGAGACTCATGTGAGCTTTCCAGAAATAGACAAATGGTTGACATGAAGTTTAAAGATGGCAGTGAGAGAGGGCAGAGGGTTTCACCTTGTTCACCGTGTTCTTCACATCTTAAAGGTCCAGCTCTTGTCAAGCTAGAAGATGACAGTAAATCATGGACTTAGTGCGAGTGAAACAAGTTCTGGAATAATTAACTAATCATTTGATTAGTTACGCCTCGTAAGATTAATGGTGATAAATCATTAAAATCATTTATTTTTTTGAACAAATATATATTTTGTAAGCTTCTCAATTGTGAAGATTTTTTGCCGTTCTCCAATCCCTATATGTAATTATGGAACCTTAAAATGTCAGCCTAGCTCTGTCATAGCTTTTTTAAATAATAAAAACATCAACAGTTTAATTATGAAATGAATTGACGGTTGTAACCCTTATGAAAATGGGATTAAGATTTGAGCAATCTCCTTCAGAAAATCTCAATTTGTTGTGATTAGAACACAAATAACACAAAACCTTAAGCTGGGAGAAGACTGGGAGAATGTCAACAAAGTCTGTTGACCTTTCCTCCTCTTTCTTCCAGCAGTTTGCTGTGGCCTTTGATTTATGACAGCAGGGGCAGGGAGGTGGGGTCACCTTGCTGGGTGCTGGGGTGGGGGTGGGGGCAGGGCCGGTCTCCAGGGCTGGGTCATAAACTAATGAAGGTTTCTAATTTAGACACACCGGTAAACTAGGAGGGGTAATCACTGTTTCCGGGCGCTTATTAAATGCAGCTTTGAATGAGCTTTGAGTCCGTGGGAAGTCAGCCCTAAGCAGAGGGAAGCTTTGGGGGAGCAGCCATTGTGCCCTCAGGGGCAGGTAGAGCTGAGTTTTGATGGACACTTTTGTGTTTTCTCAATTGGATTTAAAACTGTTTGGATGAGCCTGGGTTCCCACAACCACAATGTTTTTCCAAATTTAACTTAACTTCATCAAAACATTACAGTGACCAGATATGCTAATTTATAACTTCCACACTTTATCATAGGTTTTAACTTGTTTTTTTTTGTATTTTTTTCACTGCTTGGCTGCACTGTCCTGATAGAACAGAAACACTAAACCAGGAACACTAAACCGACTGAAAACTAGTCAAGCAGCACTATATGGGGTTTCCTGAACATCTGTTGCACCAAATATGAGTCAAAGGAACCCCCCATTAGAGCAGGAAAGACCAAAGTGTTTGTTTTGACCTTATGCTCTCATTGTATATCTGTGTAGTGTGGATTTGGTCCATGAGATCATATTTGAATTTCCTCCACACTAATGTACTTCCATAGTAATATTTCAGGATACTATACATTTAAAGTTCATACGAAAAAAGGATTTGACTTTGTTTGGAAAGAAAAACATGTATATTTAGTATTTGAATATTAAATTACCCACAGTCCATTGAGAGAGACCCACACTGATTTCATACTCGGCAACATCAAATATAATACCATGACCTTTTCAGTACCATCTGTTCTTTGATAGTCTGATGTGATAAGTACGCAAATTGGGTTTCTTACTAAGCTGTTCAGAAGCGAGGCCACTCGGTCGGTCACAAATGGTGCTGGGAAGACCTGGCTGTCAGCCTGCCTGGAGCCCTCATTTGGAGCAACTTTGTGTTTGACAAACTTTTGGTTTATTGACCACACACACAGACAAGGCCCTTCCTGTTCCACTGGGGCCTGTCAGCTCAGTACACAAATGGGACTGTGAGAAAGTCAGGCTAGTGTTTACCAAAGTCTTAATGTAACACCTCTGTTCCAGACATCAATGCGTGCACTGTCGCTGAGGGCATCTCCACACAGATGTAGTATCTGAGAAGTGGGCCCTCTCAGGTGGGGTTTTATAGAGTTCCCAAAACTACTCAAACCATAGCACCTTATGGAATAGTGCTTGGAAGAAATGAAAAGTTGTCGATTTTCAGTTGCATTCAGTTGCAAACTATTTTTACTTTTATAATGTATGTATAACAAGGGTGATATTGCATGGGATTTAATTCATGTGTTAATTATGTTGCTGTCAACACAGTTTTTGCTAAAACTCCTTTAAATCTCACTAAATTGACACTTAATTGCATGTTTCTTTTTAATTACTCTTTGAAAATAAACAACAGTCAAACTGAACCTTCAAAGCTCCATTCATTCGGGCACTTTGTGAATTAGTTGCTTCGTTAGGAAGTATGGTGATACAAACCCTCCTTCAAAGGGAAACTTAAAGCCACAATAGGGTCACAGAGGTTGCCCCAATAATCTCTCTTGATGATGTCCTGCTGATAGAGAGGCAGCCAGGCATCCCCAGTCAACCAGAGTAGAGGTGGTCATCCCCATCTTAGTGGCCTTATTACATCTTGCCTCCCTCAGTGCACTTCTTTAGTCATTCCGCTTCAACCACCTTCCAAGCATTTACTCCCAGGGTGGAGCCACTGTGGCCTGAGGATCCCATTTTTAACATTTGACAACTCAGCTGTTGGGTGTGTTTCATCATTGCTGCACTCCCAATAGCTTCCCTCTCTTGTTTCACACCAGTGAAAAACAGCTTTTGACATAGTTATGAAGAGAGATCATTTGAGTGGAATAAACAGTCAATCTGGCCTCGAATCGGGCTTTGATCTGTTGTTTTGGCAGGTAGCAGACCTTATTCGGAGAATGTTAAACCACGGAGCACACTTATTTTTGGATAGAACGGTCTCCCCAAAGCCAGATGAAAGCGCCACAGATTTCAAGGATGTAAACAGGCAATCTGTGTTAGGAAGTTTGTCATAGTACTGTAAACAGATGAGGTCTCTGAAACAAGTGCAACATTCAGACTTTTTCGCTCTGATTTTCAAGTGTTGGGCTTCTGCAAAGTTACTCTTTAAAGCTGACTCCTGTTAAATATTTTGATTTGGTCTTTACTGATCCAGATACATTTGATTTTGACTGATTTTCAGTATAGAAAGAAGTTGTTACTGACCTTCTTTGATGTAAATTGCACCGGACAGAAAAGTTGTACGCCAAATAAGCAAAGCAAAGTCAAGTTTAGCCTCGATGTGAAAGATCACCCTCCTTCTTTCTCAGCAACACACATTATAAATAACACAGGCACAATAAACGCCACCTTGATAATTGGGCCATCAGTCAAGGAGATGTCAAGTGGATCAAGAGTCCTACTTATTGCCTTTCTCAGCCACAGTCGACCATGATGATAGCTTGAGCAAAAATGAGCAAGTAAAGCATTTCACTACGGGCGACCAACTTGATAACGGGTCACGTTTGAACCACATTGCCCTCTTTTGAAATGCACTACCTGGCCATTTACAGTTTTTTATTAGTAAGCTAATTATGGGTTATGTTTGATCTTAAGTGATTCTCAACAGAATACCACTTAAAATTGTCTCTGGACATGTCCACAAAAATGCAGATACATTACATTTGTGTTGCTATTTTGACCTGTTATCCCCAATACAAACATTAGAACATGTTTGGTTATAAAGAGAATGGAGCGATTCAACAAACAATGCTTTGAAACTTGAAAACTTGAAATGTTATACATCTGCCCTTTCATCTCAAGGCTTGAAATGTGTCTGTATACAAATGTAGTTTTCTCATCATTAACATAACCAGTACTGACTAGAATGAAATCAAATCATCGACTACAGATTTGAATGAAAAGGACATGACATGGATACAACGCAGTCCAATAGCCAGTTTGTAATTTTGTTATAATCAACCAAATATGTTTGCGTTAGACTTTAAAGACAGACATTTTCAATCTTGTCGTCTTTCAGTTTGGCCTTTCCGGTGGGTCTTAATGTATATGACCCCCTTCTTCACCCTCTGATGTTTATTTTCTTCCCATTTTGCACCAGCTGCTAGATGCACGTCATCAGCATGCCTGCTCCATTCACACATGGTCTCAATCAGAAGTTACACACACTTTGTACTAAGGGAGCTGGCAGGGTGAAGTCTGTGTGATGTCTGGTCCAAACTATCCAACATTTACGTTTATTATCTAGATAAGTTTAGAGTTGCAGTGCTTGAAAGAGTATAATATCATGTGACCAAAGCCACAGTTCTTCATGAAGATTCACTTGATATATTCGCTTGATGTTTTGGCGTCTCAGTTTGGACAACAACCCTTTAAAAACAAATTTAAAAACAGCATTGTGGTTGGTAAACCTCAAACATGTAAACGTTGTTTTCCAATGTAGCTGCATTAGTGTGGACAAAGCCGGACCCACCACTAGTTTGTGCCCCCTGCCCTGCCCCGGGGATGGAGGTGGGGGGAGGGTGCGGTGGTCCTGCTGAGCTCGCCATGGTGTCAGAGACATGTAAAGACAACACCGAGCAGTTGTGACTGTGGAGGTTGCAGATCATCAGCAATTCCTAACAGCAACTGGTGGCCTCCAGCCGTCCCAACAGTTGCCATGACATTGTTTTGTTTTATGTTTAACCGACAGGAAGCGGTGTATAGCCCTGGCCATATAGGGTTCGAGGCAGGTTTAGTGAATGGATTATCTTTTAGTTTTCAAATCTGGTGATGAATTACTGGCTCTTGGTAACTTATTTACCAGTCCCCACGTACAGGCACTTTGAATACAGTGCAGTGCTGACTTGGAAGCTCTCACAGTGTGTGGAGATTATCACAAGGTCTAAGATTGTAATCTCCTCTGTTTAAACTGAAGCTTTGTTGACATGTCTTATGATTGATTTCAGCTACAGACACTAACCTCGCAGGCTGGGCTTTGAAAGAAAATTCAATATTTGTACTCTCATCTGTGCTAAGAGGAGCACACGTTAGGGGGGGAGCGAAGAATAATTTATGATCAGCGTTGTTGGAAGCTTCGAGGTTGTTTATTTCCATCAGTGTTTTCCACTTGTTGCACATTCGTTCGGGATTGGTGTACCAGGATGTGCAGGCCTCTCATTTACGATAAGCCCTCCCTTATCCCAGTGCTCCTCTCCAAGCCTCCTCCCCTGTTCTCCCCTCCCCTTTATAATAAATGTCATAGTTTCCAGAGTGGGAAGGACTCGGAGGCAGTGAAGGGGGAGGGCGGGCGCTCCGAGTGTAACAGGACCACAGCAACTCATGCAGCCAATGAAATTCAGAGGGATTGCTTCCGTAGAGGTTTTTTTCCCTCTTTCAATCCCTTTTTTTTTCTTTTCTGTAGTTGTCTCACCCCGCTCCCTATGACCCCTCTTTCTCAAGGGGCCCCTCCAATCTGAGCAGTTCCAGCTATTTTGCTTGGTTTGTGGTGTTTGTGTGTGTGAGGGCTGGGGGGAGGGTTTGGTAGGGGATTTGGCAGCTCCTTTGATCAGTAAAGCATAAACAAGAGGGGGCTTCAAAATGGGTTGCATTGTGTGTGTGTGTGTGTGTGTGTGTGTGTGTGTGTGTGTGTGTGTGTGTGTGTGTGTGTGTGTGTGTGTGTGTGTGTGTGTGTGTGTGTGTGTGTGTGTGTGTGTGTGTGTGTGTGTGTGTGTGTGTGTGTGTGTGTGTGTGTGTGTGTGTGTGTGTGTGTGTGTGTGTGTGTGTGTGTGTGTGTGTGTGTGTGTGTGTGTGTGTGTGTGTGTGTGTGTGTGTGTGTGTGTGTGTGTGTGTGTGTGTGTGTGTGTGTGTGTGTGTGTGTGTGTGTGTGTGTGTGTGTGTGTGTGTGTGTGTGTGTGGGGGGGGGAGTGCTGAGTCAGGCCCTCTCGCTCTTCGGCCTGGGATAGAGAGCAGACAGACAGGCTGGGATTACCGCAGAGGCCAAGAGAAACTCTCTGAATCTCTCACTTCGCCCAGCTGTTCCAAAATCTGGGCTGATGGCGCATGGGTATCAAATTAACAGCGGGTCGTAAAGAATCACAGAGGGTTGAGGGACACAATTATAGCAACATATAGAATACAGAGGGTGTTTTTCAATTGCATTACACTTCATTTTGTCCTTTGTACCAAATAATTCTGCTATATTAAAAAACAAAAGAGTTGCGGTGTGGCATAAAGAAGTTATTTGTCTGAGGTGAGGGGGGTCTTTTTAAATGGGATGTTTCAGAAAAACAAAAAAAAGAACAAGTGAATAGTCGGGTTTTAGGTCGTAGCTCAGTCTGTGCCTTTGTCAAGCAGGTGAAAGCTTTGTAAATGTGGCGCCAGATTGTTAAAGCCCCTGACACTCCACAGTGTCCGAGGCACTTCCAGGAAAAAGGACCCCCTGCGTTGAGCCCTGGGACTGACCCTCCCTCAATGGAGAGGGTCCTGCTCGGGAGAGGAGGGCTTCCTGTATTAGCTTTCCATCTTAATCAAGCAACAAGTACCAACAAAGCACTAATTATCAATGCCTTCACAGAATGAAACACAATGCCCCCCTCCACCTCCCCTTGCCCCCCCCAGGCCCCCCGCTCCTGTCCCCCGGCAGAGACAGGCCGTAAAATAGATGGAGCAACATTGTCTGACATCACAATAGTTGTTTTGAAACCAATCATAGCCTCTTAGACATTCACAATTAATTGTTAAGCCTACCTACAGACACATTGGTTTGACATGATTTATTTTTAAATTATCTATAGTTTTTTCTTATTGTTTTTTAACTTTAAAATTATTATTTTTTAAAACAAGGTGTTGTTCCTCCATTTCGCTTCTGGCGTACAGATTTAGGTGACTTATAGTGAAAAATATCTCAGTCTTATATTGAATTGTGGGTTCAGACTGGGTCCAAACTGCCACAGCTGACTTCCTGTAACAGTCATTGTTTACAGAAAGCAGGGGTTACATTCAGCATTTTAATCAAAGAGCTTGTTGAGTCTGTTCCGAGTCATCGGTTCGACGGTTCCTGCATGTGATCTGCTGTTTTGCATTGATATGGCCCCTGGCTTTAACTTAACACCTAAACACTGGTTGATACTTTTATTTTGTTCACTTATTTATGTTGCCTTCTCTTCTCCTTACAGCCACATTGATCAAACCACCACTTGGCAGGATCCTCGCAAGGCCCTGCTCCAGATGAACCAGGCTGCACCCCCCAGCTCTGTGCCAGTCCAGCAGCAGAACATTATGAACCCAGCCAGTGGTATGTACATGTTGATTTTGTTATATTCTGTGTTACCCCGCAAAGCAGCACATGACTCGAATTACAGACAATGCTTAGCAAATGGTAGGGCTTTCAACATTTAACACAAAACTACATTTCCTTGATTGTTTGATTATTTCCTTGGTTATTTCAAGGCATTTTCTTACTTTCATTGCACATACATTAGTAGTCAGAAGCAGTCTAGTTCCTACATGTCACTAAGACTATGTGTACCTCAGTTCTGGCCATGCAGATGGAATTTGCCCTAGGTGAGGTAAGACGCAGATAGAACGTGACAGGTCCTGTCTGACATGTTTGGGAGCTCCGTGACTCACAGAGTTTAGAGATGAAGGCTCTCTGTATTCTCAAGTCCTTGCAGCTACCATTAGATAACCCATAAGTAAACCCTACAAAAGAAAGAATAGTCTCCAATGGTTACAAACAGGCTTTTTTTCTGTAAAGAATGACAACGATTTATTACATTCTCAAAGATTCAAAAATAACAAGCAGCAATTTGTCCTGAACATCAAGCCTTTGCATATGATGCTTATTCTGTAACTATGCCCAATTATGTATTATAGTTAAAGTTGCAATAGACTTATATAACTTTCACCCAATCAATCATGGAAAAAGCAAGAAATATATTCAAATATATTATATTATAGTTTCATCTCAATGCTGCAGGGGGTCTCTCTGGGTTTTTTCCTATTGCATTTCACCCATATGCAAATTAGCATATAATGTCATCTGGTGATTTATAGAGTCTTTTAGAGGTAGTGTTATCTACCTTCATTGGGAAACAGTTGTAAACACTGCACTAGACACACTGCATTTTGTTTTCCACTGCTACTTCAGTTTTTCTACTGACCACCGTTTCCACTACTGGGGAAAGTAACTGCAAAAGACTTACATTAATACTCTTTGGTAACTGAGGATAGCTAACAGGAAGAGCAAAAGGCCCAACCTTTTGTTTACACACTTCCTTTTGCACTATACATTGAGCCTTCATTTTCAGACAAAATTTGTAAAAGTGAGGCTTAAAGGGAATTTATCTTAACCCAGATGGTGTCATTTGACTGTAGCCATTAGATCATCATCATCATCTCTCAAACATTATTTTTGACTGTTATCCCTCAGGTCCTCTCCCTGAGGCCTGGGAACAAGCTATTACATCAGAGGGAGAAATTTACTACATCAACCACAAGAACAAGAGCACATCCTGGCTTGACCCACGACTTGACCCGCGCTTCGGTGAGTTTACGATGAAAGCAAAATACAATGTAATGTACAATGTATTATGAAGCACCCAAATAACTGAATCTATAGTGAAAGTTTTCTCAAACGTGTGGTTTTTGCGGCAGGCATTTACTTTCCCCAGTAGAAAGTAAAGGCTAATCCATACAAGATGTATCACCACATTGTATAAGTGAGTTCAGATATGTGTGATTCATTGTTCATTTCACTGCACTACATTGCTTTGGAGTGACTATCCATTGAAACTAGATTTCCACCAATCCCCCACTCTCAAAATCCACACCTAACCTTTTGTCTGCCATTTTAGTGTTGGAGCAACAGCTGAGTTGGCCATTAATCCCCCAGTCCGAGTTTAAGTTTGACAGTTAGCTTTCAGAGTGTGGTGGCCAAAGGGTCGGTGAATCAGTGACAGGGCCTGGTACATGTGTTGAGATCTCTCTGTGGCCATGGGAATGAGCTATTCCTCCTTTGCAAAGGAAGACTTCCAGAGATGAAGGTTCCTGCTTATGTCACTCTGATTCATTTACGCTTCAGGTGCCATCCCTTCATTACAGCTGCATACCCCAGGGAATCTCACCCCGGTTCACAAAGGCAACATGTGTAAATCAGCACGCAGCCTGTTTTCCTGTTTTAATTTTACCTTTACTTTTTTCTGTTTTTATCAAGCCTGCACTTAAAGGGCAGTTTTGTTTTTCTGTAAGCAATTGTTAGTCCCCTCTGAAGGCAGGCAGGAACAGTTCAAAACAGAGTTGTAAGGGGAGTGGGGCAGCTGGGAAAAAATGGCGGCTCTGATCGGCAAACTCTTTGAAGATTTATAAGTCTTGAACACACAAGGCTGCTGGGCCCCTGAAAGCGAGTGAGAGGGAGAAAGAGATCATGTTAACTCGTTATGTGCCATTAAAAAACATTGTTTTGCTCCTCATTTGATACAATACTTATTGTACTTGGTACAACTAAATGTTCACATTTATACCTTGTGTAATACGCTGCTGTTGATAATACTTTTTGATCTTAGAGACTTTAGAAATCCCCAAAAATACATAAGTAGGCACTTTAAATAGCTTATTTAATTGATAAGTGTGACCTAAATGTTTCTTTGTGTGCTTTTTGGTCACATGTTTTCACATTTGTGCAGAGAAATGGGCTCCTCAGCTTCAGAAACATATATACTGCTGCTATGTAGGTCTCCAATCACAAGCCAGCTGCCTTGATAATGAAGGCTAATTTGAGCTTTGAGAAGAAAAGCAGCAGAGCGCCTTTAACTGAGGGTTGTTGCCGGCTGGCTTTCCCCTGCGTGAGGCCCACTGCAGGCACAGCCCCATTCTGCTTGAGCTCCAGACAGACTTGAATCTCTGCCAGGCCTCTTTATTCTGTGGTCCAACTCTTAATCTGTTCCAGACCTTTTCAGTCAAAGAACTCCAATGTGAGAGGGGAGGTGGGGGGCAGGGAGAGGCAAGGTGAAAGGGGAAGAAAGAAAAACAGAGGAACAGAGGGAAAATGCCGACGGGATAAGCATGCATCCTCTTTAAGATCCAAGAAGGTGGTGAACAGGGAACAAGCCATGAGTGCACTGTGGCTGGGTTCTAAAGGGGGGCTGGCCTCTGTGTGTGGACATGTTGTTTTCTGTACATACTACTCTGGAGAAACAGCAGGGAAAAACATACTGGGAGGAAAGTGGAGTGCACAAATGCATAGATTTCCTCTGGGAGTTTAATGTTTTGCTTTGAAGCCTTAATGTAAAGCCGTTTGTCCAACACATTGCTGCATTATCTGTCATTTGAAGTTTTTCTGCCTCTGCTGTCGAGTACTTCACCACGAGAGTTGGCAGGCTGGACAGTGTTGGTTTTATCTGCGGATTGATTTTATTATGTTTTATTACAACATCTTGGATATCTGCAATTTCTTTGGTGGTGAACCTATTTTGTGCTGCAAATAGCATTAGAAAACAGCAGTTCGGTTTTTTTTTTACATTGGGTTATCCCACTGACCTTGATTCAAACAGTAACATTTATTTGATCCTAAAAGTGTCTTTTGATTCATTTGCCGATCTGACCCTTTAACCCCTTCTTACAGAAGTTGCAGAAATAGTGAAAAAAATAATTGCTTTGCAATATTTGTTTATTTCAGTTTCTTTGAACAGCTTTGTTATATTTTTTTATAATGATTGTATTTTAATCAATAAGTAAATCCAACAGACCTTTTATTTTAACCTGTTTTGTAGTGAAATAATTGCCTAATACTTTTTTACCTTCCATCTCCTTGACATGCAGCACCAGGTCAACACAGACTAGCTTTACTCAGACCATAATGTTGTATTCAATGATTAAACAGTGTTTCTATCACATCCAGACTGTTGCTCCACTTTGCTTATCTGAACGCTAGAACACCTTCCCAAGGCGGCCTTTTTTTAAACCTGTTAAATCAAAAGCAGACAAATATTTACCAAACCCTTTAAAGGTGCTAAGCCCTGGCCACATAGAGAACTTCCCACAGCTGGCACACCCTGGGCCCTACCTGCCTCCAGGTGATCTGGTGGTGTATTATGCCTGGGTGTGAGATTTTGCTGATAAGGGCTTGTGTTGCTGGCTCGTTGTGTTGCAGGGGTGCGTGAAGAAGACAAAAGGCAGACGGCATTAACTTGTCTCTTATCTTCATGGCCCACCAGCTATCACCGCCCCAATGTGCTGCTGACTTCAACCACAACCTCCAAAAACCACACACACTCACACACCGTCTTCTCCTTTTATATGCTATCAGTCTGGCCCTGAACTGAACCTGTCCTTCGCTCTTATTTCACTCACAGATGTAATTCCTGCTTTCGATATTGTCATTGTTTTTGCATAGTTCCGAGAGTAGCATTGCTTTCAGTTAGCTGTTTGGTCTGGGAAGGAGTCCTTGACTTAGTGCTTCAGGAAAAATCTCAGCTCAGCTGTAAGATTGCATTTGTCAACATACGGTATAGTGTGTCATATGCCCTGCTCGCTTATTTATGCATACTTTCTTTAACAACACACAAATTCCAGTTAATTTAAATTTAAATTGCATTAACATGTTACTGTATTCAACATCAATCCATACATTAAACTCAGTTTTGAAAGAAACAGAACCAGACAGATAATTGGACACAAGCCAACTGCTGAAAGTTATGGAAAGTATGTTCAAAGTTAAACATGATAATCTGTAAACTCTGGTGGTTGGAAATGAACAGTTAAGTTAATAATTTTACAGCAAGTCTTCTCTTTTTCCTTCCAATAGATTTAGATATATGATCAAAAGTGGTCACTATGTCTGGCTTCCTATCAGTGATATTACATGAGAAAAATTGTTATCATCGACAGAAAATATGTTCAAACAAGAGTAACAAGACCAATCCTTTTTTGAATCTATTGGTAAATCTAGCCTGTGTGCATAATTTGTCTTGAGAACAGTTAACAGTGCCCCTATGGTGGAGTATTCCAACCACAAAAGGCTTCAGTATCTGTTAGAGATAAGAAGGGGAGACAAGTAACACACTCTCCCATGGCTTCAGTTGTGTGTGGGAGAGAGGAGGCGGCTCCGTGACTGTGTGTGTTTGTGGGAATGTGTATCTGCTGCTGGGGTGGGGTTGTTGGGGGAGGCAGCGTGGACAGAGGGAGGGGAGGGAGAGAGACGGCAGGGCGGGGCGGAGCTTTGCAGAGCTTCCCAGGGAGAGCCCTGAGCCACGGTTCATTCATCTCTTGAGATAGTGTAAACAGACAGTGATTGAATGGTGATGAGAAAGGTGCCGGGGCGGGCAGGACAGCACAGGGAGGCAGCCCCGCATGAAAATTGCGCCCCCGTCAAGGCTTTGTTTTGGTTGGTGCTTCAAGCGTATAAGCAAACAACTCTCCTCATTGGTTCCATTACTGTTACACCCCTCGTGGTCAGGCACATTTGCTTCTCTTTCTCTACTATAGTGGTAAAATGCGTGACCTACTTTGCATGCATAGATTGCTGTGCTCTGCTTTTATCCTCATGTTTATTAGACCCACCCTCGCTAGAGTAAAGAATAACAAAGATTTCCCAGGGGAACAGCTGTGTTTTCAATACACACATTTGTTTCGGATAATGTAAACATGGAGTTGGTGCACAATGCAATTAGGCTTACATTTGTTGAGTGAAAGAACTTTGAAAGTAAAGTGGCACAGTGGTGTAGTTTTTTTTTACATTAATTTGTCTAAGGTCAGAGAAAGGAGCCAGTCGGTATTGAGGGATAATCTGTGATTTGTTTTGAAGTGAACAAAAAGTACAATGAAAGGATAAGTCATAACTGATGCAATGTACGAAACCAACAAAGCCTGTCTTAGTCAGTCAGTGAGTGGGAGGGGATCAGGTCTTACAGGAATAGTGGTTGTTTCAGACACTAGGCGGAAAACGCATGTTGGGACTTCCCTTGTCCTACTCAACCTGCTGCACTGGCTCCACTATTTTTTTCCCCTTGTATGCAAAACGCTCAAGCAGCCAGTCTTGTTATGCAGCGTTTAAATGCAGCTAGGCATTAAAAGGTGTAGTTGCAGAGTGTATTTGTGGTTAGCTGGAGATCCTGCATTGTAGGTGTATGGGAACACACATTTCTTCATGTAGGCATCAAGATTCAAGGTTGATTTTAAAAACATTTGTTATACTAAAGTACCTAGTCATCCTTCACACATATTCAAGTTTTGTCAAGCATTAATGTGTGATTTATTGAATACTCACACAAAATAAAAGTTTTACAGTATTATTGTGTGTTCAATTTGTTTTGTAAACATTTTTTTGCAGGCTTGAACCAGCAGAGGATCACTCAGAGCGCTCCAGTGAAGCAGGGAGGGCCGCAACCCCCACAATTCATGGGAGGCAACAACCAGATGAGACTGCAGCAGATCGAGAAGGAGAGGATGAGACTGAAGCAACAGGAGCTGCTTCGGCAGAGACCACAGGTCAGGAATCGGAGCTAAAGTATTAAAACAAATATTCCAAGGCCTTTGGAAAACAGTCTTTGGCCTCATGGACGAATAAGTAACGTGTTTCATACTTTCAATGAGTGAAAGACAGTTAGGGTCATAGCAAGACAATTGACCGCCAACTGCTGGCTGTTTGAATGAGGCATCTGCAAAATATTTACGTAGTGAAACACAATGTACTATCTTCAGAGGCCTTTTAAATATGAGTCATAATTCGTAGGTATAGCATTGGATCTTAAGCCCCTTTGATTTGGCTTTATTGTTTAACCACCCTGCAATTAAGTCTTGTGAGTCATCTGTGGTAATTTTATCACTTCCTAACCGCAATGTGTCACCTTGCCGCCCACACATGGTGGTGCAAAGCAGTCCTGGAGTTTACTCAAGGCCGTGTCATACTAACAGAAACAGAGCTTTATGATTATGAATGAGGGTGCTGGTGACTTGTTGTTTACAATGCCATTCCCCTGGGTTGTTGAAAGTTCACTGTGTAGGAAGTGACCTGAATATGAACAGGCCTCAGGCTGTAGAGGTTAAAGAAAAAAAGATGTGTCCTTACTGCAAGTCCACAGAGCATAGCCCTCCATGCTTGAATAACCTGGTTATTGTGGATTTTCTGAAAAGTCATGTGAAGGAAAAATCTGGTTTGCCTAACGCGGGGTGGGGATTATAAAAAACATGGGAAGCACTGATAGATTTCAGATGGAGAATAGAGATATTTTACCATGTCAAAGCCTTAACTGGGTTTTAACTTTTCTAAACTTCTTTACACAAGGTTAAACTAGCCAGGTCATATAAGTGTATGCTTTAGTTATTTCCTGGCTCCTTGTTTTGGTGCATGTATGTGTAATGATAAATCCAAAATGTATTATTTTTGCAGGTAAAATATTGAATATGATCATGACACGTGAACAGCTCAACCATTCAAAACACCTCTGAAACCAACACTTTCCAGTTAAAGTAAAAGCGTAATGGAAAATAAAATTGTGCAAATGTATTGCAGACTGTATACATTCCAAGAGCTCCTCTATCAGACTATTGACAGTAACCCCCATATTTCCGTAACTTTCTTCAGATGTTTGGAATACGAACAGAGGCCATACTGTTTTTGCAAAAATAGGAGAGCGTGATTATAGTAGGAGATTGGGCAATTGTGCGTACTATATTCTCGTGTAGGGAGTTCAACTTTGGGGCAATACTTGCCACACCCAAATGGATTCCACATGGCAAATCTATGATGGAGAACGGGTGGCGATGTATGCAACTTGCTGGTGGCAGTCCAGTGCTGGCGCTGCTCAGTCATGGCCAAAAAGAGAGCCAATAAAATAAATGTAATCCTTTTCAATCAAACCCAGAATGCAAGGAATTTTGTGATAACATTTTGTTGTTGGAAAAGTAAAAACATCTTCAAGCACTGCTGCAAAAAAAGGGAAAGGCAGGATAAACATATACTTTTTTTTATATCAACAATTGTTTTGCCTCATGGAGTGTGTCCATTTCCCTTAAATATTTCCAATAGCAGCTTTAACAATTGGTGGTAATTTTACATTTCAAAATGGTCAAGTCACTTCACCTTCACGTTCAAGGTCCTATTATAGGGCAAGGAGTTGAAAAAGAACAACATGACTTCATATCCGGAGACTTATCTGATCAGAGCGTTATCTGAGCATGTGTAGAAAACAATTGTCTCAAACTGTTGTCGGCCCCTCATGTAATTTGACACTCTGTATGGGGAGAAATGGAGGGCGCCATGTTGGCAGTCTGTACATTCCCTTAAGTTAACATGTAATGCAACACAGCAGCAATGGCATTTGTGCCATTAGGTTATTTATTGTGTGACGTGTGAGGTTGATTGTGTTGCTCATGGGATTTGTGCTTTATTTTCCACAGGAGCTGGCCATAAGGAACCAGCTGCCCACCAGTATGGATCAAGATGGCATTACAAACCCTGTGTCCTCCCCTATGGCCCAAGATGCCCGCATCATGACTGCCAACAGCTCTGACCCATTCCTCAACAGGTTGGTTTGATACGCAGGAGTAGACTCATATCTCTTGCACATGGGGTGGGGGCTTCCATCCTGGCTCAGTTGTTCTTACTTAATGTATCCTGTTTGAGGGAATCTGTGTGCTGGACTGTTTGAGCTCCAGTGAGAGCTTTCCTGAGTTACACAAGTAGTAAAACACAGAAGGCCAGTCTATGGGCTTAACCCTCCTCACATGGTAATGTCTCATTTAGAGCAGCAGTTCATTGCACAATGATGACCTCTGGTGTACAACTAGTGCAATGAAGGCAATCAGAATCTTAATGGTGGAAAAAAAAACTCATTTTAATTAAAGAATACCAGATGGTCTGAAACTAGGTCTTAAAAAAGCAGTGATAAGAAAAGGGACAGACGTTTTTTCGGACTATCCGTGAATTCTGCTCCATGGTATTCTTGGATATTATTCCTCACAATTCAAGCTCTAGTTCTTCTGTGAGCGGATGAAGTGAGGAGGGATCTGAATAGCAAGCAGGCCATGAGAACATGTGGTCCAGTCAGTAGACAGGCCAACCTAATCTCCCCTCCTCCCCCTGTTGCCTCAACTCCCCTGCTCTCACAATGGCCTCATTCATCCTGCCTCTGCCATACTCTGCCTACATATTTTTCCTCTGCTAATTAGTATAGGCTTGTCAAATGTCTTCTCTCTACCTCTTTGTCTCTCCGTTTGCGCCATTCGTCATTGCTCTTTTTGCAATATTCTGCAATAGAGGAAAAAAAAAGTGAATCTGTGGATTATTCAGCCTGGTCGTTCAAACAGATAACTGCTGAAACGTGGATGTATGCGGAAGGTCCCCGAGGGAATTAAGTCACTGTTACTTTGCAGCCTGTGTGCTTTTAATAACTGAGTGTGTTTGCTTTGTCGGATCAGTTAATTAGATTCATGCAGTTCAGTTTCCCAGTAGTTAAGTGAAGGTCATTAAGGTCATCCACAAACTGCTGAGACCAAAAAAGCTTCTTTTTTTTTTCCTTCAGCGCAACAAAATAATAATGTTTTATAGCATTTTACAGAGTGAATAATCAAGATTTGTGTATTTTCAGTGGGACCTATCACTCCAGGGATGAGAGCACAGACAGCGGCTTGAGTATGAGCAGTTACAGCGTCCCTCGCACTCCAGACGACTTCCTCAACAGTGTGGATGAGATGGACACAGGTGAGGCTGGAAACAAAAGGAACGGGGTGATCTGTAGCATTAGATCCTTTCGCAAAGACTAGCTGAACTTTTGCTGTTTGATGCCCTGTTTTTTTATTTCTCTCACATTAGTTTAGTCAAACGCCACATTGTATTCATGTTGGCTGAATAGGATGGATCTCCTGTTCCAACATCCAACATTTACCTGTAACTTTAGTCATGTAGTCACAACATAGGCCTTCTGCATATAAAAAGCTGCTGATATGAACTTTTATTGACTCTAGTGCCGTTAATAGTAGATTTTCTTTAAATAATCTAGCGATGATGACAGTGGCTTTTTATCAGCCTTGGCTCGTTGATATTTCACAAGTCTTTCTACTATATGTGTAAAGTCATAGCTGTCTTCTCCCAAAACTCCTACTTTGCTTTATGTGAGTTTGAAGGACATATGCACAATTTCAAACTGACTAATATGCGATAACATTTTTGGAAAAAGTAAAGAACCTAAAGCCTACAGATTACTCAGTATTGCTGGCTACACAGTTAAAATATCTAGCTAGCTAGATATAATATGCTACTGCCTGATGCTAGCTAGCTAGCTAGATGTGCTGTGCTCTGCTAATGTAAGCTCTAACAGTATTACAAGTAGAAACATAACAATTTGAAAACATATATACTTCGGACCTATCCAGTTAACAAATATCATTAGGACACATTACCTGGACACAATGATGAATTAGGCTTTCATAATTTAGATTATGAAAAACTGAAACAACAACTATTTTCAGATATTTTTTGTTCTCACATCATAATCAGGGTCCGGAAAAAAAGATTATAAGAGATGTGTTTTAGTTCTATCATTACTGTAAAGCCCACCCAACACTCTCTAGCTTGCTTTGTCAAATTATTAAATGAAATATTTTCCTGTCCATTAGGAGATTCTCTTCCACCCTCCATGGCATCACAGCCCAGCCGCTTCCCCGACTACCTGGACGCCATCCCGGGTACAGACGTGGACCTGGGCACCCTGGAGAGTGAGAGCATGGCGGTGGAGGGCGAGGAGCTGATGCCCAGTCTCCAGGAGGCCCTGAGCTCTGACATCCTCAATGACATGGAGACAGTGCTGGCAGCTACCAAGATCGACAAGGAGAGCTTCCTCACGTGGTTATAGAAGATCACACACTCCTCTCCTCACACTCTGAACTGCTGCCTGCTCTGATCTGTGAAGGAGCCATAGATGCTTTTACAAGACATTTCAGCGAGCCTCTCTGAACTTCTGTCTCGGCGTGTAAAGCCAACCTATTTTGAGGCAGTATTGTTCTTTTCTTTTCACTGGTGTGTTATCTCTTTTATTTTGTCTGTGTCTTCAAGGCTGGCCCATGAACAGACAATAACGCAAGGGTCCCCAAAATCATTCACAGATCTGTCAATGAATCTAGGGCATCTTTACCTTCCTCCTTGTCTCTCCTCCTCATGGCTGAGCTGGGCAGGTGCATGAACTCTTCTGCAAGAACTGCTGACATCAGTTATCACCTGGACTCTATGGTGCCTCTTTTCTTGCAATATAGCATGAATCAGAACTACTTAACTGCGTTTGGGACTATTGCATCTAGCTTAAGTAGCTTTATATTTGGCCTTGTACATTTTTATTCTTGTGTTTGTTTGTTTTTAACGAGCCTGAGAAACCAAAAATGATGTATTCGAAGCATATGGAACAATACTGATTTGGAGTAAAGGTAATGTTAGGCCCAGTTTGAGCATGTTGGCTTGCTGTGGGGTGGGGGTGTGGGGGGGGGGGGTTGGAGCCTGGGGACCGACTACATTGCTGCTTGGCTGTGCCAGCAAGTCTAAGTTAAACCTTTGATAGATCAAGTGCCTTCAGTTGTATTCTTTAAGACGTGAGCAACACGAACAAATACTCAGTTTCTGTACCACAGCAATACGCATTAGACTCTATGAATTTACATCAGCAACACTTTCCTCTATCTAATGTTCAATAATCAGAATTTTATTTTTGTTTTATAAACACATTATAAGGGGGATTTAGGGATTTATTTTGGTTTTTAAATCCTAGCTTCTAAGTATCTCAGTCTTATCCAAGCCTAATTCATGATTCATTCTTTGATTTATCTTTTAGGTATTATTTTATTTTTTAGTTTACTACATATGTATAATAGCTTAGATCAAAATGGCATTTTGCTTGTTGTTTTTAATTTCTTTTATAGATGAATTAATACATTTTAACAGGGTCTACTGTTATCACAGCACACCATGTCACAAAGTGGTGCCGAAGTCTGCCAAGACACAGAATGATTCAGTTTGGGTTGTTTTTTTAACCATTTAGCTGATTTTCACCCTGTCTCTGATTTACTATACATATTAGTGTTATTGTTTTTTTTTGTTCACATGCAGCTTATAGTATCTCTATGAAAAAATTAACCAAAAAAAGTCAGATCTCTTGGCTAAAAAGAACCTAGAGCTCTTTGATCAATTAAACCTTGTGACAAATACAGTATACAAGAGATAAAATGTGTGGTCTTCCTGAGGAGGGAGCGGGGCCCCTCTGTGCGACGCTGTGTGTTGAAATGAGGGGTTTATAGAAAACAGCTAGGACAAGTTTAAGCAGGTTTCAGAGTCATGTTGAGGGGTAGTGTAGAAGGCCAGGGTTTGACTGATGGCGGTGAGTTACACGGATTGTTGATTTATTTTTTTGTGAAATAATTGAGAAACAATCAGTTATTATCTCAGTCAGGAATTGTTGTGGCAGATTCCAAAGATGTTTTTTTTGTAATGACGCAAACACTTGTTGCCTCCATTTTCACACAGTCCAGAAACGGTATGATTTGTCAATCAGCCTCTGTATGAACACACTGTATAAGCTAATGAGAAAATGATGTAGGTTGAAAGTGTTAATGGACATGTCTGAATAGGTCTAGCTGAGAGATTTCTTTTTTTTTTTTTTTACTTTTTAGACAAGATGGTTGTTTTGAGTGACTAACCCAGACATTTAAAGATGAGGTTTAAAAACAGAGAAGCAAGTGATTCTTCTTGAAGCGCTCACATGTTTACATTTTCTCTAAGTAACTAGACATCACACCAACAATTATTCATTATCACAAAATATGGCTACATATTTGCATGACTGCAGTAAGTTTTGAATGATCAGCCTGCCGTACATGCCCTGGGTTGAAGCCTTGGAGGGTGTCACACTGATTTTTGCCAACCGATGCTTAATTGAAAGCATTAACTTGATGAAACAATATTGATGTTGTTTTAGATCCGAGATCATGAACAATTTTCTTTAATCCTGTGTGAGAAGCCTCTTTTTAGTTTTGATTTTACTGATCATTAAGTCATTTGTTGATGATGGATTAAAGACAGATAAACAGTGTTGGTGAGAACAATGCAACTAAAATGAGTGGTACACTACAGTGCTTGTATTGCACGGCTACAGAGTTTCATTTTGATGCAATGACACATTTTGTCACACAGACCTGATTTTATGCTTACTTAGTGTGTAATCGTCAGAGCATATTAGCTGTTGACTGTCATTGTAGCAGTAGAACTAATCAAACAAGTTAAAGGATTTTGTATTTAGAGTTTTCTAAATGCACATGAAATGAATTTATATTCAGTATGATCTGTTCATTTTTTTTGATAGATATGTGCATGTGTTTTAGAAAAATAAATTCTGTTACATTATATCGTGCTTCATAATAATACTTTGGAATTGGCCTGAAATAAAGTATATACTTTGTGGTAAGTGTGTGTGTGTGTGTGTGTGTGTGTGTGTGTGTGTGTGTGTGTGTGTGTGTGTGTGTGACCTAGAATCAAAAAAATAAACCTGCAAGTTCTCAATGGATTTTAAAACAGCCCCATTCATTATAAACATAGTTAAGTATTTATGTTGTGTTTAGCTTTGACCATCATCGCAAATATGCTCTCGCACTATATTATGAAATTGTTTATGGCATACTACGTTAGAACATTTATGACATTTTTAACGTGTGCAATGTTATAAAAGTGTCTAATGCATACATATTTAAACAAAAAAAGGAAGTTCTATACAACATTTCTGTCCGACCTACTGTATGACTGATTATTAATTGTATGTTTTTTTATATGTTTTATAGTACTAAACCCGATTTTCTGACATATTATAGTATTCTGTTTTTAATTGCTCTTTAATTGATATGCTGTGGCTATTTAATTACTTTTTAATTACATACTATGTGATAACTTTTCGTGACATGCTATGGCTTTTTTCTGAAATACTATCACGACTTTTTTTGTACTATACTATGAGTTTTTGTATCACTTTCTCATGACAGACTGTACTATGATTTTTATGACATATTAGTTTTTTTAATATCTTTTTATGACTTACTCTGCAATACTTTTTAATGACATACTATACTAGAGTTTTTTATGCGTTATATTACATACTATGTGATTACTTTTTGTGACGTCCTAAAGTATGCGTTTTTATTACATACTATGCTATGACTTTTTATATGAAATAATGCTATTACTTTTTATAACATACTATACTATAATTATTAGGCATATTTAATCATAATTCTATGACGTACTTTACCATGTCCATTTTGACATACAATACTAGGATTTCTTCATGACATTTTATAGACACAAACATTTAAAATCTTTTTTTAATGACACTATTGAGTTCATCTTCATGAATATGTTTATGGAATACTATACTATGACTTCGTATGACATACTATATTTTGATTTTGTATACATTTTTATCACATACTATCCTATTTTTGGATATACTATGCTATAACCTTTTTATGGCATACTAGGATTTTTATTTTTACAAACTTAATGACTTATTTAAGAAATATTTGATGGTTATAACTTTTTTTATGAAATAGTATACTATGACTTTTGTAAGATTCATATTACTATCACTTTTTTAAACAAACTTTACCTTTTCATGTATTAATCAACAACAAAACAACAGCTGTTAGAAAACTATTACTATGATTGAAAGAATGATATTTAAGAAAACAGGCATCCCAAAAGGCAAAACGTGAACCAAATGAGCACATTTTATATATTTGTTTATTCAAATCAATTTGATTAATTACATGTATTATAATGTCTCATTACTATCCCAATACTTATTAAATATCACATGAAAAAATGAAGGGTTACATTACTTAAACTGCATCGAAAACTACCACAGATGAAAAAACATAAACAATAACTAAGAAAACATTTGTTGTGGCAAGGTTCTCCGTGTGCATGTCTGAGCAAAACTTCTGAAGGTAAATAACGTCATGCTAAATAGTGGATGCAGATTTAGAAACTTAACTTGGAATACCAAGATGAACTTGAAAGCAACACAGCAATGTTTTTTTTCACAGTGTGAATTGATATTTTATCCTTTACCACAGCACTACGGCATGAATATGACAAACCATATAAACATTCACTGAAAAGAAAAGTAGTTTCGTGATATACCAGGAATAAAATATGCAGGAGTACTAAGGACAGAACACAAATTCCTTTCACAGTTATTACCATACAAAACAATACAGTATACTTGGATAACAAATAATATGAGTTTATAAAATTCAATTTAAACATTATTTACAAATGTTCCCCCTAACACCGATAATCTCTATACTCTGAGCTGCGGGTTGATAGCAATCTGTGACCCAAATTCATGAGTGACTGCCCAGAATCTCATCCAAATTTATATCTTTCATCCAATCATCATTGCCAGAGCCAGACTTGAGCAGAGAGTCTATGAAGTCTGAGTCTGTGTTGATCCCTGGAACTGTGTTGTCTCCCTCAGGGAGGAAGTCAAAGGTCAGACGGTTGGCCCGGTTATTCTGGTAACTGCTAGAGCCGGGCTCTGCAAAGTTCCCTGCTGGTACCCTCTGTTCAGGAGAGGCCTGGTTCAGGGTCCCCATTGTTGATGGAGATCCCATCATCGGCTGGTTTGGTCTTGGAACTGTGTCTCTTAGTGAAGGGTTAAGAGGGAGCATCCCAATGTCTGGTGCTACCTGGTTTTGAGGGCCGATGTGCCTCTGTTGGTAGGGGTGGGTTGGCATGTCCAGCTGCCCACCCTGAGACTGGAGGGGATTGGGTAACCGTCTAACAAGTCCAGTTGTCACTTGCTTGTTGGCTGAGCCCCAGCCCATGTTAACATTTTTCATCAAGCCTCCGAGGGCCTGTCCTGGGATCCCTGAGGAATGCAGGTCAGCTGTTCTTGGCTGCTGTACACCTGCTACATTGTTCATCCCAAAAGAATTTCCGTGTGTGCTTGGTCCCAAGAACCTAGCTTTATTTTGATTGAGTCCAATTCGATTCTGATTGTTATGCTGCTGGAATTGACCAATACAGGGATTCGGACGAAGGTCAGTCCCGATACCAAACCTGCGGTCCGATGGTGGCTGACTCATCTTCGGGCCGGGCCCATTTGGGAGGTGACAGGACATAGACTGTAGGTCATTCTCAGAACCATTGCTGGAAGACTGGGAGGAGTTTTGACCTAGAAAGATATCAAGAAAAACTTATTATAATTATGGCTGTTTATTTTTAATTCAAGCACTTCCCACTAATGAAAACTGCACATTACCTGTGAAGAGGTTTCCTTGCTGAACTCCCACCATACTTCTTGACTGCTTGTAATCAGGTGGCGGTCTTGTAAGATGACGATTAAACTGATCATGTGCATTGTCCTTATCCTGAAAAAGGAAAGACAAAGTTGTGAATACTTATTATGTGATTAATCAATTCTGCCGAATTTTCTCAAAGTCTGAAGTGCTTATTAATTAGTCAAAGCAGTGTGATGTAAGAGGCCTCTTACTGAATTGCTAATAGTGAGCTGTTGTTGAGTAAGCTGTCTCTGCATGGCCTGAGTTTTGGCTGGGCCTTTTAGCTGGTTAATGGGCACCGGGGGCCGTGGCTGCGTCTGGGCTGACATGACTCCTAAACTTCCATTGGTGGGCAGCCTCGGACCAGGAAGAACCCCCTAAAAGAAAAAAACACACATTGTTTTAAAATTAGGGTGAATAAACGTACTTCTTTATATATGTATTTTTGCCTGGTAATTGGAGCCAGGTACTGTGAAATATGTAAAAACCAAAACATAGCAATACTACGAGTTGTCCACTAGAGGGCAAAACTCTACAAGACATCTTAGACCAGTGTCAAAGATGCTATTCAACCTCCAGAATGTGGTCAAGGCTACTCCCTCTGTAGATGAAAAAGGGAGACTTTGGAGAGAGGCTTTTTTTGGAAGGGGGAGTATGAGCCCTCCTCAAGGCCTGCTTCTCCCTTGATAATTGTGTCTAAAGAGAGTGGAAATAATCCCTGAGACAGCAAGAAATGTGTGCCAATGGGGAGTTAAGCGCCAGCACCATGACTACCTCCATTTAATAAACTCTCCTTTTCTGATCACTGTGTTGTGTTTGGCACGGAGGCATTCCATCCACTAGAAATCCATTTGGCTACTGACACTATCACACTGATTAAAATGTTGTAGTCCGCAGCACTCAAATAAAATTGAGAACTAGTGTTTTGTTTGAAGTCTTTTCCTGAACATATGCCATTGCAGATAAGCTTTCACCAGTGCGCTGTTTGAGATGTTGTATGGCCTTGTAATGCATATTTTTGTAGTTTTTTTTTGGCAGCTGTACGCACCATCAACTGCAAGTAAAACCTATCCTTCTTGTGGACACAAGGACACTCTCATAACGCTCAAGCTTCACCCAAGTGCAAGCATTTGTCATGAAGGAGGTTAATGTGCACCAAATTCAAGTCAACACACCCTGTGTATACAATGTCAGTCATTGTGTTGACTTAAAATGTTTCCCAGGGTGAAATGGATTAGAAATGTAACAGTGCATTTAGCAGGAGCTATTACTTAGAAGAAAGATTCTTTGCAGGGTGACTCCCTACAGGGAGGTGACTGTGGTCCCAGGGAGGAAAACAGAAAAAAGAGAGGGAAGTAAGTGTGTGTGAATTATAATGAATGGGGCTGAAATTTGAAGAACTAACAAGACAGGATTATAGAATGAGGGAAGTTGAAACTCATCAGGAGTCACAAGCCATTTCACATGAGCTAATATTCGCCTTCTCGTCGAGTTTCAACCCACACAGCAAACGGAGCATGGCAATGAGGTTACACAGGGACTAACACATCAAAACAGTGGTTTCTCCTGTTACTGGCTTTGATTCACTGTATTCAGTTATGGAGACTATGAGAAATGGTGAGTATCAGACACGTTTCCCCCGCAGAGTTACAAAAGAGGGAGTTTATTCCATCTTTGTTGTGAGAAAAACCCAATGAGGGGTGTTTTAGCGTGTACAACTGAGTAATCCTCTCTGTCATCCCGATGTGTCATAAAGCTGTTTTCCATGTTTTTTCCCCCCTCTCGTTCTTCACAAGCTTGTTGTTAATGAATACCACATGTGGCTCCAGCCTCATGGAAGGAGCGGAGTGATATAGTCTCCCATCCTGCGGCAGTGCAGGCAGCTGACAGTGATCCAGGCCCAGCCTTGCCGGCTCTCACACTGCACTTCCTCCAGCCTGGACTCAGGACGCTGTCACTGGGGACCGCCTCGGCATCTGGACTTGGCCGCGGTTCCCTTTCCCAGGAAACAAGCACTCCCTTCACAGCACTGCCGGATTGACCTGGTAGGCTAAACCCCCTTGGCCCCACTCTTATCCTAACTGAGGGATGTGGTGCCACAAGATCATCAACAAAAGCTGAGGAGTCATTATTTACTGCGAGCAAGCCTTTTCTTAAGTTGTAATTTGGGGTTCTGTGTTGTGAGTAAGGAAAGCACTCTATTCTGCAGAAAAGGAAAGTACATACTCTTGTGCAGCCTTACAGGGGAATCTGTATTAGCTGAAGCTATTCACTGGATGATGAAATTGCTGCCAAATGCCTGTCTTCACAGAAGTAGAAGTCACTCTGGATAAAATTCTGTAGAATGTTGGAAATGTGTATGAATCTATCAAGACAAGTATACATAGTAGGACTGAACGATATACCGTGTCATGGCGATAACCGCGATATGCGCATGCGCGCTATTCACATCGCAGGGACGTGCGATTTTTTAAATTGTGTTTTTTCTTAGGGCCTTCGATATTACAGTAAGTAGGTAAATTAACTCAAACACGTCATGTTACAATTATTTTGCTGCTTGCTACATAAGGAAAACTTGCGCGGCTCTCATGTCAGGGGTACAGGGCTCTGAGTTTGCATGCACAGCAAACAACTATTTCAGATGCCTTTGCCGGTGTTACACCATATGAGAAAGGTTCAAAACGGCATAAAGGAGCTGGTGTATAGCTGTTCTCAATTTTATTTTTATAATGTTGTTTAAAAGATGTCCAGTACTTTGCTGCTATTTGCACAAAAAAGGTTTTAATTGTTGAATAAAAAGTTAAATTACCTATTTGGTCACATGTTAATTCCCTATAATTCCTATAGTTTAATGTGATACGTTTAATCACTTGGATCCCTTCTAGACACCACTCTTCTTCATTCACAGATGAACCCCCTTATTTGAGGGTAAGCAACATGCATTATCATGACATGTTAGATCATGACTTAAGGTATGATGAGTCAACCAGTTAAGATCCAGACGTCCGTGACTAAAATCCTTCATCCGGTTAAATATAGTTAAAAAAAACACAATATATATCGCAGGGGAAAATAATATCGCAATGTCCGTTTTTTTCAATATCGTGGAGCCCTAATACATAGTGTACAGCTTTAACGGCACTGAAAGTCAAATATGGAAAAAGGTAAACCTCTTATTATGTCTTACATTGATCAGAATAAATATATTATTACAATTATTCAAGTAATTAGATAACACATAATGTATACATATATTATGGAGGCCGTTCAATATAACAGGTCTAATCCCCATTGTACAAATGTAAATTACAAAATAATTTGGGGTGAAAAGGGGTAAGTAGCTCAAACTAAAAAAGGGGGTAAAAACCTCCATTTATGCTAGAAAACAAAGCCTGTTTTTAATATCCCCTTAAATGGACAGCTATACTGCAATCAATCAGCTAAACGTCCATACAGATTTTTGTTTCTGATTTTATTTCAGACGTTATAAATACCAAATAACTGTGAAGAATTTCACAACACCAGGAATGCTGTCGCTGCCATGTCAAGGAACCCAAAAAAGTTGTCTTTCTTTAGATTAAACGCACAACACAGCTATACTGATGTGACTAGCTAAATTGTGTCCTTGAAATAGCATTGCCAACCAACCAAAGTAACTCAGGTTTCATAATGCATTAGTGTCCTCTACTTTAAGCTGCCAGAGAATGTATTCCTACTTTTGTTATGTGTGTGTGTGTGTGTGACCTCACAGCTAGAAAGTTGCAGAGTAGTGTATTTTGAATTTTGACATGTTTGACTCAGCAACCGATTATTAAACAGCAGTAGCTTCAAACAAGCACCAAAGCCCACATCTCTGGCTGGTTTTTAAAAAAGAAATGTCCTCAGCTTCACAGAGTGAGAGGGAGCCCACTGCTAGTTGCTAGCGTTACACCGGGGATTCAAGGCACTCTTTCAGGACCTTTATTTCTCTGGCATTACTAATTCAATTCACTGTGGGAAGAGACTCCACTCTTTCGCTCCTCTCAGTGAGCTGTCCCTTCCTCATTACGTAGACTTTTAACCCTGTCCATGCCGACTGCAAAAGACACACACAATCAGCTTTTTTTAAAGACTTGTTCTAAGATTATAAGAGGGCTCTTCTTCACAATGCCTATGCTATTATATCCCTAGGTTTATGTTTTCATATATTATTTGTTCAAACAAACTGAGCTTTTACTTTCAGGAAATGAACGCTTTGAAAAAGTTCACTTTTTTAATCATTTATCAAAATCAATTGAAAGCCTTTCAATTCATATCCAGCTCTTCTACGTCTCTGAAAAGGTTAACTATGAAATGTTGTTTTCTTTAATGCTTATCACTTGTTTATTAAACGTGTTATATTAGGTTAAAAAGCACAAACATATTACCACTGATACATTATTATTTCATCATTATTGCTAATACTCATATTGAAATAATCCTGAAAAAAAGGTTTGTTTTGATTTTTCACACAAGGATAGAAACTTGTGATAATGTAGATTTTTAAAAAGGGACATTTTGTTGAGAGTGTAAGTGGCTCTCTGACACCGTAGTGGTAAAACCGGCTCTGTTTTAACCATGACTGATGATGTGTTTGCCTTCCTACCTTGTTTACTTCCATGTCTGAATAACTCCCTTCTTCTCCCCCTCCTCCCACCATCTCCCAGTCACTCAAGCACTTCCCTTGATCTGTAAAGGTTATGAGAGCTCTCTTGTGTGGCTCGCATTATCATTTCACACAAAGACAGCCGCAGATACTGTTAGAGCAAAAAGGAAAGAGGGGACGGTCTAAATCTACCCAATCATAACAAATCAGTGGCTCAACCTCCGGCACCAGGCTAAGCAGATTACTGTCATTTTCCACCACTTGTCCCTTGTAGCTAACAACCTCCAATTAGCAAATCCCGCTGTGCATATCTGTGCGCTGACGGGGAGCCACCATGACAAGCAGAGAAATTAGAAGTCCTGCATTTTAATCTACCATGCTCTGGCAATCTGTGTCATCGTCAAAACACTTTGAGGGGAAATACATATTCAAGGGATTCACAAGAGCAAAGGCACAGTCAAGCAGCTAGAACAATGAAAATAAAATCCCAAAACAAACAGCGATGCATTGTTACTGTTCAGACAGCAGGTTGGCTGCTGCGGGGAAACTGAGGGAGCCGATTGATGAGGGAGGGAACAAAGTGAGCTTGACTGCACTGCATCATGTTACTATACCTTCAGTAAACAAGTGATACTATTTACTTGGTATATAGGGCGTAACAAAATCACACAACCCAGTTAGAAATAAAACCAGACAGGACATTTGTATTCATTGGAAATGTACCTTTAAGTCATTGCACTGTATTAGGACACTTTAGATTTTGGTTACTGCCATTAATTAACATGTACCTAATAACTTACCTGCACTACCTCTGTTGTACTTTATTTTAAAGCGTGATGGTGGCACATGTATTCCAAAATCCTTGCGACTCTAATGCCATATATATGATACACTCATATATAAAGTTAGATGTAACGTATGTCTTTAGAAGGCTTTGCAGCTTACATTCAGGGACTGTAATTTGTATAGTAAGGTTGAATTTCATGCTCCTCTTTAGATTTGGACATGGTAAAAATTGCTCAGTCAACATTTGGAGATGTTCACCTGAGAGCAAGAGTGTAATTGCCTTACCTGTCGCTGTTGTGCTAGTTTGAACGGCAGTCCTGAGGGAACCGGCTTGGGCGGCAGGCAGAGAGTCCCTGACGTGGAGATCTGCTGGTTCTGAAAGTGGAGGGATGGATGGGGCTGATTCTGGACGGTTGACAGCGACTGTTGCGGCTGTGCCTTGTTCACAGAGTTCCCCATAATGGGCATCGGTTGGCTGGCAGAATGGGGTGCTTTAGGGCTGAAGTGCAAGGTTGGTTTGGTGCTGAGAATCTTCATGTCCAAATGATGGGAGCCGTTGTGGCCATTTGACTTGAAGAGGCAGTTGTTGATCCCTTTACTTTGAGGGCCAATCCTCTGCTGGTTGAGCTGGGCCGGGTTGGAGACCTTGTCCTGGGGGAAGGCGCTGGTGGAGGAGTTGGTACTCATGGCGGGAGCCCAGTTGGTCAATCCTGCAGGTGGTGTTTGATGGTGGTGATGGAGCAGAGTGCTTGGCTGTTGCTGGTTTGCTGCCATCTGCTTCAGCTGCTCTGCGTGGGATATCTCTGGCCAGCAGGGCAGAGCTCTAGGGTGTCCTGCCTGATTGTTAGCTTTCTGTGACGAGGTGGGTGTAGGGGTGCTGGTCAACGTGAAAGAGGGTCCCGCTGAGGCTGGTCGAAGCTGTGGCGAGCCACCGTGAATTGGGCCAAAGTCTGGGGAGTGCTCCATCTTTATGGGCCTATCCAATGGGGGACACAGATTCCTGGCTGTTCCTGCCGAGCTCGGCCGACCAAGGTCCAAACCGAATGTATCATCCTGCTTCAGCATCTTCTCAAACTCCAGGTCATTCAACGTTGGAACTGTCTTTGTCAGCTCATCAAAAAGATCCTGGAGATCTGGGTCAATCTGACCACCGCCTTCATCTTTGAAGTCAAAGATCATCTCTGCGTTTGACTGGCCACAAGACTGCACCTCAATGGGCTCTTTTTTCATTTCTTTCAGGGTCATGTTGAATATGTCTGACCCCACTCCATGGGGCATCATGTAATTCTTCCTCTGCATGCCCATGGTTGAGGAGCCTTGCAGGGAATGAGACTGGGTTAAGTTATGGTTGCAGGGTCCATGTCCCAGGCCACCCGTGTCCATACGGACTCGCTTAAAGTCAGATCCAGAGAAACCACACGAGAGCCCATTCTGCTTTGATGCGTTTCCTGGTGCATGGCCCTCAATCTTCCTGCGCAAAGATCCTTGAAGCTGAAAGACATAACGGAATGGAGATTTAAAAACACTTCAGAAAAACTTGATACCTCATATTCATTACATTAATATATTATTTACAGGGTAAGTGTTTTTCTAAAAAAAGATCTCAACGGTAATGGAGTCTGAATTTTAATAGAAGACTTACCCACAAGAAAACATTTTCCTAACAAGGTTTTTAATTTCTACACTTTATTCCAAAGCTGTCTCGTGAGCCAATTTGAATTGTGGTGATAGAGTGGATGCATTACATTTGACATCCAGCTCAGAGTATCACCATGTAAATTAATTCAATTTCACAATTTGCTCCCAGGCCTAAAGATGCTGCATACTAGGCCAGCTTGGGACGTTTAGGAAGATTACTTTTATTAATAGACAGTGTTTTTTTATGTGGAATACATTTTGATTTTAAAACAGTGATGTCTAAAATGCTTTATTCTGACATAAATCACAGAGTCGTGTTACATTGTAAACATCTGATTATTCAAATAATACTTTACATTTAATATATAGTTGTATTGAAACACTTTCCATGCATGGATGAGGTAAAGTGTGTTGATAAAATGTAGATGGTGTGCAGAGGATGGGCTGTAAAGATAACTAGGAATCTAATACAGTCGACAGACTGCAGAGAGAAGAATAGGGTCTTTGTTTCCCTCATTTGCATACATCATTTTTTTCTTCCATTGTGCTTCGTTAGATAGCGGAGTTTCTCCTTTGTGGCTGAGATTCTGCTTAACATGCTGCTGCAGAAACCTGACTTCCTTTTGTCCTATCTGGTTGTCTTCATTTAAGGTAATGAGCATATCCACATGACTCACAGCTGTAACCACTCACTAACATCTCCAAAAAACTGAAGCAAAACAAAATGTGCATGTTATTATATGAAAAATAGATTATTTATATATTGAGGAGCAGATATGATTGTCATGTCAACAAAACAAAGCAGGTTTTTCCCTCCGCGCGAGTCTAGAAGTCCTTACAAATGTTCTCGCTGGTAGTAATTACAGGCACAGGGTTGTGTACATATAGAAAAGGCTGATTATCTGACTGTCTTTTAACGTAGCGCCTGCATGGAAACTAAAAGGCTTGCATTGCACACCAACCTGAGCACAGACAGGAGAGGAGTGTGTTGCATATTTCACAGTGGGAACACATTTGAGTCATTTCCACCTGCTGGCACACATTACATTAAGATGATTCATAGCCTGAGGGTTTGGAGTGTATCCTGCAGTTCACTATATTTCCACTCGGTTTGTGTCTGTATTACTGCTGCTAATGCTTCGAACAATTGTTCAGAGATATATCTTCACATTTTAATCATACATACAAACACATCTGTGATTCACCAAGCCTCCTTTATTAAAACTAATACGTGTTTATGCTTTTCCACATATCGAATGGATGTGGATGATTATGATTATGTTGATGGTGGTGTTGTACTGAGAGTGGGAGGGATACTAAAATGATCAATTCTATTCAGAGCATCACAGCAGTGGCTTTGCATTTAGCACGGTAAGTAGAAGCTGTTGTACTTCACATTAGTGCAGAACATTTTCTAAAGCATTATCTTGAGTTGCTGTTTTTTTCTGCATGCACTTAAATACAATGAATGGTAACCTGGAAATAAATCTATATGTTTGCACTTGGTACTTGCTGGAGCTTTACAACAACATGTGTGACAGTAGAAGAAAAAGATTGCGTTCATGGAAGAAAAAAAGAGAGCTGGAGTGTGTGAATAGTGTCAAAGTCAAGCAAGGGTGACCAACGCGTTTCCTTTTCTTTGTGTCAACTACACAATATTTTGCCCCTGTAGTTCTGCAGCTGGAGGCAGAACCCAGTTTCAAAACTCTAGTTGATGGTGCATTAAAGGTCCCTCGACCAAATAATCTTAAGGACATGTTACTCTTAAAATAGTCCCTTTTTTTTACAACTGTATTATAATATGTAGAGAATTACTTTTTACCAAACAAAACAAAGTTGACAAATAATTTGTTATAAATCATCTTACTCAAGACTTTGACCTAACAAATACTGAAATGCATGGAAATACATCGTTTTCTATGTATACTTTATCGATTAACTATTAATAAAAAATGCACAATATTTCATTTTGATCCAACCCTGTTTGAAACACATAGGACCATATCAGTAGCATTATATGTTATCAATGGGCTGACAAATAAATAAAAGAATATGTTTTTTTTAGTTCAGTGTTACCCTGTCTTTGACATTACATTCTTTTCATATTAGCTTAGTTAGCATTTTGTTTATGAAAAATTAAGTGGACAATGCATTACTTGCAGAGAAGCAACTTGTATTTTGATTTTAAAAGTACTAAAAGTTTGCCTCAGTCGAAAAAAGTTCTTACAAGAGACTCAAAAGAAAGAAAGCTTGTCAGATGATGTAATGACTGGATAGACGATGCCAAGCTTATACGGAGTATTAAAGAGACACATACAATTTTAACTTGGAGATGGTCCACGATTTCATTACAAAAGGTCTCCTTCTTTAGCTCCTTTTCACCATTTTCACTGAGATCCAGACCATTAAACATTGTGCGTCTCTATAGGCTACTGGACATCTGTTTTCCTCCAAATGCAGATGAAAACAGGCCCTCCAGTGTGTGCAGCTCACTCTCCCCTACCAGAGGGCTCTTTCTGTGGAAGACAGACAGGAGCACTCCTCATGGTTCAAGGCACTGTCTGAGAAAACACATCATGAATTATGCAGAGGACAGTGGATGCGTTGCAAAAAGCCATTGAGAGGCTGGGTTGCCTCACTACTGCCTGTGTGCCATAAAAACGGACTCAAGTCAAGAGCAGTTCTTCGTTGAAATTCAAAAGCTTTTAAAAGGAGTGAAATCATGGTTTTATCAAGGTTAGATCAATGTCATGTGTGTAAACTTCATTTGGGTACCAAAAAAACATATACTTTTTAGATTTGAATTATTTCTCAAATAAAGGACCATCCTGATCACGCAGCATTCAGAAGCAGCGGCCTCTTAGCTGGCCTGAAATCCTCTTGACAGATCTCCATGTGATCTGAAAATAGATTTTCTGATTAACATTTAATGAGCTTAGAAGCTCTGAATCACTTTGAAAGTGACTCCTGCTGCACGAGAGGTTTAAACATACGTGTAATATACTAATATTCTTAGAGATGGGGGAATTACTGCTTGTTTTCTGTGCTGTTAATACGCAACTTCCCTACTATCGGGGTTCAATTTGCAGTAAGCAGAACTTTCATTCAAATATGTTTTTATTATTACAAAACCAAAGCCAACAAAAGAATCTCACAGCTACAAGAAAGAGAAAAAGAACACAGTGTTTTACAGATTTTAACGAGGTCCAACTTTTTTTGGAATCCATCCAAACTGTGTCCTTTTTTACTGTGGACAATTTCCGAGAAAATAAGCTTCGCAAAACCAGAATGGATTTTACTTTTGAGCATAAGCATTTGGATGCTGCTTATCGATGCTCTTTGACTGTGGCAGTGAGGAACCTGACCTTGGCCCTGTCAACAGAGGCTATCTATTCCTGGGAGCTGGAGGGCTGCTAGCTTGTGTCAAGCTGAGCAGTGTGGTGATGCTGAGCACTGTGGATGGGGCTCCGGGTGAGCCATCACAGGGAGGCAACACCAGGCCTCCTGGTACCATCTGTCAGTCCGGTGGCACAGTCCTCCGAGCCATGCATACTTGAAGGGTATAGGTTTACAAGTGTTCGAAGGTTTTGTGTTTGAGTGTGGCTCACCAAAAGAACGAGCTCACCAGCCTTTAATCTATTCACCAGAGCCCTGAAACATGTTGCAATTCGCTCCAGCGAGAGTTAGAAACCCTCCTCTAGGCATTTGACATGGAAAAAACAGCCCCCAAAAATAAAAGGAATAAATACGACTATTGTGTTCCTAGGGAGACATAATATTTATGTGGTTCTGCAGGTTGTATACTGTTGCGAGAGGGGATTTCAGCTCTTTATTGCCAGATAAGAAACAAGAGCCCTCAGACCAGTGCCAATGATCAGCTGCCATACAACAGTCAGCTATCTGCTTGCAGAATGCTGAGAAAGTGTAAAGGGCTCATTTTAATTAAAGGGTCTCTACTAGCCGTCTTAAGCTGTGAGCGATTATATTATATCCAGAGAAATTGAATTAAAACATCCTGGATAACTTGAAATGTTTAATTATGTGAAGGGAGGTAAGGCAGCTAAGGCTGTGATAGTATGTTCATTCACAAGGCAATGTGTAGTTCCAGTTTAATCAGGTCAGGGGGGCTGACAGATTCTGCTTAGTCTTTCCTGTATCCCTTATTATTGTGTCTGAATCCCCGTTTGTTACCAAGTCATGGCTTTAAGGCATCAGCACATTTCAGGTAAGAGAGAGATGTTCACATGTATTTCTACTAAGAAACAACAAGAATAATCAAGATTAGATGCTATACAAACAGCATTCTAGTTCTAGTTCAAACAGAGCTTTCAATATTTTTGCCTTGAAGTTATAATATACAGACTATATTTGCCTAGCACTAAGAATAACTGAACACTAAGCAACAAACAGCTGAACGTGTCTGTAAAAAAGTGCCACACCAGCATATACAGTATAAGGTGTGTTTTTTTGATAATCCAGCAGGAAATACTGAACTAGATATCTATTGAAGCAATGTGTGGCAGAGATATTAGATAGCTGCCTCACGGAAATCTTGGCAGCTACTTTTGGCATTAAATTAAAATATCTTTGTAGGGTTTTGGTGGAAGATTAATGTCTGACAAAATGATACCATTGGTAGCCTTTATAGGTAAATTATTTAAAAAAGGGTTTATAACTGAAAACACTGGGAAAAGAACACATCGTTACCCGAACAAATAAGATAATATTTAATCTGTTTCTATAGGGCATGTGCCATAAGGTTTCACAGGGATACAAGGCAAGGTTCATGGTGTGCTTCCCTAATCAGGCTGGCTCGGGTTGGGACAAAGCAGCACACTGCAGAGGTGGGCTACTTTTGGCTCATCAGCACTTTGCATCCCCGCACTTCCTGACACAGTTGTATTAGATTGAGGCTGCCCTCGAGAGAGCAGGCAGGAGAGAAGGATGAGCAGCAGCGGCAGCAGGGAGAAAAAAAGAGAAGCAGCTTTGTGGCAGCCTCTGGGAAATGGGAAGAGATGATAAGAGCTCCTTTGAAGAGAAATCATCCATTATGTTTACTGAAGGCACATTTTTTTAACAGTTAATGTAGCTCAGCTCCGACATTCCATGGAGAAACTTGCTATTTTAATAAAACGCAGCTTGCACACAAAGAAAAAAATCCTGTTGGAGACACTTGCCATTCAAATATCAGCCCTCCATTATCCAAATGCAAAGTGTAAAAAATGGCATTCCAATCAGCTCTGGCTTTGGCATGTGCTTTGTTCAGAGTCAAGCAGATGAGTTTAATGTGATGCCCTCGGGGCTGAGGGAGGCAGGGGGAAGCTGCCCCGAAAATATGCATGGACCCCAGAAGAAAATATGTAGGGCCCCTCACTGCACACCCATTACAACACTGACAGTAGACTGCTGTTGGATTGTTTGATTCGTTAGAAACACTGATTTTAATCTACTTTTTTTAAACAGAGGTTTTATTTTATTTTTTATATTATTCACATTTATGCAAATAATTCAGATTGAAGGATAATAATGGTTAAATAGCAAAAATTCCAAATATTGTATTGCATAATAATGTGTATACTATTGAGAAAAATCATAGCCACAAACAAGTATTGGTCTTCTTCATTCATATATTTAATGTCCTTCCCCCATATATTTTGTATTTAAAGGTCTTAAAATCTTATCATTTAGCATATGTGAATGTGATACTGTATGTAGTCTTTTCATGGAGTAATTATTTCAAAAGAGCTTGACAACGGTTGACAACTTGACCCCCGCCCCACTGTTAATATCTGAAACCCAAATGATTATTAATGGTCAGATATTGAATGGCCAATTGTAAATTGAGTATAATCATGTAATCATGTCAGGGGGAGTTCAAGAGCTGCGGTTCCTGCAGGCCCTCAAATACCTAGGATGACAGGATAGCAGTGAAGTGATCCTGGGAACAAATATGGGGTGTGTGAGTGAGTGTTTGTGTGGGGGGGGGGTAGGCCAGCTCTGTCAAGGCATCACCACAGCACCAGCTAGGCCACGCCACTGCAGACTTACCACAGGTCACCAACATCGCAGTGACAAGCCGTCACATCACATCACCCATGGCCATGTGGCTCACAGAGCTCCTGACACTGCTGTCGCCTCTCATCTGCGTGTCATTCTTAACCACAGAGACATTTACCGTGGAGGACTGAGAGCTCCCTGGACTCAGGAGCAATCCCATGCAGCACGCATCACTGTGGCTCCTTCAGTAAAAGGGATCCCTTCAATAAGTGATTTAAAGTGAGAAACTACAGGATGTGTTCGCATGCACTGGCCCTAACATGTTGAGCACACTGAAAAGTCTTTTCCAGGTTTAACTGCCACATCCTGATCTTTAGACACAGCATCATTTTTCCTATTGAAGACAGCTTTGTCTTCACTTAGTCATCTTTTGAGAGAGAAAGGCAATGGACAGGAAGACGCCCCACCGTTTAACAAGCCCAGAGCGAGTCACACATTAAAGTACAGCTCCTTCCTTCCAACTGCATATAGACTAAGCTGCCACTGTAACGCTGTGGGTTTTATTCAGTTAGCTTAAACGCTCATTCCTGCATTACCCTATGAGCTGGAAACACCCTCTTTCAGCTCTCACTATTCCAATCCACATCTAAAGTGCTACACTGAAAATTAAAGGACACGCTGAGTCTACCATGACGACATGTTTCTTTAAATTGGTATACTGCATGCGCACTTACATGCCAGTGGCATAAGATGAAATATTTCTAGGCTGGGAAACTGCTTGAGGGTGTGAGAAGGTTAACATACAGTAAAGCATAACATTAAATTATTGTTAACAGCAAGGGCTTAGGGGTGAGATATCAATCCCTGCAGACACTAGAGGTCACTGTGAACAATATCATCCTCAAGCAAATACGTTGGATGTTATAAATACTTAGACAATATAGAATGTAATAACAGCACTAAAAGAATGGGTATGTATGTGGAGTTACAAGACATGGGCTAGAACATTCAAGTTACATAGGTGTTTTTAATCACAGTACTTAACAATGTATTGAATTCAGAGGTGAGAATAACATGGGAAAATAAGGCCACATAAAATAATGGAAAATCTAATGTTTTCATTCTTCTGCTAAAACAAATCCAACAGGTCCAACAGGTTGAAAGCTGTCCGAGAATGTTTGTACCCTTAAAAGGCCATTGCCATTCAACCACAAGTACCTTTTTCCCAGTTACTGTCAAACACAAGGCCTGCCTCCGGTCATGCCACAGGAAAAGGCCCATAAGCAGGGAACAAGTTCCCTTCCTGTTTTCAAAGACGAGTCCTATGGCATGCAGAGCCGTTTCCTGCTCGCTGGGCTCATTTCACCATCTCCAACATCTGGCTGCTCTTCAGTATGCAGCTGCGGCACGGTGAGAGCCAACAGTGCCACTGCTGAGTTGAGCAACACAGTCCAGAGCCTTTCCAGTCATATCTCTGGCCACGAGAAAGAATCATCTAGCTTCACTAGCCCAACGCCAGGCATCCCTCTAGTGTGCATTATTTAGAAAGTGCTGCAACTATTGATGAGATAATCTTGTACCATATTCAGTACTTATGAGCAGTTTATGTCGTATCACTCAATTCGAATTAAGAATTGCTTGGATGATCCCTTGTAAGCACAGTGACTGCGGTTCCAAATCAGGAAACAATATGTGTCAATATCGGGTGTGATCGCAGCAAAGTGATCTTTAGCAGCATTGCTGTGGCTATTTCCCAATGAAACAAGTATCCATTTTACATCCCGTGGGAAACCTGGGCTGAGTGGTTAATGCTGTGCTAATGCTGCATCACTCAGCCAGGTCTTGATAAGCCTTATGCTTTTAGAGAGGGGAAACACATTTAGTGATTTAAACCGCTTCAATGGAGAAAGCTTGGAAAGTTGAAAAGGGTCTACTTGTTGAGTTTTCTCACTCAGCTTTCACTAATATTACAAACACATATTAGACAGGAGAGCAGTCATGGATTGGAAAAGGGACTGCTGAAGCTAGAAAGTAAGAAGAAAAAATAAATGAGTGGGAAGCTTTGTTTGACTCCCACTCCTATCAGTTCTGACATTCCAAATAAGGACTGTGCAGACCGGTGCTGGCAGAGACGGACACAGAAAACACTGCAGAGCTCTCACAGACTCCAACCAAGGGAAAAGTGTGTGTGGTGTGGGGGGGAGCATTGGGGATCATGGTGCAGAAAATATGTGACCTCTAAAAATGTATCATCAGCCTGACATTTCCCAGAAGGACAAAAACACAACATCACATGACACAGATATATCTTAGATAATTAGTTAGATACCATCATCCATGAAAAACAAATTAAGATAAACTATTGGCCTTGATTCCAGATAGAAGTGTCCTAGACTAGAGAATGACAGTTTTTCAGGCTGTTTTGACTGGTTAACATATTTGGATCATGTTTACCTGGCACAAAAAAATGAAACCTAAAGAAATCATCAGCTAGAGAAGAAAACATAAAACTATGCTACATAACTTTATGCAGTATTGGTCAGGCATGTCACGAGAACCGATCATTTTGTACCAAGTCAACGACAACATTTATAATCTGTGATGGCACTCGTTTTTCTACAGTACAGTTCTGAGTACTGTCTGGGCCTGAAACTATTGGCTTTCATGGATGATAGAAAAGGTGTTTGAAGCGCAGTTAACTCACAACAAATCCATGTTGAAAGACGGTCCAGCTAAGTTCCATGCAGGGTGATTCAATGCTCTTTACAGTAACATTGGGCTAAGGTAAATGATATCGTTGCCATGAAGTGTTACGATGCAGTCTTGAAAAATGTGGTAGTTTTTAGAGAGAAACTTCAATAAAGACAGTTTCCATTGCATTTAATATAGAATGGAACTGATTTGTTTAACTTCCTGTCCTGACAAAAACCAGTATGCAAACACTAGTTGTTGTTTGAATGTTTTCTCCTATTTCTTTATGGTGGTATGGAAATGGTATATTGAGAAAGTGTCAATTAACAGCATTTTGATTTAATAAATGAGGCAAAACATTGAGCAAAGTGATTGTGTAGTGTTTGAGTTTTTTTAATTCAATCATTTTGTATACATACTTCATCAAATTAGAATAATTTGAAAGGATCTGATCCCGAGGTTTGCCCACCACCCGTAAAGGCCTTCAGGTTCTGAGCTCACCACTGTGGGGTGACGGTGGCTCTCAGTGGCAGGGAGAGTTCAAGGTTGCGGCAGAGCCTGTGTCTCAGAGCAAGTTTCTGCATGCAGGACGCTCTTGTGTGTGTCTAAGTGGGCCTTGTGAATTAATGCTGTAGGTCTTTTTACATGTCGCAGCTGGTGGGAGAGACGCAGAGTGTCTTCTCAGGTAATCTGCCTAACTGGAAAAAAACAACTTTCCCATGAGGTGATTCATTCAAAGTAAAGGGAAAAACTTTGCAACCTTTGTGATTTCAAACTGATTAAGAGGATTTGTGCTGATAAAGAGAAATGATCTCTTATCTCATCCAAACATAGCCCATAGAAATGAAAGGCAGGTCCTCTGTAGCTACAGTGGCGTTTAGTCAAATAAACAAGAAGACTGTTGCTAAGAAATAGACAAACTGTTTTTCATGGTGAGCTTACCGTCAGTGGTTAAAAGGCCAAGTTACACACTACTGTAAAGCATACATACAGCAACCAACTCATCTAAATGCTTTATAACTCAATAGTCAATACATATGCTAAATTAAATTTAAAAAATGTTTTGTAATACATTTTTTTATTTGTGTATCCTTGGTATAACACAAGTAAATGGACAGTGAACCCTGAACGCACAGCAAAGAAAGCTGCTAAGGGGAGGGACTCGCAGCAATGTGGCTTTTGTCACAGCATCTGCTAAAGGGGGAAGCACAGAATCTGGCCATGCTTCCTTTGCCCAGTCTGTAGCAATGTGCTGTACAACAACAATAACCTGACCGGACAGAGGCTGCCACATGGAAGATAAACTGGCAGAGATCACTGATGGTACAAGTTGGAAGAATTGGATCAGGAAGTGGAAATACAAGTTTATCAACTTCTGCTAATTCGCCAGCTAGTATTATGTTTTATTTCTGGAGGCTGTGTAAATCTGAACATTTTGTCAAAAAATAAGTAAAGGTAATTTATGTTTGTTTAAAAATGAAGCATGGTATGACATTGCTTGGTAAAAAAAATCCCTTTCACGAAAAAACAACATAACTGCCAATGTCAATGTTTTGGGATACCGCATTATACACTAAGCTACTGTCACATTAAATTACACCCTGTTAGGTCGGGGATGTGTTCATGGAACTATCTGCATTTCCATCCCAGGATATGGTCTAGGTAGAAGCGATTATCCTGCTTGCTTGTGTGGATTTCACAGCTCAACTGGCAAGGCATCCCTTCACCGACTAGACAGCTGTTTTTTTCCCTCGCTTTGACTACTTCAGGCAAAACAGATGAGCTTGGTGATTCAAACTCAGCCAAGGCAGCATAATAGAGGGGAAAATTCCCTCTTACCAAGGGTATTAATTCACTGGAATGACAATGAGGACAGACCCTGATAAACACAAGTGTCAGTATTGTAGTCGGTGCTTTGAAAAGTTCTTCAGTCAGTTTAATGTACTAACTATTGAAAGAAGCTACCGGTATATGCTAAAATTATTTAAATATACAATTCTTAAGATGACTGTTACATTTTAATTGGGTATTAAATCATATATTTAAAGTGAATGTTCTGTGATCTATTTCTCTACATTTATGGTAAACAAATACTAAATCAATAGTTGTTTTGCCGTCACAAGGACAAACATTACCATTGATGTAAAGAACATAATACCAAGCTATTATCCAATGGCAGGGTCAGATTCAGACCTGTAGACCTAGCACTGCAGTTTTAACTAGTAGCAGCCAGACAGGAACAACTGCAGCTCTGACACTCACCTCTAGGTGGTGCAGGTGGTAAAATTGTATGTGAGCTGGGTGAAGGGCTTCAAATCAGCCTTGCTGTCGATTGTTTAGTGGCTAACCATGGCTCTGCAACACACACAAAACCTTGTAGCCCAATAAGAAATGTCCCTGTTGGACCAAGGTTATACAACTGTTGTACAGTAAATTCATATAATACAATACAAGAAATAATTATTTTTATGTTTGATTTTTCTTAACCATGAACGTTTTGCTCACCTTTGTCTGAACTGCTATTACTATTCTTCTCCTTCCTACTTTTCATAAGATTTTCCCTTGCGAAAAATAAACAGGCTGCTCAATGATGAGTGAATTTGATTATACAAAATGTGAGCCACATAGTATATATTATATATCCTGTAGTCTCAGTTATGAGGTTAAAGTGTAAGATATTGACAAGAAATGTACATCTACGTGTTAGCCAGTATATTTCACTGTTGCAGGTATTGCAGGTGTTATCAATATGATAATTTATCGCTTATCTCACTATAATTCTGTTGTAATAAAATACAGTACACCTTCCTTTGTTTTACATTACTCTCAGTGAAATAATCAAGCGAGTGTCTTAATCTGGTAGCTGTGAATTGTGTGTATGCATGTAAATACAGTTTCTGTTACATTTAAATTAATATTGTTATGTTTATTATGCATTTAGGTGAATTTAATAAGAAACTACCCAGTACTTTTCAGGTAGTTAATCACACAGACTATGCAAAAATAGCTTTCACCATGGGGTTATTTCATATACTATTTATTTATTATATATATACCTTTTCAAATATTAAATTACCAATATCGTGATAGAACATTTTGCCACTTAAGCCTAGCCCTAGTAACAGGACACTGTTTAGTGTTTACAGAAAATACTGTACATGATGGAAACTGTTTCGGCTCTTCAAAGACACACCCCTCCCGACAAGACTAAGCAATCTGCTAAGTGAACAAGGAAGTGAAGTTAGAAAAGAGAGTAGAGTCAATTAATTTATCACATTTGTCCATGTTTGTGTAGTTTAACCACAGAACACCATGCTGTTATAGGTTATGGCATAAAAAGGCTGGCTTTGTTGCCGGATGTGGGAAAAACATCCAATAGACTCTAAAAAAAGCACAGGAAGGAAACTGGGGGTGGGGTGGCAGTGAGTAGCGATGGGGGTGTGGTGGTGGAGAGTGGGAGTGAGAAAGGAATGTTCCCTTCACTCTCTTTCTCCCTCTTGTTATCATGCATACACACACATAATAACCCCACTTTCTCACTAACAGCTATGAAAAGAATGCAGCCGTTACATGCTTAATGATCGTTTGCCATCAATTCAAAAGAACAATTCAAGCCAGGCAAAATGTAAAGAGGCCCTGTTACAGAAACCATTCCCTGACTGTGTGCTTACAATGCGTGGTTAAATGTGTTTTAGATATCTCAAACATCAAGAGCAAAAAAGATTACAAACAATAACATCAATCATATTCTCTCATTTAACATCCAGAACTTCAGAATGATCTATGTGCTGCATGCTGTTCTTTGGAGAGACAGCGGGAAATTGATGGAGAAGGGTTGAATAATTAATTGATTAATGATCCCTGGGAGGCACCTCTTCATCTAACACATGCATCACTCCTTGTGCCTGATATAGTCCTAAATGGTACAAGTTATTTTTAAGGGTTCACTTAGCTAGCATACGTTTAAAGTGTTTGGTGTAGAGGCCATACCATGGGAGGCCTACAAGCAGACTACACTCCAAAAGGTACTTTTAAATAACCTAGAGCATATTTTTTGCAACTATTTTCAACACTTTTGCGTTGCTGAGCACCTGTATCTTTCGAATTGATGGGTCTCACTTTTTTGCAGGAACTCCATGAGTGCTTCAAGTTGCTGGATACACAGACTATGACTTTGCCAACTGTAATTACCATGATCTGAACACTGCCTGGAGGAAGTTTACAGTTTGTGGTTGGTTTTAAGATAACGTTTACACTCATATTGAATGATGAGCTAGCAACAACTTTCTAAAATGACACAGAACACATTTGATCAAGGCCCAAGTCCGCTTATAAGCATCTCCCATGTAGTTGTAATGTTCATCTCCTTAAGTCATTCCCATCGAATAGAGGCAACCACTACCACCTGGCTTTACCAGATGAATTCATCTATGCATTTACTGTGTATGTTTAAGTTACAGATACAACAATTTAGGAGAACTAGGAACCGTTAGTGTGCAAAGTCTTTAAGGTGAAAAAAAAACCTTCCAGACATTGTAGGAATCCCCTCCTTGAACTTCCCTTTCGTTCTCTTCAAGATGAAATAAACTTAATAACCATAGAAATGCCTCCCTGTACCCTGTAATGTAATCTGGTATAACACCACAGAGTATTTATTTGATACTTAAACTTCAGGATCACAGTCTCCTAGCTGCCATAATTACTAGACAAATAGCACAACATGAAGTCTAGATGAAGGTTACAGTTATGTTTACACAACCTAAACTATTTGGCTGACATTAAGGAAAAACCTAAAGTAAAACTTAGACGCTGTAGGCAAATACATCCACCCACCCAACATCCAGACAAGACTCTATACTCTCTACTCTGTCTGCAACACGAATCCAGAGTGAGACTCCATTTTACTGCTCAGTGCTCATTACCCCTACATGTAATCCCTACACGGCAAGAAAACAGATTTCTCTAACTTGTCATGCAAAGGTCACAAAGCGTAACATTCTACAACATCATGCACGTTTCATTGATTTTCAGCAGTAGAATCAGCTGTGGCATTATTAGAATTAGAGGCACTGCTGATTTTGGCCATTCAAAATGTACTGTGACAACAACAAAAGAGAACAAAAAAACATTTGAGCCATTTATTCAACTGAAGCTGAAAAAATTGAATTAAAGCTACATAATTAAGTTAGTAGCAGAGGCAGCAGTCCCGTCAATGTAAGCCTGCTTCCTGTTAAAACCAGCGTGTAGATGATTGGACGGGGCAGATAAAGACCAGAGATCCTCCCCTGCTTTCACCTCCCGTGTGCCGTAGATTTAACAGCAGTGTCTGTGTGCCTCTAGGTAAGGTGGAGGGAGAGCAGGCGCCAGAGCACAGCTCAGCACCGTGACACCTCACCACAGCCCAGCACTAACACAAACATTCCAGCTGCCACTTCTCAGCCTTCCTGGCAGAGCCGCGGCAAGAAACAAGACCATCTATGTTCCTCCGGATCTGATGCTCCAGACAGGCTGGAGAGGCAGTCTGAGGCATTCGAATTACGACTTGACAGCTGTGGGATTTTGAAGGCTGATATAGCACCAATACCTTCTTTTAAGCAGAGGATATTTAGAAAAGAATACTTTGTCTGTAATTGATACTATCAAGAGAGAATTCCATTTTATTACAGCTTTCTTTTTTAACATGATTGTTAGCTTTCTTTGGAGGTAATGCCAAAACGTAAACAATTATTGCTCGGGAAAACTGTGTGTGCACACTGCGAGTACAGTAGGTTAAAGCAACTGATAGTTCGGGTAATTCAGTTTTCCTTTGTCGCCTCCTAAATAAATTGGCTAACCTGCGGTGTGTTTTAAACCTGTCTGATGCTGAACATTCACATTGTTTGCCCTGTCTGCCCCTTTTTGGAAATCAGAATACCTTTATTAGTCCCACAGAGGGGAAATTTGCAAATGATGTCATCTTCCCAGCAATCAGCAATTATCCGGGTAAGTACAATATTATCAAACCAATAATAGAAACAATGACTAAAACTATGAACAATTTGATCTAAAATGTTCAAATAAACGGGGAAATCCTCTCAAATTCTTCACTGACACTCAAACTAATTATATTGTTGAAACAGAATGGCAGATCCATCGGGTGAGGCAGTAGTGCGGTCCGTGAGGCTCCTAGATAATATTCCATCACAATGCACAACAATAATCAATTAAACGATAGTTTCATGCTGCGGTCAAGCCTGAATCTACACCAAGCTGTATCAACACTGATACAAATATTAAATTAAACATCTAAGCTCAGTTGGTTGACTTAAGTACAATTCTAATTTCTAAAGATAGGACAGAATTAAAGTGTTGTGTTTGGCCACATTTTCAGTGCTGAGAATAATAAAGGGATATGCATATTAAAACAATTTCTTCTTCAGAGGACGTGAAGCTGAAGAAAAGGAGATGTCAAGGACTGAAACAAATGAATAATAACTGAACAATGTATGCTTGAGCCGAGTTTGTCATTAGTTCCCAACATTCATGTCTTAACAATGTCACAACATCCTTTCAGACATTTCAAACATTGTCTATGTCAACTGCGTTGGTGACTTTCACCTTTCACGTTTCACATCTATAATATTCCCCAAAGGACAACTGTATCAAAGAACAGAACATTACTTCTATGTAAATGGACTTGAACTATGACTTAGACTCCAGAGTAGTGAAGCGGGAGGAAGAGGAGAGAAGAAAAAGTGAATGCTTGTGCTTCTTTTCAGCACTCTGCGTCTCTGGAGCCTGGGAACTTCAGCAGCTTGGCCGGGCTCTGAGAAATATCCTGAGCTGTAATGTAAACATGTCTGAACTCTGATCTAGCATGGCCCTCCCCTCCACCCTCCCCCACTCCCGGTTTAACCCGGAATTCTGTGCAAGGGGTTTGCCAGTGACATCAGGAGCCCACTTTCTCATTTCCTGAGCGGGGGTAATGACCCTGGGGAGAAGAGGTTGTTTGAAGTCCCGCAAAAAAAAGCTGCCTTGCACTGAACCCAATTGTTCTTCTACAGAGAAGCGAAGTGGCTGATTACATTTGGGCTGCAAATGTTTTTTTCTGATAAATAAATCCTGTTGTGAACCTATAAAAGCCATGTACTGTAAGGCTGGAGGAAAAAATTACAACAAGGTGAGGACATTATGTTAACATGGTAACACATTAGTGGACATCCACACCTTGTTCTCCAGTGCAGGCAGCTGCGATAATCAGATCTGTTTACAGGAGCAAGTCCAGGAAACTGACATATCAGGTAGCTGATTGGGAGATAAGTGTGAGAACAGCTCAAAAACAAAACCTTGAAGTCAGTACACAATATGACAGCCAAAAACGAACAGAAACCATTAAAGACATGGTTAAAAAAAGGTCTATGTTAAGGCCTTGTTGTAAATAAAGAAGCAAAATACTGCTTGAGTTTCCTTTTGCATGCATTTCGTCTCCTCAATTCACCTTCCATGCACTGCACATAAAATACACCTGAACATGCTTGTTCCCACAGGGTTCCAGTTTCAGCACTGGGTAGCAAAGCACTTCTGGAAAGACACTCCAAGGCACTACCCTACACCGCCCCTCCTTTTCCTTTTTTCCCCCACACACACACACACACACACACACACACACACACACACACACACACACACACACACACACACACACACACACACACACACACACACACACACACACACACACACACACACACACACACACACACACACACACACACACACACACACACACACACACACACACACACACACACACACACACACACACACACAATCTTCCCCTCTCTTCAATTAAGTCAAGCAGGAAAAACCTGACAAACCTCAAGGAGCTCTCTCAGCAGAAGAAATCACATCAGGCATGAACTGCTACCTCGACAAGGCCCCTCTGAAGATATAGATGTACATAAACACAGTCCTCTCTAGCTAAGTGAAGGCCCCAAGCTTCACACATATTTTTATATATAAATTCCGGATGATTAATAGCCATGGAAAAACATGTTTCCTCAGTCAAATGTATGTAATAGCTGAGATAGAGCGCTAATATATTAGTCCTCCTAAAATTCCCTATTGACTTCAGTGGCACAGATGAGATTTTTTTTTGTGTCTTCAGGTTCACAACAAAGTGCCGGCAACAACGGGAAGCATGCTGAAAGCGCAAATCAGCAACAAAGGGATACAGTGGGGACTCTCTAATCCAAACCCCTTGGGACTGGAGGTATTTCAACTCAGTGAAATGTGCACTTGGATGAAACACTGAATAGTCGGGTAATTCATATTCAAAACATGAAACAAGTATCCCCGCATATTCACAAGAGTCTATTCCACTGTCTAATTTGCAGTTGGGGGATCAGCAAGGACATTGAAACTAAATTGAGCAGCATTTTTGAAACGGTGCGCTTAACAGATTGCAGGATAGAGTATTAGACAAATATTATATTGTCACATGAACGCCTACAAATCACTTGTATTTCTTTTTTGACTAATGGAGTGTTTTGTTTTCTATTACAGTAAGAAATTAGATCAGTGGTAGAAAATGTCAGAACGAATGAAGAAAACGCCCGAGAGACAAACAGTCCAAACCCACAAAATATTCCGTTTACCAATAAACTCTAACTGGGAATAGCAAAAAACCATCACACTTAAGAATATAAAACCAATAAATGCGTATAGGTTTGATTGATAAACGCCAATAACTATCAAACGATTATGAACATTGACTTAGATTTCCTACTGATCAACTATATGATTTATTGATTCATTCTTTCAGGCCTGGGTGCATAACATTACACTTGTTATTCATCATGTAAGAATGCCAAACACATATACATGACCTTTTGTTTATCACTGCACTGGGTGTAAATTAGCAGAATGGACACAAAAAAAACACAACCTAGACCACCCAGGAGGAGATGTAGCAAGGTTGATGCTGATCATGTATTTTCTACAATGTTACCGCCGTGTCTGAAGGTAAAGTTGTTACCTTGCAGGCTCTGCTAGAGGCCACAGCCCACCGCCAAGGACTGCAACCAGATGTCTATGGAGGAAAGGCTCTTAACCCGGGACATGCAGCAGTTCCAGTACAACTAGAGGCTAAATGTACCCTAAAGCCGAGGCTGTTGTATACCTCTTAAAGAAGCAGAGCAGACCTGGCCCACCTGGACTGTCAGGGGCCTACGTTCCTCTGAGCATGTACCCACTTATATTGTATCATCCCTTGAAGACTGAGGATGAGATGGGTCTACTAAACAATTTCAGCAGACCTCTTCAAAGAGATATTCAGCCTTCCCATAGGCTGTTGAATAAAACATGAGGCGTGTGCGGCAGGGTGGGTTGTGTGTGAGATGGGTGGGAGGGTGGTTGAGTAAAGAGAGAAAGAGGGAAGGAGAATACGTTTTTTTAAGACACCACTACTAGACATATAACAGATGATCCATGCATGCCTTTGATTTGACACTCATCCTCACTGCCCCGCTGCTTGTTTGGCAGCTGTAGGCTTCACTGATTTATATATTATTCCTTTGTTTAGTTGTGTTTTTTTTCTATATGAGCTTTTTGGTGCCAAAGAACTTGTTCACAACATCTAAATTAGTCCAGAAAAGATAGAAAGCATGCTCATTTCAGGAGGAGAAGGCATTGCAAATCTTGCCAGGTATACAGAGATGTCCCAGATTTGCAGAGCACTGTTTCTTACACGCTGCTGCTGCATTGGCATGACAACACATTTGCTGAAGCTGTCTGGTTTAGACAAATGTTAGTGAATTTAACTTTATTTTGCTACAGAGATAACATTAAATGTATTATCCAGCAGAATATGGCAACATTTTCACATAAGTTATATCCACTCACATTGATTCCTTTTATGAAAATGGTCCTCAAGTATTATAGTATAAAGGGATTAGGACAAGGACACCGGAACTTGGGACTCACAAGGACTTTATTATAATAATAGTAAAACTGAAAACCGCAGCTCTTATCACACCTCTAATCTGTTTTGCTGAGCTAATCTTATGCGCGATGAATCACTTTTGTTTGCACCAACAAACAACGTCTGCAGTAACAGCATTTAAGTTATACAACATGTACCTGTTCTCCACCGTATCCCACTTTACACTCATGTAAGCGTTTACCGTACATAATGTCTCATATGTCTTTTCCAGGAAAACCCAGTGGTGCACAGGATGTGATAAATGTGTTCTGGCATTAACATTGTCTGGAATAGTCAGCAACAGCTACCATAGAAAAAAGAGCTTCAATGACTGCTAAGTCCTCAAGATAGAAAGAAAAAAGGGAATATTTTGGACAACAGCTTAAAATGTCATTTGACATACCGTAATCACACTGAAACTAATGACTTATTGAAGATCCTGACCTGTGCCATCATGACTTTTGGACAAATGAATAAAGCTCCAGTTTGTAAAATTGGAAACATTTAGTCTCTATAATAAGTTTAGTAAATCCAGTCATTAACTCAAAAGGATTGAAAATAAAGCTCCTCTGAGAAATGTTATTCATCAGTGAACTTTGCTCAGTGACACCAAAGAATCTGGTTTCTGGGTTGGCTACCAAAAGAGAAGCTTGTTGAAGCTTGTACCCCGCTCTCCCTTGAGGACAAAGCAATCATGAACACAAATGTATGTGTAGCTAAGTTGTTAAGAACACATGTATGCTGATGCAGTCATGACACTATGTTTACTGGGGAAGAGAGACTTTCATTTCATGCACAATTTAGCCGGAAGATGATCCTGAGGCTATTAACCAACTAAGAATCAACAGTGTCCAAACAAATGTCATCCAGAGGCAATCGTTTCCTGGAAACTGACAAGCTACAGCATTAGCTTTGTGTGTAATATTAAGCTACAACTTCCTCCTTCCTTAGGGACAAGCTGTACTCACGTAGATGTAGTTGGTGCTAAACATTTATGAACTGCCCTCGGATATGGCTGTGGAATGTCCAGAACATAATGTTACATGGTCCTAACTTTTATTGCACAAGTCGGTAAATCTGGCTGGTGTGTATCAGTTAAAAAAGCTCCCGTAGTGTTTCACTGAGCAAAATGTAATAATGATCCCTTGTGTTTATGTTGTGTCAGTCAGAATATATAACACAGACATGTTGGATTAAGATTTCATAATATCCACATTGGAAACAAGTTATTACTTGAAGTTAATCTGGAAATAATTGAGCAGACGAGTATAAAAAATAACAATTTAAGAGGCTAATTCCCTCAAATGAGTCCTCACTTAAATCAGCTTGTATAGCATACTTAAAAGCAATCTATAGCAGATCGTAAATGGAGGATAAGGCATCAATTGTTAGTTTGGCTTACTCAAATCTGTCAATCTGACACATTTGCCAAGTTATTATTATTATAAAATCGTTAGGTAACACTATTGTGAACTTTTGACTCAGCTACTTTCCATCAGTAGTATTCCCGAGAACATAATGAACACATGCTGCAAAGGTTTTTTGCTACACAACACTCACATTTGAATAATAGAAGACATTTTAAATACATATCCCACACCCACAAATGCACTTTGCATAAGTAGAATTGGATTGTGGCAGTGTTAAAACATATCTTGGAATGGGCACTAATCCCAAATAGAGGGAGGAGATTAACAGATGGCTTTACTACAGTATATGCAGGCCTATCTTAATGTCTTTTAATCAGAAAACTATGAGCTGCTCCACTCATCTCACAGCCAGCCACGGTCTATACAATGAGACAAGCTTAATCACATCAGGCTTACAGTGTAGTAGGGCTGTCAATAAACAGCATTCGCAGCGATTTCAGTCTTCACTAAAGGGGACTTAAAAGTAATGCAGTGTTCAGACCAACTGACGGCCTGCTACTCCTAAAAGAAAAATGTTAGCTTTCCCATGACAACATGGGAGTGATCTGTGGGATGAACATGGATCATTGCTGCATCCACAGGGCTGGGTTTAGCTGCGGGCTCCACTGTGGGTGGCCCCCATGGACCTGGGCTAATTGTTTCACATCACAGCGAGCCTGGCTGAGATCAGACCACCGGCGGCTCCGATTCAGGCAGTTCAACAGCCACACAGGGCATGCCAGGAAGCACTTACAGTGCACACCCCGCCCCACACTAACACACACACTCTTCATCCACCATACATGACCACAGGAGAGAACAAGGAATTACTTTTTGTCCATGCTTAGAAAGCTGTCAATCTACCCATCAGTAGCTCAGTGATGAGGAATTAAGAAGTGTGGTTGTTGTGTTTTCATTGCTGTGTTTGCTCAACAAAATGTTCTTGAAATGTAAAAAGGTGTACATAGAATAAGTAGTACAATACTGCCATAGGAAGAGCTATAGGATGTGATACATTTTCTATTGTTCTTTGAAATAATGTCTTATCAATGAATTTTGCCATATTTGTATTGATCGACCATATTCTGCAACACACGCCATTGGGTAGTGGTTTTGCAACCTCTACAGGAAAAATTATTTTGTTCTTTTGTCTGATTCCTATCCTGTTTAGAATATTGCAACAGATCAGATTTATCTTGCAACCCCAACATGGAAACATCTGATCTCTCAACAAAAGTACAACTGACGACGATTGCTAAATGTTGACTTTTTCTACGGGGTGTTGCAATTGGGCCAAAAACATAAAGCTTATTATTTAAGCATTGTACCTTGTTTGGGCAGTAGATAGTGACAAGTAACAACAGGAGAGAGGGGAGGAGGACAAAGGTATTTGGTCAAACTGGCGATGTTACGGTTCTGTGGTTTTGTTTTAGACCAATAGATGCCTAGACGCTTCATGTTCCAGCTTTAAAAAAAAAAGAGCTGCTGCCGTGGGGTGGACACAAAGAGGCAAACACAGCAGGCAAACACACAAGCGCACAAAGCACTTGCTCTATGAGTGCTTGCTGCTCTAGGCCTTCCCAGATCTGTCACTAGAACAAGACTGGGAAATAACAAAATGCTCCCAGTGCACATAGCACTGTTAATCATCAGGCCTCCTTCGCCTACAGCTTTTTCAAGGCCTGTTTGACTCTAAGTAAACACGTGCAGGAAATGTATTTAGTGGCTCTAAACATTTATATGGGGGCCTTGTGCTTTAAACAGTTTCATGGCCAGGACATCTTTCAAGAAGGTGCTTAGTGAGCTACTTGTTAAAGGCATGATAATGGGGTATGACAATGCATGGCATGCTCCACGCAGTGAAGCTGTTGTTAAGCCGTTGTTTGTGTACTGCAACTGCATCGTTGATAGATGTAAGATGGTGGCTGAACACTGATCTGATGAAACTTAATTTTTGTACATTGTAATACAGCACTAATAATGTTGTGTAAGCTCTGCCCTGGCCCGTTTCCATGCTGAATATATTTAATGACACAGGTATAAAAAGAGAAAAAAATTGATTCACATAATTAAATGAATCTAGGAATATCCAAAAAGCTTTCGATGAGTTCACGCAAGCATTATGGAAAATCATTTTCCTGAGTCGGTGGTAAGCTCTACTCTCTTCTTCTTCCCCATTTCTCCAATTTCATCTAAAAGAATATCCTTTGTTAATCTGGTCTCAATGAGCACCGTTGTTAAGTGCTGCTCACTCTGTACTCCCAGCCAGTCATAATCCATTGTGTTGTTTGCCCCTCACTTGGTGTACATTTCCATCGCAAATTCCAATGTGAACAGTCAATATCATGCACAGATGTGGCTATTGTAAAAGCCTTACTTTTCAATCCAGAAAAATGTAGTATGTGAACTACTCCAGGAAATATTTGAAACACAAATGTTACTTTCTTTATAGCTAGATATTTAAAGAAAAATTGAATTCATGTATTTAGTTGCAAGAGGCGAGCTATTCTACACTTGACTCAATTTGAATAATTGCAAGAAAGAACTCTCTGCAGTATTGATGCTGGATAGATTCCGTTCAAATGCAAGGGGAATTTCTGCACTGGCTGTTGTTCTGCTTCACCGAATCATCACGAGTTGTGAGAAACATATTAACCTCAGGGTTGATGTAAACATGTACGCCAGGACTTCATTTCCTCCTCACCATCCTGCTGCACTCATCAGTTTTATGTAGAACACGCTACTCCAGAGTCAACATCAGTACAAATGAAACAGTACATGATAATGATCTTCCCTGACCTCTTTTAGACAGTCAATATAATCCATGGTGTTGTTGTGTCTTGCCTCTCTACTTGTTTCATGGCTGCACTGTATACCTAACAGCATAAAACTGAATTATATGTGAAAAGCTAGAAGGCTCAACTGCACTTTATTAGCTCGATAAATCATGGAAAATCTACTTTTCTTGCATGTGAACGTCTCATGGCTTAAGCAAATACAGTCGCAGAGGCTACCCCGTGCTCAATTCCAGTGATGACAATAAATGAACTGACAGAAAAATCATCGTTGCCCTTCTATGGCTTTACTGGAAAAAAACATGACATTGTTTATTTTTCCATCCAGCATCTCAAGCAAATCTAGAGCAGGAACATCTGCAAGCTTTCACCCTTTTGACATCATACTGAAATGCTGCTTGGGAAATAATTCATAGTCTAGATGCTGAACTCCCCCATGCCCAATGAAAGAAAACAACTAAATAAATCTTACATATCGCTGGCTGTGCCCTTAACAGATGCCTACAGGAAGTCAGTGCTATCAGCACTAGCAGACACACAGAAAGCCCTGCTGTGTCTCAGTCAAGTTCCCTTAGCCTGTCCCCTGTTGTTGAGGGACAAATGAAAAATATACTGTCCTTTATTCTCGATATCGTTCTAAAAACTACTCCAAATAAGATATATTTAGATAATATGATACAGGATCCATTAGAAACAAACCAAAGCTCTTCTTAAGACACACTTTGAGAAACCCTGTTAAATGACAGGAAGTATTCTCTCAAGAATGTATGTGACCCAGAAGAAACTGCATTTTCTGTACTGGAAAATGCTATAATAATGCAAACTAAATGGGTTGAACAAGCACAAAATGTGCATCTGCATCCCTCTGTTTGGATGAGCTGCGCAGTATATGCTGACATGGGTTTGCAGAAAATGCAAAACATCCCCATGACCTAATGACCCCAAAACAATTTCCTCTGAATGGATTACTTTTCAAATCATTTTGGTGATCCTATATCATCCCATCTATTTCAAGGACCCCTTTAATCAGCAAAACCAGAAACCAAGTGTATTACTCTTGTTTGGAAACCTTGCTTGAGTGGTGTGCCAGTGGGTCTGGATTTGTTTGTCTTTTAAAGTTGCACAACGCCAAAACTGTTTGTTCACCAAGAGTCATAGCATAATTGTTATCCATGTGGAAACATTACCAAATACATTATGGCTGAACAAACTACAGCTCTCAGCTGACCAGCGGCACCTTGCTCATATTAGCATGCAGAGAAAAGAAAGTGGTCTGAGTTATGTTGTCCTGTAAGTTTGGACAGAACTGTAACTGCTTGCTCACCAACACAATCCTCACCATCACAACCCTGATAACTATATTCACCATGTGATGTCATCTTTAACACAAGCTGTATCATTATCATTACCATCTGTAACAGTGCACTAATGATGAGTAGGGCCTCAATTAACTATAATTTGGTTATCAATTAAACTGGATTTGTTTTCTTTAATAATTTGTTGGTCAATACAATTTCAGTGTAAATATATTTGTGATTGATCGATTATGAAAACAGTTGGCTGTTATCACTCTTGATCAGTGAGTGACCCTGCGTAACGCATAGTGCAGGGTCACTACACTAATTTCTCAGGCTGCATTGTTACCACCATCACCAACTGAGAAAGAAAAATAGGTTAAGTCCAATAACCTCTGAAACTCACCGCTATGCGCGTGGAGATCTTCTGGTCGCCCTCCGTGCCCTTTTGCTCTCCGTTGGCCCTGCTGTACTCTGGTGGTTGTTGGTTCGATCCCCGGCTGCCCTTCGCCTTTCTGTTCCCGGGCCCTTGTTGGACAATGTTGAGCAGATGAAGCGTGCTCTCGTGCTCCCGGTCCGAGGTCTCGGCCTGGCCCCTCTGGTAGCGGTTCTCGCAGGTGGAGTGGTGCCTCCTGCACAGCTCGATGCGGGCGCGCAAACGCTCCACTATGGCGTTGTGCAGCTGTGGGACCGCGGAGCCCCTGGAGCCCGCCACCACCGGTCCGTTACCGACCCCCCCGGGCATAGTTCCTAAACCGACCCCCAACATGGGTACGAAAGACCCTGCAGCAGAATGAGCAGGGGTCGCTTCTCCCATGCCCGCAGGTCCCGGAGAAGTTTGTAGAGACTGAGGTCCACTGAGCTGATAATGGACCACAGTACGGGCATGGAAGAGAACAGGATGTATGGACTCAGCTAGGATCCCATGTGGAAAGAAAAATACTACACGGCACGCACAAAGTCACTTGAGAGAATTACGATGTCGATACGTTGCAGAACCTTAATCAATGTTATAGTGATGTAAATGACTGGAATACACTTGCCTGTGGAATAGAATAAGCTACAAACTCACACTATGCCCTACAGAGGTATTAAAAAGTCCAAATGTTGCAGAATTATATTAGTGATTTCCTCCTCAGGGCTGTCACTACGTCAGCTAATAATTAAAACCGAAACGATTTATAAGCATAAAAGGCTCGTGGATTCACAGCTGGGATGAATCCACTCTTGCTTAACGACTCGATCTCTGCTCACAGATACATTATATTCAATATGAATCCCTTGGATGATTCATAACCATAGCACGCACAACTTCCATCGATGACTAGATCTCCGGTATAATGTCATTACTTTATCTCACATGTGGCACACTTATTAAATAGTCCAAGTAAAAGAGAGTAAGAGTGCCAAGTATAAATTAAAAGTGAACGATAGCTCGCCAAAATAGCAGCCGCCACACAAAAGCCACTCAACTTCCAAGACTCACGGCATTTTTGTTTGGAAATTAGTCCTTTTTCTCTGCCTCGCTCTTTCCTTCCGGATAAAAGGATCTGGTTGCAAATTACAAGTCAGGAAAACCACGCAGCCGAGACGCAGGGAGCCGTTGCATAAACCGATTGAGATCCGTCTCAAATAGTCCATTGACAATCGTTTGTCCGTGTGGTGCACCGAGGCAATAGCGGAACTACAATACACAGACCCTCATTGTATGAACATTCCTCCTTTGACATTATACACTCAGATATGGCGGGGTGCAAATGCACACTCTAGTGGACTGAAGGGGGACCTGTCCTGCAATCATGGACAAAGGAGGGAACATATCTTAATGTTTCTTAAAGGCTCTAACATCACATTTGAAGATAGAAGTACATGCCAAAGCATAATATACATATTTTTAAATATCTTCTGTGATGGTGTTTAAGATTTATATAATATCCTACTACTTTAGGTTAAGGCCTACAGTATTTAAGACTTGAAATGTTACATTAAGTGTGTGGTTTCTAGAATAATATCCCTATACATACCACAGTAATTAACTAGATTCAAACCCACAACATAAACTTGATTAGTGACAGTGATACTAATAGACTTTGGCCAGGGTATCAATACAACACCACAAATACAGACAGCATTGATTTAATCTCAAGAGAGAACAAAATGGATACAAAGAAAGTTGCTATTTGTTGAAACGAAGCGTTAAACTTATAGAATTCTGACAAGACGTATAAGCATAAGACTGCAAATATATGTCAATGTACAATTAGGAAAATAGGCACATTTGAAGTTGTCGGTCAGTTAACATCTGGCACTGTTTGCTAACTAGTCTGCGAGGGCACATACAGTATGAAGCACACTTACATATTAAGTGACGCACATAGCCTCCTATAAAAGACGATTAATATCTCATAAAACATATCGCTGATTGGTTCCAGACATGCTTGTATCATGGATGTATTCTGTCAGAATGGGTCCTTCATTCCCAGAAAGTAAGGGCTGCTGCTGTGCCTGAACATGTTGTCTACTACAGCAGCTGACTGACATCTCTAAGCAGTGTTTGCAGAAAATACTTAGTACTGTTCTAAAGTGAATTTAGTTGGTTTTTGTGCCACCTCTTTAGATAATTTACTAAAATAAAAAAACCTGTGGGTAAGATGACTGCTGACCCATAGTTTAGAGGAAAAAACACACAGATATAGGTAGAACAGGCAAAGTTCTAGTGAAGTAAAACAACAAATTAATTATAACATTGTAAACTGTTTTAAATGTTAAAGACGAATGACATCTAAAGAAAAATGTCATCATAAGTGTAAGTTAACATTAGTGGAGGGGAAATAAAAATGCATCTTTTATTTCCCTGCATTTATGTCTAAATGTGCCTTTTGCTCCCTTCAAATTAATACTATTTGTTGTATTATCTGTTAATGGTTTACACCTTAATAATATTTGTGGAGATTGGCATTCGAATGGAATTACATTTCTTATACCATTCATTTTTCATTAAGTCCATAAAAACTAACAAGTCTGGATGCTACAGTGTTACATGACAGGACTTTTTAGTGTGTACTCCTCTGGGAAGGCCCATCTCAGTCTTTATGGAGGCAGGACTATCAAAAATTAATACAAGCTTGGTTACGGTAATTAAATGTGGTCTGACTGAAGCATTTATTGAGTACACTTATCGATGCAACCACAACAGCAAAAAACTTTTATTTTTTAATTTGCTCCAGAGGGTTGGCTCAGCAAAAGAGAGCTATTGGGCTGGTTGGTTCGGAGACTAGCCCAGCCTTATTCGATCCAGATCCAGAGAGTAAAGTGATCCAGCAACACTTGAAAATAGTAAAAAGTATAACATATTATTGTAAAAATAACAATGAAGCAAGTAACGGTTTAACATCCTTTAGCCTCAGGCTGCTCCGACAAGGGAAGAAAACTAGCTATTGCAATCCCCAAACTGTTGACTATACAGGCATGAGACAACAGCTTATGACTCTCAGACCACCATACTGACCTGGAGGGATCAACCTGTCAGACACCAGATTCATTAAACTGACCTCCAAGGCTACTGAAGCAATAACTACAGCTCGGGTTTCAGTTTATTCTTTGCTGTTGGATGTCACCCAGTTATCAGTCTAGGAGTCATTAAATGACCATCATCTTAAACACATGGGGATTTCAATAGAAGTTGACAGCCAGCAGAGATACTTAAGAGCACCATGAATGCATTGTATTACAGGAGGACACCTGCAGAACTGCTAAATAACTGAGAAAAGGTTTATGTTTTATTAAATTAGAGCTCAAATGTTAGTAATGACTTGATTGCAGATTTCACATCGCCCTTCCTGGCTTTTTGGCACTCCAGCAATGATTTAAGGACATCTGACTTGTTTATATATTAATAACTGCTTCTGTTAGAACACATCTCTAGATTGTGGTAATGCTGTTGTTTCCTTATTTAAGTCCCCAGTAGATCCTTTATTTTCAAATACAAATTTGAATAAAATACATGAGACATCGAGAAACAATTTACCCTGCTACTTCACAGAGCCAGAGATTATTTAACGACCCATATAAACGCAATGTTGTAGCATAATCACTGATAATGAGAGAGAATCTTATTTTATAACTGATGTTTTTGTTGCTGCTGCAGCCAATAAAAGGAGAAAACAAATAAATAAAACACCAAAAATGCATTGCATATAAACATTTATATCAAAGAAAGGTAGTAGAAGAAATCTTATCTTTGAAACAAACTTTTTTTCCAGCTGCCTCTCTTTAATCAATCTGTTATTGCGGTCTTGGTTGACATTTCTAGCCGATTAGTCATCTTTTTTTTGTCCATGGCTAAATGAGATATTAGTCATTGGGCATTACCGTAAATGCAAAGTCATATCACGAAGCACATGCATTCAATTAACACGTGCATGAGTTCAACGCACCATGGAGGAAAACATATTTTTGTTTTATTTATTTATGAGATATTATACATTAAATGTATCATTTTCCAATTTAAGTCAAAATGCAGTTTTGTTCACATTTCCAGCATGCCGAGACAAAAATGTTAGGCATGGCATTGCATATGTGTACGTTTTTGGTAAGTAAAAATTCATATATCCTAACTGAAACCACTGGTATGTATATCAGATTCCACAAACCTTTATCCATTTATCAATGTACTTTATTAATGCAGCTGCTTTCCTACACAACAGGGGGCAGCAGACATTCAACATCTGAGCATTACAGCACCAATTGGGAATGTATGGGTAAGAGATGAGTAATGGCATCATTGGTTGCCAGAAAACAGTGTTTTGGTTCATGTTTAAAGAGAAACCAAAACGCCAAACTTTCACTTCTTGATTTATTCTATGTCAACAGTTAAGGTCTACCGTAATACAGGAATAACAGTGTTGTATCCTAAACTAACTGTACCACATCACCATGACACTGGCATCGTCTGTCATATTGCTTCACAAAATCAAGACAGTTTGCATACATCAATGTTAGTAGAGAGAGGGTTTCCTTGTTTGGTTGTTTTCTTTCTTTTTTACAAGTGTCGACTGCAAAATGCACAATAAATTAATAAATTAACACACAAGCAATCTGCAAATGCTTTACATTAGTAGCAATAACAGTGGTTAAAAAACGATCTCTACAAGTACAGTACGTCCACCCAGTGACAGTCTGACAGTAGATCTGAGCAGTGTTTTCAATATCGCCCAGTCAGGCTGTCATTTAACATACTACAACTCACAATCTACCACAACACATACACAGCTCTTCTGCTTACAACGGGTATCTCTAGATAATAAATTACACATCCATTTCACTTCAGAGACTGAAAGGGAGACAGGCTTTTCTTCAGCCTTTGTTTTCCTCTCTCACTTTCACCCTTTGTGAATCACAGCTCACCAGGGAAGGCCTCTGCCAGTGCAACTCAAACTGCCAGCCTCCCCATTTCATGTATAGATCATAAGAATTCAATGTTGGGAATAAAAAAGAAAAAACACACTGTAACAAACTTAGCTTAATTTAGCCTGACCCCATCCTCATTAATGTCACTTGCTTTACACGTATCAGTAAAAAAATGATGATAAAAAGAATACAAAAAGCAGTAAAAATGGTAGAAAAACATTAAGAAGTGAATCTTAATGAAATAATCAATAATACCATCCAGCACTGCATGGCCACACTTTTCATAAAAAGATCAAACAGGTTATTAACCCTTCAGTGGTTCCAGCCCACAATGAAATACTGGACTTAAGTTGAACTACCAACCGATCATTCAGCTGCCCTAAATACAATATGGCTCTCAATTGAATAATATTGTGAACAATTCAATTTCTCCTAGGCAAAATTTACAGTCAAAACTGAAATGAAAATCTAAGGCAAATTAAACAAATAAAATTGTTTAGGAAATTAAGAAAAAAACATTCTTTCCTAAACTATTTTCTTTAAGTGACTGATCCCTGGCAAATCTTCATGGTGGCAGGTGGCAGGAAAAGCACAATGTAACATTACTGTAGCGCACCTTTTGTCTCAGACAAGTGCATCAAACAGTCAACAAGATGTGCTGCAAATATGTCATTCTATTAATAATTTACATACAGGAAACAATTACTCTTCAGAGACATATCTGTAGTGTGTGGAATATCAAAGACCGGAGACATACATCAGTGAAAGATTGTGAATTATGGGAAAACATAAATAAGCTATTATCCTTCTGCTATTTATGGTCTCTAGGGAGAGATAGAGAAGATAGGGCTGGGTGTATCTGAACTATTGGAAATACATCTCCTGCTTTACTTTTACTTCACCTTGCTCAATAATGTTCTTGGTCAGTGCACATTTACAACAAAATGCATTAGAATATTACCTGAATCGAACTTAAAGTCAAAGAGACTGCTTATTTTCTCCGGTATTGCCTTTTTCATTCAGTGCATTACTGACTATGTACCTGCATTGAAATAATTGGCCTGCCAGCTTTTAAACATGGTTTGGGCACATGCCTAATTGAAACCCAGGCAACAGCCTTTTACAGTCATCATTAGGGCTTCTGACACAGGCCTTTACGTATTTGTAGGGCTATATTTCCCCCCCTTCTCCTTACCAGACATGCACTGCTAAGCTGAAATGATTGCCCGCAGTGAAAATAATCTCTTCACTGCTTCTGCAAGACTCAGCACAAATGATAGATTGAAGTGAAAAGAGAGAGTCAGCCTGCATGCCAAAATTGGAGTGCATCTTGGCATTCCTGAGACCAGCAAGCGTTCTCTCGCAGTATATTAATATGGTTATCGACCAGTTAGCCTCTGCTACTCTTTAAAATGGCAGCAATTGGGTAAATTACCTGCTAGATGCAAACTGTTTGTAGAGGGTGAGACAGCTTTGATGGAACACTTCATTTATAAAGGGTAGATGGATGAGTAAGGATGACATTTTGTATATACATTATCAAATATCCGTAGACCGCTGTACAACAGTCTGCATGAAGAGCTTTGGCAGAGCTTCAACTGTATGGCCTGATATCCTGCGTGTTAGCAGTGCATTGCAGTAAAAAATCATCACAGAGAACAGGCATAGGATAGGTTATGGCTTTCTGTCCAAATGTTTCAGTCTTAAACAAGCCCAACCAGAACTCATGGTGATAGAAATGCAATACTAGAGATGCTTGACTTAAGGTTGGGTTTTTGTTTCATTTTTTTGTTATTGTTTTGTACAGGTCAGTGTCAGGACTTGACCCCTTTAGCAGGTTCAGTAGACTGCCGCACATCGGTCCACTCTTGCATGGTGCTCTGCAGCGCCTGGGTCTTCTCCTTATCCACCTGCACGTAGTCTACCTTCTCATCAGAGGTCACGGAGGATGTAGAGGGCTGCAGAATGATAAATAAGGCAGGAGTGAGAATCTGGCTTGAGGGCGCAATGCAGTCAGATGGAAATAAAAACAAATGCTGATACAAATTGCACTTGTTTTTCTTAATTGTAGTGAAAATTGCCATTGCCAAAATGCATTTTAGCCAAACTATTTAAACTCAAAACTCTCTCAAACCTACAAAATGCTATCACAAAATGAGCTAGTTTAAAAATAACACTTGCAACAATTCTAACAACAAAAGCACACATTGTCACCTTTAACACCCTGAATTAAAAATAACAAAAGGAAGCATTATATAAATGAGGACCTTTTAACTTGAGCTTGTAAAACATCTTTAAAATATAGTATATAAAACAGAACCCCTTTTAGTCTTTTGGCAGAAATGCTACAGTATATGCTGATATGCCAAGTTTTTATTGTTATTTGAGTAAGGTTACTGCAGAAATGTGCCATTGTTCTGTTGTTTTTAACCATTTTGAAAAAAGTATGTTGGTGTTTGAAAAATGTACGAGTACGAAAGGTGGTCATTGAATGTTTTTTGTGTCAATCAATGAACACATCTTGAGCTTCTCTTTCGCAGACTACAGTATGTCAAGAGTTTTGAAAATATGAATACACCAATGCCCGTTGGCTATCGAAAGAAACTCTACAACATCATTTGTTTACTTTTCTGTGTGGGCTGGGTGATCCAGGCTGGAAGTCCAACGCTAAGTAGTCCACGTTGCCACACTTCCTAAGGGCCGGGCTGCTGGTGCCGCTCACGGCAGGGGAGGTAGACGCTGGGTTCTGCTAATGGGGACAAGAGGGAGACAAGAGGGAGGTTTCACTCACACAGGTCAAGTAGATCATTACAACAAGGAACAAAATGTGCTCTCCTGATCTCCCCTCCAGCTTTTGAGACTCACCATAGCCACATAATTCTCCTCACTGTCTGCAGAGTCAGTGCTGGTGATGCTTTGTGTAGAGATAGGTCGACAATGCTGGGAGGACATAGAGTTCATAGCAGGCCTAAAGCAAAGCAGACAGGACTGTGAGTGCTTCTACCTTCTGAACTCAGGCAGAAACCAAATACAGCAGCAATCTGTACCATCAAACCGTGTGTGTGTGTGTGTGTGTGTGTGTGTGTGTGTGTGTGTGTGTGTGTGTGTGTGTGTGTGTGTGTGTGTGTGTGTGTGTGTGTGTGTGTGTGTGTGTGTGTGTGTGTGTGTGTGTGTGTGTGTGTGTGTGTGTGTGTGTGTGTGTGTGTGTGTGTGTGTGTGTGTGTGTGTGTGTGTGTGTGGCCTTGTGTAACCCAGCTTGAATGACTGATATGAGACTCACATGGGCCGTGTCCAGGACATGGTCACTGGGCTCTTAAATGGCAGCTCATCAATGATCCCATTGTTCTTCAAATCAAGAGGTGTTGGCTTCGCTGTGGAAAACAAGAGCAGACATTGTCAACATTAACTTGTGTCTTTTTAAAAACAATTAACAACAACACATTCAAAGCCACAAATGCCTATAATTCTTGATGAGAACCTTGCTTTCAAAAACTCACATTTCCTGTTAGGTTTGAGGTTGCGGTTGACGGGTGGTGGTGTGACATCACTGAGGCGACTGGGCCGGTGACACAGGGAGGCGCTGCTCCCCTTACGGGCAGGTAACGTTGCAGAGAATCCTGGGAAATCAAAGTGATGTGGCCCCGGGCTCATTGGGATGTAGTTATTCTTAGGACTGTCAGCCTGGGCAGCGCTGAGTGGCGAGGAGCCGGGGTTCATGGGCACATAGTTGTCATCCGAGTTGCCGCTGTCTGAGCGAGTCAGAGGCGCTTTGGTTCTCTGGTGTCGGAAGAAACAGAGGGCACATGACTCTTTTAAACTCGTCGTTCTCAAAATTGGAGTAAATAAAAAAATGTTGCCCTCTCTTCAGTTGTTTTCACCCTAGCAGCATCTGTCTGTGAGAGAGTGACTCACCAGGTAGGAGCTGAACCCATCATTGACAGACTCCACAGACTGGCCTGAGTTGTTGAAATGAATGGGACGGTGATGGCTGTTAGTTTCAAACGAGGAGCCTGTGGAGAGAGAAATCAATATTTACCACTGCAAAAACTCTAAAAGCTTCTCAAGTGAAATATTATGATGTAAAAACAGCTGATTTCGATACAAAAAAACGACATTTCAAGGAGATAACCTGTGTTTCTAGTGAAACAAACAGAACAAAAGTGACATTTCATTAGATGCTTCACTGGGTTATAATTAGACTTTGCAGCACAGGTGTGTGAACAGCCTGTAGCCTCACTAACAAGGGTCACAGGTCATTTCTTGTCTCTGGCTATACACGGCCTGAGTGGAGCAGGGAACACAGCATAATAAGAGGCACTGCAATTTGTTTGCGACTGTTTTTTTCTTTTCATGGCTTATCAGCCTGGAACGAGGCATTCTGGAGCGAGCTGTATGGCTTGAATTTCATTAGCGTCTCAACAGAGTAGTGTCTGCTAGACTGGCCCGTTTGTTTCTGCTCAGCTGCTCGCGTTAAATCAGTAAAATGAGAGATAGAGAAAGAGGGAAAGAGTGAAAGAACGAGGGGGAGGAAGAGGAAGCACAAAGTCACTGCCATACCACAAGGGAACAGACTGATCAAGTCTGACTTGCATTTGAAAAACAGGAAACAGGTGAAATGTGAGATTTCTAAAGATCCTTATGAGTCAACTGAGATTGTGTTTAAAGGGGACAAATAATGAAAAACTCTCTTTTTGAGAGGTTGTGATTTGCATTTGCCTACCAACTCACACAGTGTCAAATATGAAAACCTAGTCAGTTTTTGTGTGGGCCTATTTAAAATGCATATTCATAAACAAAAACTTCCCCACATCTGATTATTTCACCTTCTAGCTTCAGAATACCCTTTGCAAAGGTTGGTCATACTTTTCTTGCAAGCAAACATGGAAAGTGGGTTAAAAAATCAGGCACTAAAAAGTAGCGGGTAAATCGAGAGAGGGTAAAGAAAGGGATGCTCAGACAAACAGTATGAGAAAAATAATGTTTTGTAAAATCAAACCATGTCAACATATCATTGTAGAAAAACAAAACACAAGTATGATCTGAGAATTAGCATTATATATCCCTTTTTTAAAAAGTAGCATTCAGGAAGAACACATTAGGGAAGCAATAAATCACACGTTACATTGAATGTACCTCGGTGCAGCCTGATGTTCTCGACAGCAGGAAGAGTATTCCTGCGAGGGATAACCGACACTGCAGTCGTCACATCTCCGTTCTGGCTCCCTACTGAGTGGGGGCTCCCAAACGGCCCCTCTGACCCCTGGCTAGGTTTAGGAGGCCTGGGAGGAGGAGCGCAGGAGGACTCCGAGCTGGAGGGTGTCAAGGCATTATGATTCTTATCAAACGTCCGAGGGATCTGGTAAAAGGAGCCAGGTGTTGTGGGGAGGTCATAATTGTCATGTGCACGTTCGTTGCTGTGCATGGTGGCAAGTGCATTGCAGGGCGTTTTGAAGGTATAAAGCTCCTCGTTCTCCAGGTCCGGCTCACCCAGTCCGCTGTGAGCCGGTGCCTCGGAGCTGAAACCTCGAGGAAGCACGTAACATGCCTCCTCAGAGTCCTCATGTCCTGGTAACTGGTGTTTGCCTGGCTTTGGCAGGCTGTAGAAGCCGTGCAGCTGAGCACCCATGCCGTTCAGACAGTGGGAGAAGCCATGGGAGAGTTTCTGCACCGCAGTGTCACTCCCCATAAACAGATTACTTCTTGTGGCCTGGGAGAAACTGGCACTCCTGCAACATAGACAAAGACATGCACAACAATAAACAAATGCACAAACTCATTTTTTATTCTCCCCACTTTCCAAAGTACCTAAATACTTTCTTGAAGCAGACATCTGGCCCAAATTCCAATCCTAAACAATGGCAAATGTCTAAGAAATGTCTCTTTTACAGTAGTATTTAAAGTCCAACGCTATTACCCCTGAAGCCACTAGATGGCACTGTCGCACTCTTGGTCTTAGCACAGTTTCAAAAAAACAACACACCTAGCCATCAGTGTCTGAGCCCCTTGATACAGCTTTACTGTAGCAGACACAATCAATGTTAGTATTCTTAACGTTTCCTTGAGAAGCTGATTTGTTCTTATGTTTTCTGTATGTTGGCAGGGCGAGGGCATCCATGTTAAGCAGGAAAATGCCATGACTTTCCCACAGTGTCTTACCCTAGGGACATGCCTAATTTATTCTGGCTCCTTAGTAGAACTTGACCTTGAGTGCCAACTAGAGCAAACCTACAGCTTAGATACTTCTAGCCAGTTAGGTGAGCAATGGTCTGACTTAGTTGGCCAATGCAAAGATAAGATATCCTCAATGAGTCGTTTCTTTATGTCTGAATTCATCTCTTTTGAGAAGTTATGCATATGTATTAGCTACACTGCAGGTTTTTAATGGTAACGTTCAATCTTGCTTATAAATGTAACCATTTCAAAGTAATATAATTAATATTGACATATCATTTTGCTCTCCCTGTCTCTATGACTGCGTTTCATCAATTCTTCGGCTTTCTTGTCAGGAGTTAAAATCCTGAATCAATAATACTGCTCATCACTCCTGCCTGACATCATGGGGCTTTTTACGTAGATTAATTCATATACTGGTCATCAGAGCAGCAGAGCTTCATTCTGACGTAAATCATACCCAGCCACCAGATGCCTGTCGTAATTAGCAGACCCACAGAGCAGAAGCTGGGGAGGGAGTGACAGATATATCTGCATAAAGCTGATGAGATGGATTGTGAGGTTTCATTTCCTGGTTTTCACAGAGGTCCAACACAGCAGATTTATGTGCAAATCGTGTGGCTGAGAGGGCAGTTCTCCCCTGTGTGAGTCTAAACCTATAGGAGTGATGAATTGCAGCTTCGGCCTCATTGATCATCTACTGTGCCGAGCTATCTGGTGAATGGCATCATTATTGAAGCTGCCTTTTGATTCGTGGAAGCGGGCTTGATGGCAGCAGGAGGTGAGGTGAATGTTAATGGAAAACTCAGGAGTGCATTTAATATAACATCGTGTTTTGGTCTCCTGCTCAGCATGTAGCTGATATATATATACACTTATACATATACAGTACTTCCAACACCTGACATGTGTTTCTATGTTATTGTTTTAATGTGATTAATATACTGAAAATTGTATAAACTCAGTTAAATATTTATTTACAGGAGTTTTGCAATGCAATACCGTCAATGTTCTTCTTTCTCATACAGTGGAGTATCCCTAAATATTATTATAAGTCTTTGGGTCATGTTACATGGAAGTTAGAAAAAATGAATTATGAGTGATGAATATTACATTTTACATAAAATATTAATGTAAATAAAAAAGCACTGAAATCTAATTTGAATAGATGTGTCCTATGTGTGTCTAGTTTAGTGACACTTTAGGTGTTAAATATAAGCCACTATATGGAAGTTATTGATATCATGAAATAAAATAAAAAATAGAACATAAATAAAATATTAAAGCACTAAAATAAAAGTGTGTCCTATGTATAATCTGTAGTGATGCATTTTAAATGTACTTTATACATATTTTATATTTTCCTTGAAAGAAAATAACGTAACATACAATTACAATCTATGTTACCTGTCTTCAGCTATCAACAGTATGTAATCATTTAAAATCAAATGTAATGCTAGAAAATAACACAAACCTTATTTGCTTAAAAAGGTTTTCAGACTCATCTGCCACACTAATACCTTTAAGATTACCAATTTTTCATTTCAGGGGGCATTTATCCTTAAAATGTAATATGCTTATTGTTATTTTTGATACTTCCTCCACTTTTACAGGACATATAGTATTTCCACAATGCTTTATCACACGTGCACGTGCACACACACACACACACACACACACACACACACACACACACACACACACACACACACACACACACACACACACACACACACACACACACACACACACACACACACACACACACACACACACACACACACACACACACACACACACACACACACACACACACACACACACACACACACACACACACACACACACACACACACTAGTTTTATCCCTTAGAGGCTTCTAAGCTGAGGAAACGTCCTAAACCTGTACGTTGACCTGCATCAATGGATAACAGGAAACTGACACAGGACGCCTGAGGGTCGTGACCTTTACCGTGCACTCTCTGTCTTCCTGCTCATGCACTGGTGGAGGAGGAGGTAGTCCTGGGGAGCACTGTTGGACAGGGAGCCGTGGTGTGAGTGGCGCACAGGCACATCAAAGGTGAAGAGCACTGGCTGGCTGGAGTGGATGGGGGCCGACGGCTTGCGATCTCCGGTCAGGGGAGCCATTGAGCCACTGACATCTGCTCCCACAGAACGGGGCATATGGTGCAACCTGCCATCTGCAGACAGGGGAAAGGCAAGTTATTGATTGTTTAACCCATAACATTTTTCTTTTCAGGCTTATATAAGAAGTTTAAAGCACTTTTATGCAGATTAAAGATGCTTTGCAATCAACACAAGTAAACATCCCGAAACCATCTTTCTTCTGAAGTCACACTATTTGAGTCAAAGGGTAGTGTGTGATTCATTTGATGGGTTTAAGCCTTTACATGACCTTGCTTTGTCTTGTACTCAGTAGCTTTCAGTATGCACTGATCAATAGAGAAGAGGGATCTGTCTCAAGGGAGCGGAGAACACAGAATCCTTCTGCTTTTCTGGGCTGCAGGGTGCGAGTGATTCACCAGCACATGATCCAAGCTATCCTTTTCGACCAGTGCCATGTGCTTTCTTTGATTGTATTGAGTTGCATCATTCTGCACAGCAGGACTGTGTGAACAACATGGTCATACAGTCTTTTTGTTTATGTGTGACATCCCTGATATCTGCATTGAAAGGCTACAAAGAAAAGACAAATCTGAGAAGGAGATGCTGCAAATAGACTAGGCAGGGAGCCAAAATGAGGAGGCGCACACTGGGCTGTAGGAGTGGAGAGTGGGCGGCACACTGATCCATCGACCCATGGTGCTGTGTGCAACACTAGCTGATGGCAGAGAGGGGAAAAAACTCCACCAATCGGGTTCTCTCTCTCTTTCACTGTACACAAGGTTTTATATGATCATATTTATACAAGAGCAACGAGATTCATCTATTTCAAATTGGGTTGGTTATTCAAAAATATTGACAATATATTGCTAAGTTTTTGATTTGTTTGTTTTATGAAAAATACAAATGCCCAATACAACATTCAAAGGACTTTGGTAATGTTTAGAATTGTATTTTTGGTCGAAGAAAAAGTCTCCAACCCAAGGTATTCAGTTAATTACATTCTTCTTCATGATGGGAGCTTGAATCAGTGTGTATTAGGTATTTTTTGTTAAATGAATGACTATCAATTACATAAACAGGTGATATTCTTTAATCACCTAATCTGTCAATCAACTAGAGCTGCAACAATAAACCAACTAATCAACAATAATTGATTAACAGAAACAAACTGCCAACTTTGATAATCAATGAATTGTTTAAAAAAAAAAATCTGTCAAAAATGCAGACAATCACTTTTAGAGTAATGTTTCGGTTTCACAATGACATAACAAGGCATTTAAAGACAACACCTTTGACCAGGCAGCCTATTACAGACATTTTGTTTGTATTAATGAAGGTACAAATATATACACTGAACAAAAATATAAACGCAACCCTTTTGTTTTTGCTCCCATTTTTCATGAGATGAACTCAAAGATCTAAAACATTTGCTATATACACAAAATAACAATTTCTCTCAAATATTGTTCACAAATCTGAAAAAATCTTTGATAGTGAGCACTTCTCCTTTGCCGAGATAATCCATCCCACCTCACAGGTGTGGCATATCAAGATGCTGATTAGACAGCATGATTATTGCACAGGTGTGCCTTAGGCTGGCCACAATAAAAGGCCACTCTGAAACGTGCAGTTTTGCTTTATAGGGGGGGGGTCTGGGGGGGGTCTGAAAACCAGTCGGTATCTGGTGTGAGGGTTAGGGTTAGGGTTAGGGTTAGGGTTAGGGTTAGGGTAATGTTGTGAATCGAGTAGCCCATGGTGGTGGTGGGGTTATGGTATGGGCAGGCGTATGTTATGGACGATGAACACAGGCCACTCGATTCACAACATTACCCTAACCCCTAACCCTTCATCTCATTAAAAATGGGAGCAAAAACAAAAGTGTTGCGTTTATATTTTTGTTCAGTGTATATATACTATCTATTATATAGATATAATTGATCAGATGCAATCAATCATAAGCTTAAGGACATCAAGACAATTCAGAAAATTATGAATTGCTCTAATATAAATCATATCTGAAAAGTCACTTCCCACTTCTTTCTAACAGACACACATGCTTTTTTCTTATCCTCCACCATTCTCCCCCTCTTCTATCAGACCTTCACTGAGCATGTTATGGGTCAAACTGCCCTTTAAGAAGAGGGCAATGTCATGTGAGTCATAATGTGAGCTGACCATACAGAGGGAACACAGCCACAGTGAAAAACCGAAAACACACAAGTGTGGTGTGTGAGCATGCTTGTATGCATGTTGGGTGGTGGGAGGGCGGGGGGTATTTTGAAACCCAGTTAGCTGAATGAGGTCACATCCATGCCTTAGGGGGAAAAGGCCTCTGCTGTGGGGTCTCCAGGCCAGTGGACATCAGTGAGATGCCCGCGCCCACAGCCACACAGGCAGGGACTCCCCCTCATGATCCTCAATTATGCCATTGTTCTTAGCGATTCCACTCTCCCTAGGCTGGTTAGGCATCATCTCCCTTCTCCACAAAAAGCTTTGTAAAAGCTTCCATCTACTGTGGTGAGTACTAACATGGGTAGATATATTGATTTGTTGTAGAAAGACAGCTCCTCCCCCTCCTACTACAGTGGTGAGCTGCATGGAAAAACACATGCCATGACTCAAATACTGACGACACAACGCAACTTCAAAAGTCTGTGCGCACAAGAGCATGTTTTTGTGTGTGCCTTAAATGATTTTTATGAACTAACTCGACTGTCAGAACCAGAAGGAGAAGAAGTACGACTTGTCCAGTCTGCTGATGGAACAGCAGACATGGCTCATCACTGACACTAATGGGTCTGATGATGTATGTTACCACTGGGAAGCAATTCCATCAAGTCGCTACACAACCCAGAAATAGAGAAAACAGCAGAAAATATAAATGCTGAAAGTGTCCCCTAGATGCTTCCAGTAATATTCCCACAACTAATGTACTGTGACCATCAATATAGAGATGGCGAGAAGCTTATTAACCAAAGTGAAAAGAAACATATCATAATACGTCTTACAAAGAAAATCATAAAACTGGGAGGGACTGGCACCAGTAAAATAGAGGCTTATTATAGCTTTTTAAGTTAAGAGCCTAATCCAATCCAATCCAACTTTATTTATATAGCCCTTTAACACCTCCAGACCAAAGTGCTGTACAGAGATATATAAAATATAAAATCACACAGCTCAGCTCACAAAACATAAAATAAATACATTTAAAATAAAAGATACAAACACAAAACAAACCAGAATAAACGTAACAATTACAAAATAAAAAACAGCCATATAATAAAAACAATAGACCACTGAAAGCAAATAAAACCAACAATCTACTTGTTTACGAATGCTAAGGAGAAAAGGTGGGTTTTAAGACGGGATTTAAAAAAACAGACAGTGTGGGAGCCTGTCTGATTAACAAGGGCAGGTCGTTCCACAGTTTAGGGGCGGCAGCAGAGAAAGCACGGTCCCCTCTAATGTCATTAGCAGAGACGGTTTTCTTGACGACTCAGCTGAAACCGCAACATCAAACAGGCCAGTTAAAAGAGACAAAAGAGTTCATCCCATGACATTCCTTAGCGTGAAACAAACATCAGACTATCAACAGCAATGCATTAAAAGACCCTTTGGGTTGGTGAACGACATATGGCTGTTCTGGGTCAAAGAGCTCCTAAGTTCACGAGCAATTTTCCAATTATTCTCTATAATACATCACCTACTGCATGTCTCATCTGCTCTGGCTATAATCGAATAGAAGCTGGCTGCTGGTCTCAGGAGGCCAAAATTAGAACCGAGCTGGATCACCAAGGACAAGAGCGTCTTTGTAGGGTGCTCATTTCCTCTCAGTCCAGCTAGATTTAGACGAGGACATCTGATAATCTAATCTCAAATGAGAAGAATCTAAAATTGAAAATACCACTGTAACCCATTGAATTGAAAGGGGTTCAAATGGAAAAATGAACAAAAAGGAAATATGTAAATGTTGTCAACATCGTATGCTTTTCCTCAGGATTACAATAATCTCTTTAATATTCCAAACAACATAATTATGTAAAGTACACCTTGTCCACCTGCTTTCAATTTCACTGCAAGAAAAATGCAATTTACTTAATGGTTTCATATGAGATTGCCCTTACAAGGAGTGTTGCAAATTAACCTAAAATATGGCTCTGCATGGTGGCCTGCTGGTGGAGGAGGGGGGGGGGGGCATCTTGTGAAACAAGGGTCAGAAAAAGGTTTGATCCCCCATGGGTCCTGTCAAAATGCCCTTGAAAAGGCCTCTACCTGTTCACGTCGGTTTAAATCAATCTAAAAAAAGAGCATTGGCTTAATGACCTGAGTATGTGCAGAATACTTCAAAATTGAATTCCAAGTTCTAAATCAACATTTTTTTTCTTTTTTTTCAACTCTATCTATGACGTTTAAAGCCAGTATTTCTAAACAGTTGCAGATACAGATTCAGTTACACTACAATATTGGTATTACACTATTTTTGTTTAATTAGATTCAAATTTGAGGATTTAGTATGAAGTTTAAAATATTCAGTTTTATGTGATGACATCAAATATGAGGACAGACAATCATAGCTTATTTCTAAAACTTCAAGCTTTGAATGTAAAAAAAGACCCTAGTGTAGGATGCAGCCCTACTTCAGTGTGAAACTGATTTATTTTCACTGGTGATTCCACGAATATAGATACATCATTTGTTGCCGTGCTTGGATCTTCCAGCTCAGTGACTCTTTAAAGCAACACTGTCGCAGGAGGCCAGATAGTGGGCCATTTGCATGTGGGGCTATGGGTGGGGGGGGGGGGGGCTTTCCATGAGACTGACATAACTGGATAAAGGACATGCTAGCTTCAGCAGAGATGGGTTAGTTGACATAGCGGAGAGTTGTTAGCACTGGGGGAGTGTGACGTTCAGCAGGGAGAGGGGAAATTGCGTCCTTGCTCTGCTAGTTAGTCTGAAGTGAACAAAGAGACTTGGCTGTTTCATTCTACTTTGAAAACAACTCCGAAGAGTATTAAGCAGAGCAGACACACAGGTCCCTGATTACATTACTCCTCTGTGCCTGCCCCGCACCACAGCATCATGTGAGCACCGCCCCCTCCACTACACTGCGACATCAATTCGCTCCAAAACACTGGACCGATCAATTCACCTAAAAGGCTCAGGCTTGTCTGGGGCTAAATACAGAGTTTGGCTAAAGTCTTAAACAGCAGCTGGTGGAGTTTGAGTGTTGGTTTTCCTAGTTTCACAGGAAAAAATTCAATATTTACCGGGGAAGGACTGTGCCACTGAATGCCAGTAAACTAATCTGTAAGCGAAAAGGATAATGTGCTCTGACAATAGAGTGCATTACAATATGGGGACATGCTTGGTGTGGAAACACTGATGTCACTAGGAATGGAAACTGTTTTTATTGTGTATGCTCTCAATTACAAAACACTTTCCACTTGTAGTGTTGATGTGTTATACAATCACTGCAAACACCTTAAGTGCATTTTTTAAGGGTGAATACATTGGATTCTGGGATGAATCAAATCCCTTTGATTGTGTTTATGCAGCTTGGTTGCCTGTTAACAATTCTAGAAAAGAGAATGTTGAGTAAGAACACAGGTTATTTTTTTTTTAAATAGAACACAAATATATCATTTTATGGTGTCTGACAAAATAAATAATTAAATAAACTGAAAGTTTACAGTGATATTTTCAACTCCATAGCATAATGCGTTGGCAGATTGGACTACAAAGTTGAACCACTGATACTGGTCGTGTCAAGCAGGTAACCCAACCCTTGAGATATGGTTAGGACTAGACATCAACCTTGAAAGGTTAAGGTTTGGCAATGGCCTCCAATGGTTAGGGTTATGGGGAATGCGTGGCGCTCCGTAGGAACGCAGCGTGGTGCACGGGCTCTCGGGTAAATATTTTTTGTTTAAAAACTCCTGTAGTAAAAACAATAAAAGTTTATAAAAGCCCTGTTTGGTCTGGGTTAAAAAATGTTTAAGAAAGTGCAATAAAAAGGATAAAAGAGAGCAGCGGCATTATTAACAAAATGATATGTGTCCTGCATGTAGCTGGGGTGAAGTTTGGGGAGGGGATTTATGAAATGATCAATATATTCTGTAATGTTGTAGGTTTCAGACCCGCAGTCACTGACGATGGGGCGGCCGACCAGAACCACAGAGGTTAGGCATTGGCTTAGAATGGTTAAGGTAAGGTATTGACCTGTAAAAGGTTAAGGCATCTTAATCTCTCACAGTTAAGGTTAGGGGTTGGCATTGAAAGGTTAAAGGTCCCATGTCATGGCCATTTCCACTGATCATAATTCCATTGTTTAGGTCTACTAGAATAGATTTATATTGTGCAATTTTCCAAAATCCGTTTGGTTTCTCATACAGCATCTCTGTAAACTACGTGTATTCACTGAATTTCACTCTCAGCCTTTAACGGCTCGTTGTAGCTCCAATAGCTCCAGCCCCCACCCTCCCTGTGAGCACAGTGTGCTCTGATTGGTCGGGACGTTGTGAATCGCACTGAGCTCCGTGGAGGTGTTGTTTCCTTGTTTAGCGATACACAGTGAAACACAGCCAAACTCACCCTGAGCACACACAAAGTCACAGCCGAAGTAAAAACAATAAGTGTGGCTTGATATTGAGTAAGAAAAAGGTTGATAAACGCTGTGAGAATGGGTCTGCAGAGAGAATTTCACCGCGATCCCAACTGTCTGTTATCAGCCTGCAGCCAGGGAGGAGAGATCAGCAGAGCTGCTTGCACTGAGTGTGTGTGTGTGAGGAAGTCCGTGGATTGGTCAATTTGGACCAATCAGCGGGGGCTTAAAGTAACGGCTCCGCGGACGTAACGTAACGGCTCCACGGATTGGTCCATTTGGTTCCGGGTAACGCATGACATCATGAGTTACCCGGAAGAATCAATGGACAGTGACGTATCTCCAACGAGGCGTTTTGGGGAGGTATTTTCTGTGTTAGAGTTTTACTCGCTACAGGGTGCACTTTGAGGGTTTTGACTCTGCAGACCGTTTACATGCATAAAAACCTTCATAACACACAAGGGGACGGGTAATAACTGGAAAAGCATGAAATGGGACCTTTAAGGTTAGAGTATGTCATCAAGAAGAAAGCCTTGCAGTTCGCTAATCTGTGGTTACATTCTACACAGACTTCAATTTTTTTCGAAATGTCACTATGAGGGTAAAGGAAGCAGCTCATTCATCGATGAGAATGAAGCAGAACATCCTCTACTTAGCAAATACTTTAGAAATGCAACTGTAAGATGTAAACAGCTGCATGCCAACATACACTTCTTCACCACTAATAAGTTACATTAAATATCTACAAACTCCTGTCCACAGGGGACAGCTCTGTGATTACACATTTATCTGTCATAACACTACCAGCCTCCTCATTACGGTGAATGTTTTATAGTGTGAAAGGAGACGGATCCCTATCTGCATAACAAAGAGCCGATTATACTCCAAATGGCTGGTTACAAGTCGAAAAGATGAAGGAAGGTATATCAAAATCTACCTACTGTACATCAGCTGAGTTGCAAACAAACAGTTGGCCAAAGAAAACTATCCCATTCCAAAATAGTCTCTTTTTCATATGACTGTAGCAGCCTGTTCTCAACCAAAAAACAACCAAATAGGTCGATTGTTCAGTAGCTTATTACAACCTATAGTCACGTTTTAAAGTTTAGCACCTCTAGTGGTCGTGTAAGAAACAACAATTTGCGGCATATGGGCATATGCTCCCGTTGGTTGGAAACGCTCCGGAGGGTCGTATATTCACAAATAACCCTCTCTGGAAAATCCTAAATTATAGAATAGTTTGGCCATTAAAATGCTTTTTGATTTGATTTCTAGCGATAAGTGTATATTGTACTTTTAGAATCCACGTCCAGTGGAGGTGTAGGATCTATTTTACGAAGATAATTTGAGGACTCGCCAGGAGAACGTGTACTACATCTTTCCCCTATTCCTTTCTATTGACCGCGTCCATGTAAAGTTGGCGTCAACCCTCAAACAGTATTTCCGGTCTTGAAGTTTTCATAATAAAACCGGAAGTATTCCCCTCACTGTCAAATGATTTTACAGTGATATCTGCCGTACCCATCCACTAAAAAAGATCAGTTTATCCTTGTTAATTACACGGCATTAATTGGTTTAAATGGTGTACAATGCTTTTGTGTTTTTAACCTTCGATTCGGAGAAACAAATAGTTTTTTCGGAGTCTAGGAAAGACACTACACTACCCATAATCCTCAGCTATCGTTTGGGACTACAACATCCGCTTTGCTTGACAAACCCCGTGATTAGTAAAGCTCTGTGATTGGATGTTGGAGTGGCAGTGCGCCAAGGTTACGCCGAGCGTCAAGCAGCTCTTTGAAATGGAATGAAACCACGGCAGACTATCCAAAACTGGATTCGAACGAGTGGGTGGGGGGGCCACCCCCACCCCACTCCCCAGAACTACACATGCTGTCTAATTGTGTTTCGCAACATGTTCTATGTCACGTCTCTACTGGGAATTGTAGTTTTAAAAGACGTTTTCGTATTTCCCAAAATTAGAAGTTGCCCGTATTATACTGTGTACACCCCTGGAGGTTCAGGGGATGGGAAACACCGTGGTGTTATCAAATTTAAAACATATAATTAATAAATGGGTGAAAATTGCTTGTGTCCATAATGGGCAGCATTAATATATACCCACATGACAGCTAAGGTCAGAAGAGCTTTATTTAATAGCTGGTCTTATGTCTTCAAATGTTGCAAATATGGCAGTAGCCATCAATCAAAGATAAGATAAGATATACTTTATTGATCCCAAGTTGGGAAATGTTTTTGTTACAGCAGCATGTACACAATGCAATTTATTCTTACTTTGTAATTCTACTCCACTACAATTCAGAGGTTAACCTGGTATTTTTACTCCATTATATTTATTTTAGTTACTTTGCAGATTCTGATTAATGATGTGAAATATAAATAACCCTTAAATCAGACTTTAGTTACACCTGAGTAAAATTCAGGGAAGGTGATTGTCAAGTGTCAAAATAAACTGTGCAATATATTAGACGTTAAGTACTTTGTCAGGCTTAATATATATCTGTTGATACCCCCAACATTTTTTTCTTATTCAAAAGAAGACCTTAATTTAAAGTATTCTTTAATGTTTAAATAAGTTATATTATAACTTAGTACTTTTTTAACGCATTTAAGATATGCAACACTAAGCTGTCTGTGGCTCTTTCCTGCTGTAACGCTGCAAATTTCCCCTCTGTGGGACTAATAAAGGTATTCTGATTCTGATTCTGAAAGCCTTATTAGTTTGTCTGTTTTGCACATCCTCCTGTTAATATCTTTGGACGTCCTGCACTAAACTGTTGTATTGTAGAGATCACTACAGTATCTTTTTGATATTTTCTATTCTATATTTCTATCATTGACCTTCTACTTTCCCCCTATTATGTATGTAGGCTACTCTTAATATTTTTAATGAAATATAACATAATCAACAACACAATTAAATAACGTGCTTTAACCACTAGGCCACTAGAAAACGGTCAAGTTTGCACTGTTAACACAATAAATTGTACTTCCAGTATAAGTTTCCAGTTTAGTTTATGACAGATTTATTTTGTTATCCACACATATATTGTTTTGATATTTTTAACAACAAACCGACAGAAAAGATGGTCTTAACATGCAGTGGTCTAGTTAATAAAACATAATAATATCAAACATAATATTACTATTAACTTTATTGTGAAATTAAAACAGAACGGTAAAGAATAATACAGTTTCAGTCTCAAGATTTGAAGCTTTTGCATTGTACCATGAACCTGTAGACCTGAAACAGTCAACTGCTGAGGAGTTGGAAAGGTAGTTTCTGAAGATGTTACAAATAACACACAGCATACAATGCCATCATAACTTTGTATTATTAGTGTAGGACACTTATGTATGTGCCTGCATGTGCCATCCGAGCTCTGCAGCTCATCCAGAATGCAGCGGCTCGTCTGGTCTTCAACCTTCCTAAATTCTCCCACCCCACGCCGCTCCTCCGCTCCCTTCACTGGCTTCCGGTAACTGCTAGAATCCACTTCAAGACACTGGTACTTGCGTACCATGCTGCGAATGGATCTGGCCCTTCCTACATCCAGGACATGGTTAAACTGTACACCCCAGCACGTGCACTCCGCTCTGCATCGGCCAAACAGCTCGCTGCACCCGCACTGCGAGGGGGACCCAAGTTCCCATCAGCAAAAACACGTGGGTTTGCTATCCTGGCTCCAAAATGGTGGAATGAGCTCCCTATTGAAATTAGGACAGCAGATAGCTTGCACATCTTCCGGCGCAGACTGAAAACTCATCTCTTTCGACTCCACTTCGAGTGATAGAATTACTAACAAAGAACTGCTAACAGAGTACTTATATACTAATAAAGGACTGGCTTATCTAAAGCCAGTTGAGTAGCACTTGAAATGTTTGGCTCTATGAAACCTGATGTACTTATATGATTCTGTTTTCTTCAAGGTTATATCTTCCTGGTCGAATGCACTTATTGTAAGTCGCTTTGGATAAGAGCGTCAGCTAAATGCAATGTAATGTAATGTATGTATAACATCTGAAGATGTGTAGTTTTATTCATGTTTTCACAGAATATTGCTATATTATTTCACATATTGTAGTTCTACACATTAATATCTGATTAGTAAAACATCATAGACAGAAAGGTATATCCGTCATTTAATAGTAAGCTAAAAATAACTAAATATACACAGCTAGATCAGATCGCATTCCTTTTAGATGTGACTTTAGAGTAGAGGGGAATTCTTGAAACGGGATGTACAGTGTTCCGCGGCATCTGCCGCTGCGAACATTTTGGGTAGGGCTGTAAAGTGGGGGGACCAATGGCCCCTTGGCCCCCCTGCTTCCGGCGCCCCTGATCTGAACAATTGCTCTAATGGCAATCTAGAAAATGACACCTACAACCTGGGTCTGCACAAAAAAAACAAACACAAATGATAAAACCGAAATAGATACTGAACACCATACTGTATAATCCACCACTTTAACTCTCAATGTCCGCATGAATGTATTTCAAAAACAGTGCCTTGAGTTCTTAACATTATGTAACCGCTTGTTTGCTTCTGGTTGGTCACATTGAGTGACATTTCTTTCTCGTCGAGGGAAGTTTAACTGTTGCCAACAGCAGTCACAGTTTAACTGACATTTCTTGTGGAGGAGAAAAGAAAACACTTACCACAACATCACTGTCTAGAAGTAAGTTCCTCTTTGATCATTATCGGTATCAAAGAACACATGTCTGTCTGTAAGAATAATTCAATGAGGAAGTTTTGATTAGATTAAAATATTTCCTCAAAAGTTACATTTTGAAAACTTCAATGAAATGGCATGGTCATCATGAAGTTTAATAATGTCATTAATGAATCATTCTGTCTGAGAAGTATATCTGCAGTCAACAAATCATCAATATGTCCTGAAAAAGGGGCTTTAATATAAACCGCCTTTGAAAAAATCCCAAATCCCTTTTCAACACCTTTTTTGATAAAAAACTGATGAGGCTGCTGCTTTACTAGCTGATTTAGTAGTTATTCTTTTTTCAATTTCTCACCATCTTAAGGCCATGCAACAGTTTAACTGAAAAACAATACTGACGTTTGTATTTCCCCCCCCAGAGATAGACAGGGAACAGACAAAATGACGAGGAGGAAAAACAAAAAAGAGTGGGAGCTGTCATGCAAAACAGGGAACAAAAAAAAAGAGGTTTGCTGACAAGTAAAAACCTCATCCTTTAGTTGAGATTATCCTCATCTCGAAGTTCAAACAGCTGGGGGAGAGCAGAACAAAGCCCATGATTGACGAGATGATGTTCCATTCATTAGATTGTGCTCGGGGGTGGGTCTCCCTGGGAGCAGACACACGCCACACACCCAGCCGTCACTATCTGAAAACAACAGTACTAACACCCATCAGCAGATTGTGAGAATAAGAAAAACATGTGGAAAAGGTGTTATATTGACTGGTTACTGTCCAATTTCTGATAAATATTGTGCCTTTGATTATCAGCATTTGTTCAAAATAAGATGAGTGACAAGCACACATATCATTTTTGTATTCATATTGTTACAAGTGATTCAGGATTCATATATCAATCTCTTTTTACATACTTCTTTGACAAACTTGATGATGGGCACGCACAATGTATTCTCAAGTCTCCAGCAAGTGTTTCAGATGTTGCTAGTGTTATTGTGGGATGCACAGCAGTGGCAGCAGTAGCAAACCGACCTCAGACAGCTCTGTGGCAGCAGAAACCTGACCTTCCAGTGCCATCGAGTCTCATTGTTCCAACAAAAAAATCAATGCACACAAAGGGCACTTTGGGAGGGGAGAGGCAGATGTGTAGCCAATGAAGAGGGGAGTATGTTTGTATGTACTGTGTGTGCCTGTAAATATGTATAAAATATGCTGTAGGCTACAACACTGGCCTGTTATTTATTTGAATCAAGCCAAAACGATCGGCATAAAATGGGACTCTTGGAAGCAGATACCCAAATATAAAAAATGTTTTACTTGGCCCATTTATTAAGCATGTGTGTATTTTCTGCTCACAATGTGTGATATTCTTTTCTCAAACCTTCGTCAACACATTAAAGCAGGGTGGATGGAGCTGACTGTGTGCTGCTCAAAGCATTGAATATTTGACTTAAAACTCCATTATAATCTTTCTATCAAGAAACTACAGTATGTCCCGTTCACTTTTGATAATACACAGACCTCATTGAGAACAGTAGAACTACTCTCTACTGACATTGTACATTTTACAGTTTGTTCTGGGATTATCTGGAGTGACAGAAGACCAAAACAAGCTGCTGTTTCTCGGTTGTACCTTTTAACTGTAGAAGGACAAACCTAAAACCAAATGATTGTCATGGCCACCAGAAAAATGTAAGTAGCTCTAATGATGTAAAAAGTCAAATGGTCACTGAGTGTGACAATGTGTGGGGCATTGTGAAACCTCATCAGATATAATACAATATAAAAGTTGTATTATATAAAAAGGGAACGTTGCCCTTCCTCGGTTGTGTAACAATGAGCTGCTGTCATGTACTTGGCCAACCTTCCTCAAAGACAGACTGACAAAAGGTAGGTTCAGATTAAGGTGCTGATATAACTAATGCAGGCAGAGTCTCAACAAAACCATCTGAGGAACACAAACACTCCTCTCTAAGAGTCACTATTGTCTAGCCAAGCCTGGTTGATCCCATTCACTGTCATTTTAGGCTTCCCATTGGCACTGCAGATGTATTAGAAAAACAAATATGACACAGTGTAGAGTATGTAAAACTGCGTAATAAAATCAATATGAATTCCAGACACCCAGTAGTCTGGTCTAGTCTGTCTGGCTTTTTATGAAAACTAACATTGTATCTGCCTAACTTGCCATTTGTGTGTCGTCTTCTGTTTGTCTCAGTCTGCTAGTGTACTTTCCATAAGAGGAAGTAACTTATCATGTTTTTCAGAACATGGTTTGTTTTCTTCCTGAAAGGGAATTCCCAGTCTGTTAGGTGACACACTAGCACAGATCTGCAGATGTCTGCCAGAAAACAAAATTATATTTACCTTCTCAAAGATCTTTGTGAACAGTTATCCTCTGTTTGCTCTGAATACAATGCAAGTGTCTGAGTCACTTCATCAAACTAAAATCACTTAACCCACAAGTATAGGATTCTGTATCAACTGATAAAGGCTCAGTGTGTTACAGTTAATGTGTTGCTGCTGTGAAACTGTGGCTCTGCTCCACCAGTACTATGGCTCAAAGAGCAAGATCAGAGATGTTGTGTTAGGAATACTGATTCACGCAGGGAGTTGCCTCCTCACACACACCCTTATTTCTCAATCTTACAGTCACACAGATGCTCAGTGAAATCAATGTCAGCCTCAATAAACATTATTATTCACAGGTCTGGTAGTTTCTTCAGGTTATATTGGCATAAAGCATTTTCTGACTGAACAAATATTTGTGTTCTCAGCAATTGAATTTGTTTCCATGTGACTGCAGTACGTTTTGTCCCTCTCAAAAATGTAAACTGCTTTGTTCAACACACTAAAATAACGCTTAATGCTTGGCTGGTGACTTGATGAGTTGATCCTTAGAAAACAAAATAACTAATCTATCAGACTTTTCAGCAATGAAATAAACGGAAGAATATACTCTATAGTATTTACAACTGTGCAACAATCTAACATTTTGTATTAAGTTACCATTGAATTATTTCAGTTGGTTCCCTGAGAATCTATCCTAGTCACAACAGCTAGAGGATGTTATGTATTGTACACATTGGTGATCCATTCTAGGCTAATTTGAGGTTTTTGGCTCTAAGACAAAAATATCTTGCTCTTGTAATGAAAGGTAATTTTTGAATTATTATACAATAGGTTATTTCAGCTTTGTATTATTCCACTTGTGTGAAAAGTGAGGCAAAAGTTACGGTCTTTGGAGGGAGAGCTGCATGGAATTGCATAACAGTCAACAACTTATTCCTCGGAAAGACACTGCCTTAAATGCCTATCATGCAAAAATGCTTTTCCATAGAAGGTGGAACGTGTTGAGTGGAACAATCTTAAAATGTGCATGTAGTTTGTTTAAGATGGAAAGCAGAAACAAGCAAACACCAGCAAGAAGAAGCCATGTGTGTGAGCACCAGTGAACAAACACAATCAGCTTGTTTCAGATCAGCAGTGGGTCAGCTCTGAATGGTTTTATGAACCAACTCAAATTCATGGCTGTCTATAAATAAAGTCCTTGCTTTTTCACATAATTTAGACTTCAGTAATGACGCAATAGAGAACCAGTGGTAAATCAAGCAACAATGCCCTTGGGGAACAAATAGGTGAGAAAATAACATCTATATTTCCACTTGTTTGGTTCACTATTCAGCTGCACACATTCAAAACTACTACTACTACTTAAGCATCTAAATAAATGAAGTTGCAGCTTATAAGTATTAGTAGCATAAGATTGTCATGCCTTTCTAGAGCATTGAAACATTTGAAGAAGGTATTAGTTTTGGTTTTGAATGCTTATCAAAAGCAGTCCGTTTTTACTCCTTTGGCATAAATAATGCTAGGAATCATGATTTTGCGAGGAATAAGCTGCAAGTGGTTTTTCATCAAATAAGATAGCACAAAGGGGTAATAACAAATACTAACTTCCTGTTATGATGCACCCATACTAAAATATAGTATGAATTTGGAAGCAAAATACATTTAGATAGGGATTTCTCCAAAACACATTTAAGTGAAGTTTCTAGATCAAAAAATGGTGTCACTAATGCAGCTGTGATGACATAAACCCTCTCAGTCCCCCCACCCATTCTCCCAGCCACACCCGCTGGCTACAGCTTATACAGTTTGAGATTCATAACACGACCTCGCTAGTTGTTGAACTTGGAGCAGGGGGATTCCCTCCTGATGTGAGAAAAATAAGACAGCTGTTTTTATTTAACACCTGGACATATTGCATGTTGCAGATGATCAACCATGTGCACCAAGATTAACGTCCACCAGCTGCCAGATGGTGGGAAAACAACATCATGAGCTCAATCTGGATGGACAAGAATATGAGGAGAGTATATTTTACAAACTCACGATAACACACACTGTCCTGAATATATGGGGTGCAACTAATTATGTTTTTCATTATTGATTAATCTGCTTATTTGTTTCTCGGTTCATAGTTTGGTCTATACAATTGTCAAAAGAGGGGTCTTTAAATACCCAAGACCCAAGAAAGTCAGCTTAATATGAATAACCTGAAAATAGCAGGACAACTGCATATTAGAGAGGCTGAAAACTATTTCCTAAAAGTTCTGCAAAATACTTAAGATTAAAGGGGCCTTTTTATGCAAATGTTCAGGTTTATAGTTGTATTTTATGCCTTTACTGTGACATGTTTACATGCTTTAATGTTCAAAAAGGTCTTTATTTTTTTCATAATGCGTGTGCTGCATAGCTTTTTTTACCCTCCATCTGAAACCAGAGCCCAGTCTGCTCTGATTGGTCAGCTGGCCGGCTTTGTTGTGACTGGTCAACCGCTTAGAGATGTCCCAGCCCTTCGCTTATCACGTATGTTGGAGCGCTAGCCAATAGCAGCTTGAGTGTTACATGGTGATGTCATTATGTTACGGAAGTAAACAAAGGAGGTCGAATGGATGCATTTCAAAGGCAGTGGGGGAGAAACATTGGGAGTTTAGCCTTTGCAGACCATTACATGGATAGACAATAGCCTATATAAAACACTCCAGGAAAGGGAAAACCCCAAAGAGCATAATTGAGCCCCTTTAAAAAGGGTTAAATATGTTTCTGTTGATCGACTAATCATTGTGGTTCTACTGAATATTTGTGGTAATGTATGATCTAAAGGTGCATCGATGCTCCAAGCGCACCTCAGATGCCATGAGCTAAAGTAACAATAACTAACACAACACATTCAGCTCACTATTATAGCAGGTCTTTGATCAATCCACCCAGAAAATGAGTCTGACATCTGAAAACATTGGGTTCACCCACACTGGGTAAAGACCTCACTTACTGCTGCTTAGAGGGAGGCGTTTGCATTACTATCATTTATTTTCTTTCAAATGGCAAGAGATAATAGCAAAGTGTGATTCAGAAAATTAAGACCAATTTAAGGATCACAGAATTGCTCCCAGACTGAATCTGTTTTACATAAGAACATTACTGCATAAACATGTTGTCATTTGCATGAGTTTTCTATTTGGCACTTTAATTCAACAAGCTCCTTTTTTTTATCATGAGCAATCCAAGAGGAAAACAAGCCTTTCTCAAGCGCAAAATATTTAAAAGAGAAGCTGTGGCAAAACTGTCCCCTCTGTATCTGCCACTAAGTTTTATAATGGCCAAAATCAAGAATAAGAATTCCCACCATCCTGGAAACAAGAGGCAGAGAGCAGACCCTTTCCTTAACATAACAAATGAAGAGAAAAATCAATAACACTCTCCGGCACTGTGTCCATTTATTTGGCAGGGATGTTCCCATTCCACTCTCTCAAATAACAAAGATGAAAAAAAAAAAACAATTGCCAATGATATCATGTGGCTGGACCTCTGCTGCACATTTTGTGAAAACTAAGACACAAGCTGTTCCAAATAACACCAAAAAAAAGCACAATAGGAGACTTAGAGAAGGAATGAGTTATTAGATTTTGTTTTGTACTTGCATGCCTTAAACGCCAAAACACATTATATTGATTCAGTAAAGGTGTGTTTTTTCATAAATTCTATCATACTATTGTACTTTGTAATCATTCTACAAATTGATATGCAATTGATTTCTGTCTACGAATGTAATGTTTATTTTTTCGTCTATTGGTTTTTACATTTTACAAAACTTGAATAACACATTTAATGAAAAGATAATCATTTATAAATGGTAAACATAGCCAGCAAGGATTTTTCTATACTGTATGACTTGTGTAACTAATTGATGATCTATTGTGTCCCTTATTTACTGTTGGACAAAGAATAATTTAATGAACTTGTCCTTTTAGTACTACTTATTATCATATTGGAAGCAGATTTTTTACTTTACAAACTAAATTGTCTGAAATGTAAAATTGACATACAGTAACAGCAGTAAACACAAAAGCAGATCAATAAGCCAACATGACACAAAGATTCCTAAAAATTAAAAAAATCTTAATGAATTGGCTTGTTAGGTTTCATTGTGTTTTAAACAGGGAGATGGTGGAGAGTTAAATGAAATCAGTGGCAGGTGGATAGAGCAGCAAGCACAGGTCAGGCTTTCCTACCGTGGTTGTCGTCTGACTGGTTGAACCCACACAGCTGGCAGATGGAACGGACCCACTTGTTCATCTCCTCCTCAGTCTCAGCTACGAGATAAAAAGTGCGGTCTGAGGTCTTGATGTCAAACACGAAGCTGTCCTGGAACTCCTTCCTCTTAAAGGTCAGGCCGGCGTCAACCTGCTCGCAGCAGTGCAGGTCGATTACCCTGATGGGTTTCTTGGAGTGGTCGTTCTTGTAGTACTCGAGAACATCAGGGTCACCACTCATGCGGCCGCTGCGGAGTATGAACCAGCGTTTCTTCCATGCCTGGGAAATGGGAATAAAATGTAAGTACAAGACTGACCCTGTGAGCCAGAACAGCAAAATCATATGTGTTGATGGAGAATTACTTTAATCTGCATTTAAAATACTGAACAATAGTTCTGTTTAATTCCCTACTCTATGTGATGCAGAATGTTACCGTGGCAACGCACTAAACCGCTGAACTGGGTTGTGATGTTAACTGTTTATCAAGTAGGGAAACTAAAGTCTGCCTACTTGAGGAGGATGCTGTGCTTTAGCACGCATGTGGTTGTGTGTGGTTGGAGTGTGTGTATGTTGGAGGCTGCGGGGGGAGGCAGCAGGTGTTTACTCCCTCCCAACGCATTTCCTGTGCTGAGATCCCTCTGTGAGCTAAGACAGAAGCAGATCTCCTCCATGACAACTTCATTATGAAACTGCAGACCCCGCCCTCTTCCAGAAGTGGTGAATGACAGTGCGTTGCTCCAATCAACACTGACACATAGCTGCGTGTGACCGTGTCACTGAAGTTGCCTCTAAGACTGTAAATAAACACTCCTTGTCACAACCAGATGAAAGGCAGCAGCAGTCCAACAATACCCACAATTATGCAAGAGCAAAACCAACAAAAGTAACATGTTGATTTCACAAAAACAAAACCACTGTTGCGTTTGTCAACTGGAAACAGCATAAAGGAAGGACAGTGGCCTCCATATGTTTTCCCAGTAACTGTCTTAAAGGGCCTCTGTGTTCTCGGTGCTCAGAGACAAAAGAGGAAGATAGACCAGGAAGGGAGAGGGGGAGTAAAGGGGGGTTTTGGACATCTGCCAGCGATGCACTTCCGCCAGGCAATGTCTCTCACATGCAGGCTGCTGACACACAGGATCCTGCAGGCCCCCTCTCTCCATCAACACAGACACTGCTGCAAGGCTAGCTGCCCCACACCCCCTCAAAGCAGACAGATGCATAAACACAGAGCAAAACATGGATTTCATTGCATCTCTCCTGTGCTTTTCAAATGAGGTATTTCTAATCTTCTTCAGATATATACATACATCATTTTCTTATAAGCTATTTCAGGGATACAATGAATGATGGCTGAATTCGCTGTTTAGGTTTCAATGTCCTTGTACTGCGCACACTGGCTCACTAATATGGATATCTGTGACATTTGTACACACTTCTAAAATGTTTATTTATCCTCTGAGAAGTCAACAGAGGTAAAAAGGAAAAAGGCAGCAACATATGTTTTCTCTTTTTTACCCAGGAAGTGCAGATTGTGATCTTATCTCCTGTGTAGCTGAAGAGCTCCATGTGGTATATGACTTTTTCATTTTTATTTTCTGTGAGAACGATACACTGATAAAAGCTGGAGGCAGTGTATATATATATATATATATATATATATATATATATATATCCTACCACTACAGCCCTATCTGATGAGCTGTGCAGATATACGAGGTCATTTCTCACTATGGGAGGTTGTTATTAATGTTGCAGTTTGTACCGCTAAAGGATGTGGGAGAAAATATTTCAAATAAAGTCTTTAAGCTTCCTTCTAAGTGATTCTATCTGAGTGTGAACTTCCTTATTTCATAAATGCACAGTACAGTCATCTTACGCCTCAAAAGAAACAAACTGCATTCCCCCCATCGGGTCTGTAAAGCTCTTTGGTTCAGTGCCATTACACCATGCACAGCTATAACTCTTGCAAACCCCATTTAAATATTATTGCCTTTTCTGGAAGGAGAGAGCATCACTTAATTGAGACCTGGAGCGCTGCCCAGTTTTCAAGAGGTCAGTGTGACCCTGCTGGGTTATTCCTGGCATCCTTCAACTGCGGCCAGCGTATTAACCCAGGACAGCCACAGCTCTCCACCGCGGAGCAAAGACACATCATTTAGGAGGCCTTATCACTCTAAAAATAGCATGCTTAGTTTCCACGGGAAATGTAGTTGCAGCCTAATTTGGGAACAAATTAATTTCCAGCTTGGTCTTTGAATAAGAGGGTTAAATAATGTTTCCTTTTGTCACACTTTCTGCCAAGCTCTTCAACTGGCATCGCAGCCTCTACTCCCTCTATCACTCTCTTTCTCTCTCATGAACTCTTTCAAATTCGAGCAAACTTCCCCGGCGAAGTAGATCATGGGGGAGGAGGACACAACAAAATGAGCTTACCCACCCACCGCCTGTCCTACAGAGCATGTCTAAGCCCATCGATCACTGTCTAAGCGCTGGGAAGTGAGCGCTGAAGCTGTAAAACTAGGCTGAACTCTCCTGGCTCTCCAACTTTCCCCTCCCCCTCATAGCTTTGGTTTGAGCAGCATCACTTTTCTATGGGGGGGGGGGGGGGGCTCAGCTGAGAGACACACTGTCCATAATAACAACTGGACAGGACAGTCCATTGAACCACTGACAGAGCTGTGAGATACAATATGATTGTTATGAGCTGTTTACTGCAGCATCACAGGGCGTGTTGGAACTCCCTGCTATTTATATAGTGTTGCATCGACTCAGTTGTCTTGTGTCTTATCTGTCAGAGAGAAACCATTATTTATGTATTTTATTATCATACATTTTACCTCCTTGTGTCTATTAACCTGATAACATGTTACATTTTGCTGCCTGTACCTTTAAAGTTCTTAACAAATAATCTGAGGGGAATGTCTTGTTTGTTTTGAACTTGTGATGTGTCATTTTGTAAAGCACTTTGAGCTGCATGTGTTGTATGAAATGTGCTATATAAATAAAGCTTTATTATTATTTGCTCATCATGTTCCCGAGGTCAAAGTCAAATAAAGGTCAAATCTGAGCAGAAAGAAACTATAACCTCAATAAGCAAAAAACAAATACACTATACAACAAAAAATGGTTCTTGACTTCCTCAGATGTATTTTTGTTAAACTCTGCTTTTTAGATTGTCAGGGTCTAAACTGTAGAATAAATGTTCTGCCAGCGCTTGAAGCTCTCCAAGAAGAAGAGCAGCCATCCGTGTCTATGTGTCTATGAGTGTTTAGTTCCTTCAGTCTTATCCAATCAGCCCAAAGGCTTGATCTCACCTTGTTCTAACTCAGTCTCCCTTGTCCTGTGCTGATGGCATGCTAAAGATACAGAGAGGCTACAGTGGAGTACAAAGGAGAACACGTCGGCATCTATTTCAGATGACTGGGAAGGAAAACCTCTAATAACAAATCCTCACACAAAAACCTTTTGATCTAGTTCATTTCTAAAAATAGGATCAAAACGTTTTGTCTTGCCAATTCCTTTTGTTTCTTTGCATGTTGAGAAAGAGACATGTTTTGTTCTATTTTTGACTTCAAAACAATGATACTGGGAAAACAAACAATCATACAAAGGGGATACAATTGTCTGGTATGTGTTGATAGTTCTCCGAGGCTCAACACAACAGTTTAGGAGATAAATACGCAGCGACAGCTGATAAGTCACGGCAGTCATTCACTGTATTTGCACATATCTAATCCAACACCGTAAAAACAAGCCCAGTCTCGTGTCTTTCAACACAACTCATCACTCTGCTGTCCGAGTAACACTGAATAATGAATTTGGGGATGGTTGTGGCCTAAACAATTATCCAAGGTGTGCCTTACAGCAATCGAGCAACACACAGTGTGTGTGTAGGAGTAGGCTGTGTCAACAGGCTGGCTGATAAGTATCATGTTTTTAAATGTGCATGAGCAAACATCCAAACTAAACACGTATGCTATCATCATAAAGGTTAGAATAGTCTTGTTTACCTCTCCTCCTAGAGCAGGAGAGGAGGAGACAGCAGGTAGTTGTGTGTGACTCCGCCTCCTCTGCTTTACCTGCTGCTGCTGCTGCTGCTGCTGCTGCTGCTGCTGCTGCCGTACTGCTTGTGTACATTTTTTTTCATATTACCATCATTTTTGTAAAGGTCATGTGTTGCGGCAGGGCGATTTACCTTTTGTGACACTGAATGCTTGGCTGCCGTCAGAATGGAGGCCTTGGGCAACATGTTTGATCAGGGCAACATCGCTCAAACACACGCTCAAACACACGCTCAAACACACGCTCAAACACACCCCCCCACACACACCCCCCCCCCACACACACACACACACACACACACACACACACACACACACACACACACACACACACACACACACACACACACACACACACACACACACACACACACACACACACACACACACACACACACACACACACACACACACACACACACACTAACAACACTGTGATGAGACTGCTTGTAACAAATGCACTAGTGCCGGGCCATTACTGCGTAATTATAGTAAAAGGTGAAGGGAGAGGGATCCCATCAGTGTTCTCAGAGGTCCCACCGGTGGGCTACTAAGGGATGGGACTGAGCATCAGGGAAAATAAGAGGGGGAGGAAAAGTGGTTGGGGAGGTAGTATCCAATTTCAGCCAAATTGGACTCCCACTATTATCTTTCATATATGTTGAAGCTCCATAATCTTTATCCATCTTTTATCTTTTGTTCTTTTAAAGCTGGCTGTGTTTATTAAAACATATTTACAACTCAAGAGCTATGAGTTCTGCCTCATTTGTAAAATTAAAAAAGCTATTTTTAAAGAAAGAAACGTGTTAGTATCCCTCAAGAAAGATATGAATGACCTACAATATTTATATCTTGACTTTCCCTGGTAACATGTTTTAGAAGGTTATACAATAAACTTTATTATCCATAATTCTAAGAGAGGACCAATTGCTCGTAAGTTAGCATCGTAGGCTACAGCTTTTCATTTCACACATACGGGATCATTACTGGTTCTAAATAAGGACAGCAGACATAGCCCGCCTACAAGAATTCCCTGTAATGCATTAACCCCACATCTATTCTATGTGGGTGCTGTTTCCTAGCTTCTCAAAGTTAGCGAAGAACAAAAGAGGAATATTCAGCACATAAGCGACTTTTTTTTCTTGTCCCTTCTGGTGTCTGAATAAGATTAGAATTGCATCTTTACAAAACAACACCTCACAACAAAAGAACAGCAGCAAGAAGGACCTCGTTGCTGTGCAAGAATGAATAAGTAGGAGTGCAATAACAGCCATGATCGTACAAAACAACACCTCACAACAAAAGAACAGCAGCAAGAAGGACCTCGTTGCTGTGCAAGAATGAATAAGTAGGAGTGCAATAACAGCCATGATCGTATGAGTGAGCGCCTTAACACTTGAGATCATTGTTAAAGGTGAGAGGGGACAAAGCTTGACATGCTGCAGCAGACATTGACGACAGAGACCCGATTACGTGGTCCTGATCAATAGCCAGGTCTAACGTCAGCCAACATTCCATGAACAGATGGGAGTTTCAAAAAGTGAGGGAATGCAATGCTTTTTCATTTGAAAAATATCTCCTGGGCATTCACACAGCTCACAAACACCTTTAACATTTGCATAGTAATGCTTTTGAAGCGTTCCCTGACCTAGGATTAGGGCCATGCGGTTGACCTTTTGCAACCACTTTCTAGACCAAATGGATGTTTGTACCAAATTTGAAGAAATTCCTTCAAGGCGTTCCTGAGCTAATCAACTGGTGATATGCTTGCCTTCTTCTGTGTGCTTGACGGGTGTCACGAATCAGTATTTACGTGACATCGGTTTATGTAAAAGAGAGCTTAAATAAACTCCAAATGGACATGAGAGAGCATGGAGCATGTCCTTGAAAGTCCTACAGTTTACACAGGGCTCCCCATCTGGGCTCGCAGCGAGACGTTAAGCAGACAGCTATCCCAGACAAGGTTTATAACACACGGTTCTGAAGCCTTTCCAATCAATTCAACTCACAAACAAAACAGGAGTCCGACAGTGAGCCAACAATGTGTGGCCGTTTTGCATTTTCAGCAGCTCCAGCCCAGTATCTGTCTCCAGTGTTGAGGAGATCCAGATGCTCCTGGGTCGGACATGACTCTGTCCCATCCGTGTACCCGGAGAAGTAAACGTAAACAATATGTTAAACAGGATTCGTGAGAGTTTTAAACTACAGCCATTTAAATCCAACGGGTGCTTCAAGGCACAGTTGCCATTTAAATCAACCTGCTCATGTTTCCCAATAGTCAAAACACTGACCTTGGAAGGCCGGCAGCTGCAAGACACAACACATGCAGATAAGACCCTAACAGGCCCATAAATTCTTGTGTGTTAATAAAGAAGGTGAGAGGTTAGCCATGGAGCGCCAAGGCAGACATAGTAGGGACACTCCTTATGTTTCCCTCATGCGTATAATTCTCTATAAGACATCAGCTTTGCAAACCCCTTTAGTGCATGTAGAATAGAGCCTCATTTGGTTCAGCTTTCATAGCATTATAGGAAATACGACTCCACACACAATGCCATCATATGCCTGTAATGGAAAGCTCCATCCTACAGGTGCGATGAAGATAAAGAGGGATGCTGCATTTGGTAACTGCAGTGCTCATTCAATCAGTTCATCATGTGCAAAATGTGTCGCGCCTCCTATGAAAAACAACCTCTCAAAACTCTCAGTAGATATAATCAGCCTCAATGTGCAGTCGAACACTTCCATCATTAGGAAAATGAGTAATCTCTCGCCATATCTCTGTACCGGCGAAAAAAGCTCGGCTTATTTAGTGTGAGCCCGCCCTGACAGTTTGACTAACGGGGAGCATTATCTTTAATCAGAACTCTTTGTGTTACTTCCCCTGCCTCCGCCATCTGCTGCGACTCATACATGTCTGTGTAGAACGGGCTGTGAGCATCTCCTAGTCTCTCTGACTGCTACCAAGGTGGCTTTGGGTGCAAAACACAATCATTAAATCGGGAGTAAAGTCTCTGAAACAGCCTCTTCAGGACCACAATGTAGACATATATAGATTCAAGGTAAAGGTTGGACCTTATACTTGTCGCACCAATCGACCCAGCCCAGCACATCACAGAGCCACACCAACATGTGCATCATTGAGTCAGCCACTGCTGCATTCAGGGTCTTGTGTGGATGTCAGCTGAATACAGTGGAAAATATAACAGATACCAGGAGCGCATCAGGCACACACCATCCCAAAAAGGGAAAGGAGTTGTCATATATCTGCACACAATATTAATGTATCCATCACTGTATGTAGTCATTTGAAATATTATATTGAACTAATTTACAAATGTATTTATTATTAGTTTTGTCATTGTTCAATTAATTTAAATCAATAATTGGCACACTTAATTGACATCTGTACTTATGTTGATCACTATGTCAATTAGGATTAAAGGCAACTAACTGTAATTCTAATCATGTAAGTGGCACACTGCAATAGCAATCATTGTTTTAGTCGAGCTAAGTGGTCGGCTCATTTCAGGGGTGTTTTTCACGCAAAAGACAGAATTGCAAGTAGTAGTTGATTATTTTTGGTGAGCAGTGAAAACATTTCAATGCTAAACAGGACCAAAGACATTAGCGTCAATGCTTTCTGTACTTGACAGTGTAACTAAGTAAATGTATCCTCTCTTCATACACCATTCCCCATGCTGTTGTTTGTTTAAATGTCACTGCAGACCCAGAATCTCTTTCTGATTCTAAATGAATGCAAACATTTGAATGGCTGAAAGAATGATCCAAAATTACAAAGGATATTTGTTTGTCATGACTCAACACAATCACATTTATGTGTTCGAGTGATTATTGGAGGGTTGCATTAGAATATAATAAAAACTGTAGATATTGATTGGGATTTGTACCTCGATGGTGCCTATCAGTGAATGCAACTATACACACAGATCTGTGACATGCAACACTGTCTCTTCTAAACTTAGATGACATTTGTCTTATTTTGTCTCACTTTGTTCCACTGAAGTCTTTATTTGTACGCTAGCTACATTACACAGACATTATTCTTATCTGAGTTTCAGTAGTAGGGCATTTCAATTCCAATATCTGAGCAGTAATGACTCATTACTGTCTGGATGTTCAGAGAAAGAAGAGTCTGAGCTGTGTCAATATTAAAAGAAAATTAAGCAAGTAAAGGAGCTAAGTGATCCACAACATATTCAAATTATGGAGATGCAATTCACTTTCTTCAGCTGAGCTACATTTCAAGCATGTGCTTGCTTGTAGCTGTTTTCCTTCTGACTAATGTTGCAACCTTTACCACAACCTTAGCTGGAAAGCACTTTGCTTACACATTTCCAACTCCTACAGACTATTGCAACAAGGCAAGTGATTCACCTACTTGTGTTAAAATCATATTCCACCATGGCTTGTACCAAACAGGCCCAGACAATTAACTCCCAATTCACTTGAAATAATGTGTCCTGGGGCATTGAGCAAGGTCAAATAGTATATTTCCTAAGGTGCAAAAACAAGTTATTTGTATTCCATGAATAACCTACTTCCCTTATAAGTGGTACCTTAATTAATCTCCATGTATCACCAAGCAAGACATTATCCGGTTTAATCAAAGTCCTGCTTCACAAAGCAGCATGACCAGGATGTTTGCGGGAAGAAAAAAGTCCCCACTAAAAGGGACCGCAGACCCTTTTAGAAATATCCCTGCCTACTGTATAAGCTGTAATAAGGAAATAATACATTCTCCATACCCCATTTCAGGGGTTATTGCAAACTACGTTCTGTAAATGGCATGTGCAAACGTTTGTTTATCTTAAATTGTATTTTTAGATGTATATAAGCTATAAAAACACCAGAGTTTCCTGTTATTTAACATCCACTATCATGCTGCATCTAAACTGAACCTGCTCCTTGCTTAGGGGCATCAGAGAGGTGTGGTGTGAGCAACTGTCTCCAGTGTAGAGCAGGATGCTGGTCAAAAAGAGCAAGTGTGCTAAGTAAACCACTAAATGAATGCAAAAAAAAGAAAATGAGTTAGCTTTCAACAAGCTCTAACACAGCTAGTATTCATATTTCTGAACATAAATGTTAATCTTTTGCTCTTAATAATGGTTTTTGGTACCATTCTCACGTTTATTTCTTTGCATGCTGCTGTGTGGAAGGCCAAAAGGCATTTCTACTGACTGACATCACCATTTCAAAGCCCTTTCCATCAGTGGGCCAATCCAATGAAAGTTACATGACATAAGCCACTAACATGTACAAGCTGGTAGTATGATTCCTGTAAATGATTGCTTGTTTCTTATCTTATCAACCGTGCAGAGACTAGATGTATCTTCATGCAGAAGAAACAGTGCAACAAACTAATAGTACTACACTTAGATTATGTTTCTTGTGTTACAAAAACAGCCGGCATTGGGAGGACATACTGTAACAGATCATATACTGTATCTATAATCATCAGTGAGCATTTTATACTGCTGTTAGTCAGGATATTATCAAACAACATGTTGTAGATGCCAACTATTTGTTTAGGGTCTCCCTCATACAACGCTCTGCTGGGCTGTAATCATGTGTATCAGCAGAGGGTTTCAAACAGGAATGGAATAATCCCAGAAGTTACTTTGGTCAGAGGTTTTTAACCCATGTAGTTGTAGAATGACTCATTTATTTTAATTTTAAGCACAGTTAAATAAAACCATCACTCATCTGATAGTGAACTTTCTGAGAAAAAAAGAACTATCTCTGCTGATGGTCAAAGAGAAAAATCAATGGGATCTAATTTCCTTCAGAACAGCAGATTTGTAAACTCTGATGTAAGCTGATAAAGTTTGTTAGATGAAAATACATTTATATACTCACAGACCAATTTAGTTTCTTTCCCTGTCATGGGGCCTCTGTCACAACACTTCCTGTAGGTACCATCCAGAGGAAGTCTGGCATCTGCTAGTGCTGCAATAATTAATTTTTGGGCAGAAAACACACACGCTAAACCAGAGTTCATGGCAAAGGACAGGATATTTTGACAAAGGTTCAAACAAGGCCACCCTGGGATTTTCACAATGAATGTGAAAGAATGGATGTCAAAAGGTGGAGTAAAGCATAATTGTGACAAACAACTTTGACTTTTATGCATTTATTTGTTATGAATGTCACCGCTGTTGATCTTCAGAAAACGTATTAGCAACACATTTGATAAGAGATCATAATTAAGCTCAATAAAAACTTTAATACATTCTCTGTTCCCTGCCTCTTAAACATGGAACAGGAGCAATTAAAATGTTTATAAGAGATCTTTAATGTTTAAAAAAAACAGTCAACAGATTAACCAACAATGAAAATGATCGAAGGCTTCAGCTTTATGACCATCACAAGGAATCTGTTAGCCGTACATATCCAACAATGATACACTAATCTGACTTTGATATCGCAGTCACATAGTGCCACCCCGGTTTTGTAGTTTATGGGCAAAGGCCCTGTCGAGGTCCCACAGATAAAGTGGAACAAGGAAAATGTCTGTGTGAGTGCTGGGTGTCTGTCAAAGCAGGAACTTGGAGGCGTTCTCCTTTGACCTCTGAGGGCAAGGACTTCCCAAAGCCCCTCTGCAAAACAACTGCAGACCCGGCAGCTGACAGTGGGACACACCATGTCCGCCTTAAAAACTCACCACCTCCCCCCCGCCTCTCTTCCTCTGTACCATCCGCAAGGGCAAGATGGTAAAGCCCGTAGAAACTGGCAGATCCAGAGAGCTGTAGCTGCAGCTATCACCTTGCCGATATGATCCATGTGGAATGTGGCAATGCTTTACTGTATGTGAACAGACACGTTTTGTGATGTTGGATACAACAACGGCAAATGGGAGGGTCTAGCCACTGATCCCGACCTGAGAACAGGAATTAATTTGTTTACAGAATGACACGCAGCATGTTGAGCAGGCAAATTACTATTCATATGTGCTTGATATTGTGCATATGTCGTCATTGGATGTCAGGTAAGGTTAAATGTGAGCATTCGTTTGTTTATAACAGGTCAAGTATTTCTGATCATTATATTGATCAAGCAGCGACTACAAATAAAATAGGAAATAGTTTGTTGGAGAAATTTTTAGGCATATGATCTGAATGCTGAGTGATGTGTAAAATAACCACGACAGAACTGTGTAAGAGGCATTAGGTAAGTGCTGGATTAGTCAGTTGTTTTCATGTTCCTTTTGCTTATTCTGGACATTGTTCAACAAAAGCAACCAGGCCACTCCCACCTGCCCATAAAACACGGCCCACCTCTGAAGCCTCCATCAGCCCCTGAGACGAGATAAACTTCAACCAAGTGAATCATTTAGCAGCACTGGGACATTAGAGCGCGACTGTTTTCCTTGTGAAGATGCAGAGTGTGTGAAAGGGGCTACACACGTCTGCTATGCCGTGTCACATGTTCAGGGGGGGCATGGAGAGTTTACACTCGTCTAGTGATGTTTGTCCAGCAAAGAGCTGATGTAGAAAGAGTGAGTCACTGCTGAGAGTTAATAGCTTTGGTAAATAAATTAGCAAACATTTAACCAAGACTAGTCATACTTGTTGTTACTAAGCATAGCATGTTTTCTCATGACTTCACCCACAGAGGCATTGAGGCTCCAACTGCCATAAGTGTTTTCTCGCTGATTTTGCATATCATTTGCATGCCTGACCTGTGGTGGTAGTACCAGTTTTGACTCTTCTAACCAGGCGTGGAATTCCATGCTGCATATCTGTGTGCCACATTTTTTAGAGACCAATGAGCAATTATTTCAACAACAACTATACTGATTAACAAACACAGGCCTCATCTGGCTTAGGGAGGACTTTTTTGGTAATACAAAAAAAGTGGTGGAATATTGACAGGGAAGAACTAAGAATTAAAACACACACAATTGTAGCAAATAATCTCCCAAAAGAGGCCCAATAGTATGAACTGGAGCATTTAACATTGGAGCTCTGAAACAATACACTCCTTACACCTCCTCAGCTCATTCCAATATAATGACCAATCAAACTTGCTACCAAGTACTCTGAGAAACACAACACACCTTCAGGCTGGAATGTCTGCGGGTATGTGAAAGTAGTATCTGAAAATATCCCTCTGCAATAGGACGTCAACTCTGTCAGATGACAGCAATACTGGTGAGTAAATGGCCCCGATTGTCCATAGCCTGACTTAAGTGGAAGGAATTTCAGATGGACAGATTATCGCATTCACATGTCTGCCTGTTCTGTACACTCCATCTCATGACACTGTTTTCTGGCTCAAACTGTGTTTGTGTGTGTGCAGTTGTTTGGTTATCGCTCAGGGTGAGAAGGGCTGAGAGCCTGCTCTCTTGCCTGAGGAAGGCCATTATTTTAGCACCAATATGCCTTGTGAGCATTTTCTCTCCTTGTTTATACAGTACTGCTATGAACCAGGCAAGTTTTTTCCTCTGTTCCTCTGCCGTTCCATACGGACCACGGTGGCCTCTGTGTAAACATTAGCCAGCTTTAAGTGGAAGACAATGAGGAAATGACAGGACAATGGGGGGGCTACATTTGAAGACATCCAAGGATGGATTTCCAGATGAAACGGAGAGATGACATCATGGCAAAATCAGCTAGTAGGAACATGGAGAGAGAGGCCTGGTAATGCAACACCATACATAAACAGTGGACAGCTGTATTTATAGGAGATTGTCTCATGGTTCTATCTGCCTGCATACATCCTATTATCTGATTTGTAGCCTTTCCTCTGCCCAGCACCCAGCAAGAGATGAGCAGCTTTGGCTTATGAAGCCTTATCAAGACACTCAAGAGCTGTGCAGTTATTACTATTGCTGTGACATTAGTCGACATTAGATGAAAACTGCACCTCCATGCTTGATTAGACATTACCTCATAATGATCAGACCAAGCCAAATGACAGTTTGTGTGTGTGTATATGTGTGTCTGATTTAGTCAAAATGATAGACAGCTGCCGGGTATTACACAGGCTTACTACCATGTTGTCACTGGACCTCACAGCAGGGGCTATAAAACCTGGCAACTGCATTTTCATGTTAACACACATTTCTAGATGATATTGGATTGAGGCTGTAGGCCTATTTCAGAAACCAGGATAACATGTTTTGCCTCCCATGGGTCACAAAAGAGAGGAGAGGTCCAGATGGTAGTGGGGTGCACCTGCTACAACTGGGCTCTACATATTGGAGTTTGACACCACTTGACTCTGATGCAGATATGAACAAAGCAGCAATTTGACTGAGAGGAAACTTGCACACTGCTGTTTCAGCTAAACCCATAAACATAGCAAAACTAAGTGAAAGTAGAGATCACTCACATATCTCCTCAGCTTTTTCTCCGGAGGTGACTTCCTAAGCCAGCCTTGGAAGATGATTTCACCGCCGCTCATATTTGCCAGGGTGTGCTGTCTCTTCTTGCTCTACAACTGCCGTCTGTCACTAGAACATGACGGCTCCTGATCGCTTGTCTGTTCAAAGTGCTGTCGGCGTTTGGCTCTCAGTGCTGGTGCAGTCCGCTCCCTCCATTTGATACAAATCAAAGTAGTGCTGTTCGGGGACGTTGCCAGTCGCTCCTGGTGGAACCGTGCGCAACGACCGCCCCGCAAAGCCACACTTGGGGGGGGGGGAGATAGAAAGGCGCAACTCGACTCTTGGGGATTTACGCACGGCCAGCTGACGAGGAGCCGCGGGGAAACTCAACTGATGCAGGGTGAGGAAGTATCGTAGAGTGTCTGCAGTTTGTTTTCCCAACTCATACCACGCCCACCGAGCCGAGAGAGGGATGGGCTGCGCTGGGATGAACAGGATGGAAGCACGGCCAGCCACAAAGTAGCTCCAAGATCCCAAAAGGAGTGTAAATAATTGAGGAACCGATTGATTTGTGATATACCATCTTTAAAGGTTCACCAAAAAGAAATGTTTGTTTTATTTCGAATACGGAAACGAATCTGATTGCACATTATTGCATCTAAAGTGTTTTGAATGCCTAACCAAATAATTAAGTATCAGTAACAGCTAACATATTGTAACGGTGATATGTGTTTGAAACAAAAGGTCAAGAGTCAGAAGCTGCTGTTATTGTCCGAGTAAATTATTTGATCCACTGGATGGCCTGGGGAAAAAGCACCATCTAGTGGAAATACTGTCAGTTGCTTTGGAAAAAAAACATTTATTTTTTTTGGAAGTTTATGCATGTATAAAAAAGGTACTTACATTTTACTTAACACTTCCCTGATGTGTGGTGAAAAATATACTTCATTAAGAATTTCTTATTGTTGGGAAATCATTTACAGTTGATTGAAATTAATTCCATATTAACACTCATTTAAAATACCAATGGTCATTGTTTTTATATTTCAGGAGCAGATACATTATAAATTAAATAAATAATGATATCTAAATACCAATAAACCAAGAAATAACTCTGACAAGCAAGTATAAGTTAAAATCATTTTTATTTGTCGTTAGGCAGACAACCAATCCTGTCATTAAAATCTCTACAAGGCTGAAAATGTTTCATAGAACACATGAATGGGAAAACCTAGGAAAGGGGATCACATCTTTGATGTTGTCAACACCGAGGATGCATAGCAAGTATCTCTCAAATCCCATTCCAAATCCACCATGAGGCACGGAGCCAAAACGCCTCAAATCCAGATACCTGCAAATAAATAAAATGTCATTACAGTTCTTTGGTGTGTATGAGTGTTTCTTTTAGAATGTTGTTGATATAAATGTGTTTTTTTTACCAGCGGTAGGTGTCTTCTAATCCAGCCCTGGAAAAAAATACACGTAGGGTTAATGTCAGATGTAATTTAGTTTTCATACAACGTGACATGGGTGGTGAGTCAGGAATAATAAAAAAACATATATAGATTATAGTGTCTTTAAGGGCTGTCGTTGTTGCACAAAAAATGCTTTACAGCCACTGCAGCACAGGCCAGCTTGCACTACTGGGATTATGCTTGATCTCAATTCAATTCAAATACATTTGATGCAACTATGCGAATATTGGGAATGCCATTGCCACGAGGCTTCTAATAAACCTGGAGTTCATGTACATACTGTTGGAGCCGAGCTCTCAGCAGATCCAGCCTCTCCTCCCTCAGCGAGCCCCCACAGAGCTCTCCAACTCCTGGCACAAGAAGGTCCACTGCAGCTGCCTGCACACAAACAGCAGTCAGCGCAGAAATGCAAATCACTGCGATAACCCAAGGGACAATACAAGGTTAGAACGGAGCGGTTAAATCATTGATTGGCTTTGTGTTTTTCACAGCAGAACTATTTCTTACTGTATGCTCAGGATGATCCTGGTTGTCTCTTGCATAAAAAGGCTTGAGGTCATAAGGATAATCAGTGACGAACACTGGAATGTTGCCGCAATGTTTCACCAGGTACTTCTCGTGTTCTGTCTGAAGGTCACAGCCCCACTGTGGAAAAGAAGAGCTAAGGTCAAAGAGGAGCTCAGTGGAATGATAGTATCAAATATACAGATGTAGATATGAAGGAGAAAATAATTATGTTGCGCTTACGTCTGTTGGGAAGGCAAAATTCTCAGAGCTGCGGTTTAGGATGTTGATAGCCTCACTGTAGGTAATCCTAAAAGTCGATTCAGATACTGTTGATTAAACGCCTTAGACTTCATTCTTTAGCTCATATAACTTCCTTGTTTAAAATAACAAAGACTTACGTAGGGAATCTGTTTTTCAGCATAGCTTCTAAAATGTCCTGTAATTGAGATTATAATACAGTGAGATGCAGTTGTGTCTGGTTGGTATAAGGAGCTAGGTTATGTAGCCAAGTTAAATAAGTGTCCTTCAGGACTCACCCTGTGTCCAGGAGTCACATGCTTGTGAAACAAATCCACATCCTCAGCGCAGTGAGCCAAGACATGCTCCGTGGCAGATCTGAACATGCCCTCCATGACCTGTGAGCGGGGCCGGTTTAATAATTAAAGCATTTCTGAATAACTGCGCATCAGGGCAACTTTAAAAGTCACAAAAGGCAAGTGTAAAGTTTAAACTTCAGCAGACGTAAATGTATGTGGTGTGACATAGGTTCACGTCATCCAAGATCCTCATGTTTAATGCATTAGCCAGTCTGTGACGACTATGATTCATAAAAAAGTCACGGGAAAGAGTAAAGGTTACTTCTCTCCTTCATAAAAGTGGTCCCCCCCCCTTTCAGATAAAATAAGATGACACATTATAAAACTTTTAGTTTATTTTTTATAACATGCTTAATTGAATAGAAAAAATGTGCTTTGAAGACCGTGATAGTGTACCTTGGTGAGATCCTCTAAGGACTGAGCGAAGGAGACCTCGGCCTCCACCATGTAAAACTCAGCCAGGTGCCGTCTGCTCTGGGAGTTCTCAGCCCGAAAAGTTGGCCCAAATGTGTAAACCTTAGAAAAAGCCCTGGAACAAATATGAGTGACATGGCATAATTAAAAAAGCTCTTCAGTGCTAAAGTGTATCTCTTACTTTCTGAGGTGGAACCGAACGTGCAAGCAGGTAGATGTGATCACCAGAAGATAAATCCATATAGTTGATCTCACCCTGACATCAGTTCCAAGTGAAGCTGACCAGACACAGTGAGGAAGGCTGGGACAGAGAAGAAGTGCTCTTCTTCTTCATAGTTTGTGCCTGAGGGCTAGGAATCAAATCAGAGGATTTTGATGTTTAAACAATATCATTAATACTTATGTTCACATCAGGGCTTTGATTCACAATTGCATACTGGAGGTGACAACACATATAATACATATATACACACGATATAAGACTAATAGGAGACACAGAAAGCTAAATTACAGACATGTTCATTTATTATTCATAAAATAATATTTCACACTCAAAATTACCATTTGAGTAAATATCAATTAAGGTCACTTTTAAATCTTGAATACATCTCACTACTTCCCCAAGCAAATGCATTTTCACAAAAGAATAATAAAGTAAAGTCATACTTGCACAAACGAGAAGCATGCTTGCACAAATGTAAGTGCTTTAAAAAATTCGGACTTTGAGAAAACACTCCTCATTTCTATAAATTGTGTAATAAGTGTTTTTATTCTTGCGAGAAAAAAAAAAAAAAAATGGTCACACAGGGTGAGGAATAGATACACACTTTTACTTTAAAAACATTTAAAAACACATCTAGTAGATAATAACCTCAATTTTGAAGAGCTCCCCTGCCCCTTCACAGTCATTTGAGGTGATGACTGGAGTGTGAATCTGCAAAAAGCCATTTTCCTGGAAAACAAAATATATACAAATAAACACAGACAGTCTCACTGCATTCTGTTACAAACTCATCCACTGATGGTCTCACCTTGAAATACGAGTGAACAGCTGTAGTGGCCTCACTTCGTATTCTCAACAGGGAGCTAAAGGCATTTGTTCTACACCTGAGATGAGGAAACTGTCGAATATACTCAAGGCTGTGTCGTTCTTTGATTTTGAATGGAAACTCCTGAAGCAAAAAGACAAAGCAACACAATGATGTTACATTTCCTTTACAATGAACACATAGTTATAACATAGATTAAGTTTAATTTCAAGCTAGCACATTAAGCCATGTGTTAAGAAAACGTACCAAAGGGTTGCATTCTCCTACGATATGGATTTGCTCTGCTTCCAGTTCAACTGGCTGTTTTTGGTTTGGGCTTTTCTTAAGAGTGCCGGTGACTTCAACAGCACTTCCAAATGTGAGCAACCTTTGTATTAGGAGAAGAAAATGGAAGATTATAACTGTATAACTGCACCCTATATACCTGAAACTACATTGTCAATGATTAAGTAAAGGAAGTAAAACTGAAGGGCTTACGGATAACTCAGCTCTGAACTGGCAACGACCTGCAGTGATTGCAAAGAGCTTCCATCGTTCACATGCAGGAAGAGATGTGACTTCTGAGCTCTAACAGATCGAACCCATCCCTACAAGTAAAACAAATAAAGAATAAACAGTGCATTCTGGTAATACAGAAGAAAAAAATTAATTAAGTTCATAAACCCTAATATTGGTTATTTCATATTTGTACCCTAATATTTCTCAACTTAATGTCAACTAGATGTATATAATGTGATATCAATATGCAGTTATACTAGAAGTGTCCTTTTTCATAGTTGAGACACTAGCTAGAATTCCAGTGAATTATTTAAAAGCATATATTTGACTGGACGGTTGTTTAGCAAGTAGGCATATAAAGTATATACATGCAGTTTTTTAGTACGTGTAGTTATGTGTATCCTTGAATTATTAGCAAATAAAACTGCAAGCTTTTTAAGTTATTGAAAGGATTAGGCTATTGTATAACTATTTTAACACACAATATTGGGCGCATGAGATATTGCTTTTTTCTTTCTTTCATATTAAATTATATTTTAGGAGAAAAAAAAGCATCAGCCCTATGTGCTTAAACACTTATTTTAGTATTATGTATCTAACAAAAAAATTACCAGAGGAGCAACATTTGGTATTTGAACCCGCACACACATGCAGTGTAAAAACTGTGTTTTATATGGAGGACATTTTGAATAACGCAAAGTCTTTCCCACATTTAAAAAAATTCTAACTTTGACTCCATATCCTTTCACCAAGTATATCAATAACATAACACTTAAGAACAATCACAATAAATGCTGTGATATGTTCTGTAATAAACATTTGCGAGAAATTGCTTAGTAAATAAATGTAACCAAATAATATAAAGAACATTAAGGTTTATTATAAGGTAATATGTATTACATTCAGTGAAAATTCATGATAATAAAGTCAAGTCAGTTTGGGTAAACTGCATGCTACTGGAGGATAATTGTTAGCACAGATTAGCAGAACATATCGTGTGATGAAAGCATGCGTGAATATTACCTGTACTTTGACATTAGCTCCCAACTCAGCACCTGAAACTGCTTCGGACACCCTTAGTGTTGCTGGTGTTTTCTTACAATAACTTCGAATATTTAACAATATTCCCCGAGATACTGAGGTGGTTGTGGCAACAGAAAGCGTTTTAGCTGCAGCTTGTAACATCGTAACAAGCGCTGCACTTTGACGCGAGCATCCGCTAAAAGCACAACATGTTGCGACAACTTAAAGGTTAAAAAAACATCAATTTTAACGGTATTTTTAAACGTTTTTCTAACACTTGACTTTCACGTTGTGTCACTTGTGTTGAGACACACTTCCTGTTTGGGTCTTCTTCTTCTTCTTCTTCTTCTTTGCTTTAACGGCGAATCACTTCCACTTGGAGCATATATCGCCACCTACTGTTGATTTATTTGTTCATGTTAAATCCTTGTCCTCAGACCAGTGTTTTTGAGAAACTTGAAGATCAGCTTGTTTACTTCATCTCTTGAGTTACTTGCGAATATTGCCTTGAAATCCATGTCCTTGATGTTAAGTTGTTCCAGTGCAGTTTTCAGAATGAGTCTTTGCCTTGTATATTCCGGGCAGCTAAAATTGAATACGGACACAGACATTATGTATTGTCTCTGATTGTTGGCAACCATCACAATTGCCAGTTGGATGTTTTCCAATCAGATTTAGTGATGAGTTTAATCCCCCTATTTGGGTCTTTCACCATTCGTTTAATTCAGTCACGTGGATTACGGTAACCCAAATCAGATAGCGATGTCTCACAGCAGTCATTTTATTGCAAGGGAGGCGTGTGGTGCAGTGGGTTAATTGTGCGTTGGTGTTCAGATCAGGGTCAGAACAGGTTCAAACCCCACTGCAGTCCGCATGTCGTTGTGTCCCTGGGCAAGACACTTCACCCCAAATTGCTCCTGTGGGGATTGCCCACAGTATTGAGTTTGTAAATCGCTTTGGATAAAAGCGTCTAACAAGTGACATGTAATGTAATGTAAAATTGCTCCAGGGATTTTTTGTGTTCTACTGAGTCAATAGATGTCTTGTTAAAATTCATGTAAGATCCTCATGCCTTAATATAATTCTCATTGATGTTAGAAGTATAACAATGTATGTATTTCTATTAAATTTCTTATGAGTCTGTAAAGACCAGCTACACATTTCAATCAGGTATTATTATAATTTTAATGGAAAAGCAGAATTCAGATGATGCAATCACATTTACGAACTAGAAGTTATACATAAATACAATCGGTTTTAAAAGGCATTACAAAAACATGGTGGGTTCAGTTATTCAGTAAATTAGGCTGAATATAACCTCAGAAACGACACAAAAATCTAAATATTATACATTTCTGCTGCTTTTTATCAAGCATTTACATATCAATATCCCAGTTGCTGTCCATCAGCAGTAGATGCAATAGTGATTCTTTTGTTTTAAGGCAAGCAATGTTTCTTGATGTAAAATTGCGACAAATATCCTGATCTAATCCTAATCCAAATGACCATCCACCAGTGTCATTTTCTACATACAGTGGAAAAAATAATATATATTTTGAACACCAAAGCGTAACACATGGCGAGATTCAAAAGTGTAATGAAGCAAGCAGAACAGCTATTACAACCACATGGAAATCCTCTTTAATCTTCCATGATGTATCTGCCGTCAGTGTGAGGTCCATTTGTGCGTAAACCTCGTTAATCCAATACCCAGAACGACACTGGGTCTATTCCCACCATTTGCTGCTGGGGTAAATCAGATCATGCCAGCAATGTAATAAGATGCCATGGACAATTATTCACCTGGACTCGCCTGTCAGCTCTGGAGCCCCTGGTCTGGGACTGCAGCAAACACAGAGCTGGATGTCTCCACCTCCGGCTGCTTATGACACATCATCATTAAACCCAACATGATGCATCTGAAAAGTCAGCGGGGTCATTGATATTAATTATCTCCTGCGTGGATGGAGCAATTATTCACATGGTCTCATCTTAATGGGTAGCAGAACAAATCTATTTTCCAATTCATTGAGTACAAAATACAATGGGGAATTAGTAGAGGTCATGATGTCTGTATCACATGTTTCTTTGTCTTGAAAGTTCAAGATGAAAGATGGTGACTATCAGACCTTTTGATACAACAATTAGGAGACAGTTATCTTTAATCTACTGCAATAAAACAACAAACCTTTGACGGATATAATAGGTTAAAATGTACATACAAATCACCCACTTTTTAAGGAAATATGTGTATATAGCTTGTGTATAATCTGATTGTTATACTGCTAAAATCTGCTTTCCTGCTGTTCCTCCATCATAACGTGCAATATCTTACTTTACCGCAAGGTGGTGCTGTAGCTCTATGACACAATTCACTCCTTTGAAATCCCCATCTACTACAGATTTATTCATTTACCCCTGAGTTTCCTCCAATATATTATTCATTTGCAGCTCCAAGGTCTACTCAAATGGAAACAAGCTGGCTTTGTTATGTTCTCTCTGCAGTTCTATCAAGAATAATGCAAAGGACCTGCTCGATTTCATTGGCAGCAGGTAGTCCAGTGCAGCAGTAAATTCAGGTAGCATCTAGGAACTGTTTCCTACACATCAACGGGAGCAGCAAGGATGAGATCCCCATAGTGTTTATCTATAACCTGATTTGTATGTTTCCCTTTTTTTAAGGCTTGACACATTCAGTTACATCCTGCATGTGGGAGTGATGCTAGATTGCATATTGCACGTGTTATATCCACAGACAAACTCCCAGGAACCACATGCAACAAACAGTATGTCTAAATACAAATCTGTAAAACGTCTAAAATAACGAAGTGTCATCCTGATAACATTCTCCGATAACAACCAAGAAGAGAAGTCGAATGGTACTTGCAATGGGAGATATAGCTCTCTGTTCTTGGAGCCTCTACAGGTAGAATAGATGTTTGGCAGTGTCCTGAAAACCTTATTTGGGCCTAACAACTTGTTAAAATCAATACCCGATTAGTCAGCAAAACAAAGGATTTTGCTGTAAAAGCTTGGATCTCAGGAGGATCACTGAACTTAAAGGGCAAGTGCATCCTCTGCTCTTAGCAGCCCCCCCCCCCTCCCCCCCCCCCCCCCCCCCCCGGTCCACCCACGACAGCACTGTATCGACAGCATCTCCTGCACCTTCCACACTCCTTCATCAGCGCCTCCAAATATTCTGCATTCTCAAATGAAAAGCAGCATTGATTTTATGTTACATGGCTCGTTAAGTGCTGATTAGACCATTATAGTGATGTGATTTCAGGGAATGGGTTTGGGTGACAGGCGGCCAAAAACAAATCAAAAGGAACTAACAACCCTTACTGAAAGAGATTTGGGCCGCTGCACTGCTTCACCTACGACTCTGCAGTTAATATCAGAGTCTTTTGTTTGTGTGGGTTGATATCTAATGGACCAGCTTCAATAGTCTCGAGAAAATATCCATTAACAGTGCTCAAGACTTTTACTGTTTGGAAATGATGATGATGTTCAACCAGTACAGGTAAATATGTTTTACATTGTATATCGTTTTTTATTTTTGGATTGTTAGTCAAAGTAGAAATAAAAAAGTGATTTTCACATTGATCTCCTGAAAATGTTCACTATTTAATGTCATTTAAGTGGCTAACTGTATTGATTGTAACACTAATTGTCAGATAAATAAATAATGAAAGTGGTCATTGGTTGGAACCATTATTTGTACAGATTAATTTGCAGGGCACTCAATAATATATATTTGTTTTTCTAACTCTGATTGGAAAATTGCAAAAAAAATACAAATGCTTGTTCGAAAATAAGGTTGACAAGTTACTATGGAGCAAAAGTCACATTCCAAAAAGTGCTTCACAAAGGCGGCACAATAAAACAAACAAGTCTTAAATCAACTATCAGGTTTAAAAGAAAACGGCAAAAGAAAAAAAAAACTAGTATCTCATATCAACATAGTGAATAAAAGGTAAGAATTGGGAAATATTGTTTGATTAAGGAAATAATAATCGTTAAAAGTTAAAAAATATATATAAGCAAAGGAGCTCTGATAAAAGCTCGTTTTGAGAAGAAAATAAAAAGTGATCACTGTCCCAGTCAACCTGATCTCCAGAGTCTTGGGGCTCTGACAGCAAATGCTCTTGTTTAGTATGCAGCCTCTGGAACAGACAAAAGACCTCTGCTCAGGATATTGAAGTCTTAAAGTATTGATAGGTCAAATACACATCAGGGAGAGAGGGCATAAAGAGCCTTAAAGGTAAACGGTAAAATCTGAAAATCTATTCTGCACATACTGGGAGCCAAGAAGCTAAAAGAGAAGTGATGTGTTTAGATTTTTTGGATAAAGCAGGTTCTTTGATTAAAAGCCTAGCCGCTCAACTCTGTACAGTCTGGAGTCTATAAAAAGATGATTAATGTTCCCCAAAGGAAGCTTGTATGGAAGAAATAAACTTGGTCCCAAAGCCGATCCCTGAGGCATACCATATTTAACAGAAAGCAAATGAAGAGACACAGAGGGCGTGTTTGAAATTGCACATTACATACTCAGTCTGTATGTCCTGTATACTGCCTACTAAATTAAGAATACCATTACCAGCAGACTGTTCATTGGTTTTTCTACAGTGCATTTTAAATGTGAGCTCCAGTGTTTTTCCTCTTAACTGTACCTTAACCGCACTCACCATCATTCGTAATTATTTTATCCTACAGTAAATTATTAAAACCGTCTGCCTTGAAGTCCATCATTGGACAGTCTAAAGAGTTGCAGTGCATTTTGGTATGGTTGAATATGTTCAGAAAGCTAATTTCTCATAGTCAAAATGTCTTACTAGTCTGATTAACATCCAATCATTTCTCACGTACAAATGATTTGCGTACTATGATGGAACGCACACATACTCAATTTAGCCTCATACTTTGTAGGAATAGAAGGCTATGATTGTATGTTAACACAGCTACTGTAGAACATCCTATTCGACAGGTAGGTGAAACCCATTGTGAGGCTGTTCCAGATATCTCCAGCCAGGGCCTCAGTCAGTCTAACAGGGTGCTGTGATCGATTGCGCGAAATGCTGCGCTAAGGTCCAGGTGTACAAGGACTGAGCACATGCCATCATCAACAGCCATTACATTGTTGTTGGTAACCTTGAGGATGGCAGTGCTGAGATACAGGAAAAATGTGTTTGTTATTCATTGCAGAGAGAAATCTCTTGGACACTATTTTTTTTCTAGAAATGTTGATATTAAAGATATCTTGGAATAATCATGATCAATCGTTTTAAGGGCAAGAGGGATCCAGCCCAGGTTTTTTCTCGCATTGATTACACAAGCAATTTTAAAAACAATTCTGAGATACAGCCATTTGACAACTGTTACAATCTGAAAGCAGACGGAGCACAAAAGATTCCTTTACTTTTAATACATTGTTGGTATTACCTCAAGACGGCTAGAGGACAATCTTAACTATATAATACTGTTTAAAAAAGTTGATGGGATGAAACTGGTTCAAATTACTCACTTTATCAGTAAAATAATTGTAATATTTTAAATGAGGAAACATGTTGATTCAGTCCATTTAATGAATGCTGTTATTTCCAAATAAGGGTTTCATGTTACTTAATACACCTTTTACAAATCAGTCCTTAAACTGCTAACTAAGGACAACATGTAGTTTTAGTTTAACCTGATATCTGTTAGTTAGCCTGAATTATTTAAGCTTCCATCAAAACAGGGCACTGAAAATACCGTTCACAACTTCAGAGTCAATCAAAACACAGTGACAGATTTGGGGTATTCTGTCATGCTTCAATTTCACACAGAAAAGATCTCCTTTCATGTGCTGAGGAGATAGAGTCATACTATATATAATATCACAGCTTCAACCTTAAAAATGTCACGACAGTTTGGCACCTGAACCCTTTCCTTTCTTCCACTGGATGTAGTCAAAGACAAGACTCTCCTGAGTTGGCTAAGAATAGATGATGAAACACAGTGATATCAAAACATTTTACCTCATCATGACACAGTGTAATTTTCCTCTGCACACACACAGGCCACAGTCAAATGAAAGAATTCATCCTAGTCTTCACTTTGTCCTTTGCAGTAGCTTCACTTGTCACTGACGTCTTTAGGAGGTTACGGTGTGGGCTTTATTTCCTCGGTTCTTTAATGTATTGTCCACTAATGATTAAGCTTTCATATCCTAATTTACAAAATCACTTGCACAAATTATCCTAAATTCTTTATTGTTATGCAAGAATTATAGTTATATCTATGTCACCCATATAAAAATGCAATTTATTTTCTTTCCTTGAAAGGCGTACATGTAGAATACACGTTTACAATCAGCATATGTTGCTTACTTGTTTTTGTCAATATTAAACATGAAATCCCTGGAAATTACCTGTTCAAAAAACACCTTAAGGACTTTGAAATTGTATTTTTCTCTACATCGTGCTTTGCCGGTCTGGGTCTGGAATACCACTGAGATTAGTTTGAAAACATTCAGCTCATAATATTTTTCTCATTAAAATGTCCTTATGTCATATATTTCCAGAGGTCTGGCGAGGGGAAATGCCTGCCATGGGATTTTCATGATCTGTCGCTCCATTTGAAGATTTGACAACTCTTTCAGGACATTTTTAACTCCCTTACATTGCTGAAACTGCTGTGAAGTGTATCTTATCTGAACCACATATATCGTTTTTACCTCCGCCAGTAAGGTTACGTTTATCACACCCATCAGTCTTTCTTGAATGTCTCTGTATGTCTCTCTGAATGTGCTAATACTGCTATAACTGTTTTTGTGCTGAATAATCAAAAATAACCTGCTTTTTAGTAACTGACTAAACTAGAGAATGCAATTCCTGAAGAAATTGCTAGTGGGAATGCTTTATGCTGAAAAGCTGACGCTAAACTGCTATGCTGAAATGTAATGTGTAAGAAGAAAGTGAATAATTTAGATTGAAATGATACATGAACACTGGGGGCTTGAATGTGTGATGAGAGAAGAAAAGAAAGTAAAAACGCTTGGAAAATCACCTGAATATTTGAAATGCAAACTTTTGAACTAACTTGATGGCGAAGGATCTGTCGCCATGCCAACAGCATTTGATGACATCCCATAATACGCTTAGATGCGTTGATGGCTGCATCATTACCAAACCTGTGAAGTTTTGGGCCATTTGGTGCCTTTTCACTGAAGTTATGAGAAAACCGTGTTTCATGGCGGGCAATGTGTTGCCATGGCGACGGCATGTCCCGTAGATGTCTTCACGGCTGGACTGTTAATACACATGTGAAGTTTGAGCACTTTTTGAACATTTTCATAGGAGTTATAGCGACATCATGTTTTATTGCGAGGGATGCGTTGCCATGGAAACGGCATATGGTGAGATCTCAGATTTGGCGTAGAGCTGTTGAAGCATGGACCGGTGATATACAAGTGAAGATTGGGGGACGAGTGGACCGTGTCGATTGGACTTACAGCGACATGGTGTTTCATGGCGAGTGGTCTGTCGCCATGGCAACGGCATTTGAAGAAATCTCAAAACTGTCCCGTAGATGTCTTCACGGCTGGACTGTTAGCACACATGTGAAGTTTTAGCACTTTTGGACAATTTTCATAGGAGTTATAGCAATATCGTGTTTTATTGCAAGGGATGCGTTGCCATGGCAACAGCTTTTGAGGAAAACTCACTAATGGTATATAGACATGTTGAGGGCTGGACCATTAACTGTCATCTGAAGTCTGGTGGTGTTTGGACCATTTGCATAGGTATCACGACAACATCGTGTTTTATGGCGAGGGATGCGTTTCCATGGAAACAGTCTACGGTGAGATCTCAGATTTGGCGTAGAGCTGTTGAGGCATGGACCGGTGATATACAAGCGAAGTTTGGGGACGATCGGACCGTGTCCATTGGAGTTACAGCAACATTGTGTTTCATGGCGAGGGATGCGTTTCCATGGTAACACCACATTAAGTAACATCAGATTTGAAGTAGAGCTGTTCCGGGCCACAGTCTTAACCATCATGTGCTGTTTGGTGGCGTTCTGAGCATGTCAGTTGGATTTATGACATCATCATGTCATCACTATGAAGGAACAGTTAGCAGTTGAAGTCGCATGAAGATTTTTCAAGTCTGAAGAGTTTCTCCACTGACTTCAATGTTGATGAATTATGGTATATATCTCTGGAAATATGACATTTATGACTGAGAAAAGTAATAGCCATCGATTCCCGATCGAGCTGAACATTTTGATGTTAGAACGGATTTTGAGGGTGGAAAAATGTGGAAGGAGTTAAGGTACAAAAAAAAGGGTTGGAGAATATCATATAAATACTAGAGAATGCAATTCCTGAAGAAATTGCTCGTGGGAATGCTTTATGCTGAAAATCTGACGCTAAACTGTTGAAATGTAATGTGTACGAAAAAAAGTGAATAATTTAGATTGAAATGATACATACAACACTGGGGGCTTGAATGTGTGATGAGAGAAGAAAAGAAAGTGAAAAGGCTTGGAATAGCAGCAGAATATTTGAACCGCAAACTTCTGAACTATGGCGAATTATCTGTCGCCATGGCAACGTCATTTGATGACACCTCATAATACGCTTAGATGCGTTGATGGCTGCATTGTTACCAAACCTGTGAAGTTTTGGGCTGTTTGGAGTATTTTCACTGAAGTTATGAGAAAACCGTGTTTAAAGGCGAGCATTGTGTTGCCCTGGCGACTTTATTTGAAGACATCTCAAAACTGTCCTGTAGATGTCTTCACGGCTGGACTGTTAGCACACTTGTGAAGTTTGAGCACTTTTTGAACATTTGCTTAGGAGTTATAGCGACATCATGTTTTATGGCGAGGGATGCGTTTCCATGGAAACGGCATATGGTGAGATCTCAAATTTGGCGTAGAGCTGTTGAGGCATGGACCGGTGATATACAAGTGAAGATTGGGGGACGATTGGACCGTGTCCATTGGACTTATAGCGACATCATGTTTTATGGCGAGGGATGCGTTTCCATGGAAACGGCATATGGTGAGATCTCAGATTTGGCGTAGAGCTGTTGAGGCATGGACCGGTGATATACAAGTGAAGATTGGGGGACGATTGGACCGTGTCGATGGGACTTACAGCCACATCGTGTTTCATGGCGAGTGGTCCGTCGCAATGGCAACGGCATTTGATGACACCCCATACTACGCTTAGATGCGTTGATGGCTGCATCGTTACCAAACCTGTGAAGTTCTGGGCTGTTTGGAGTATTTTCACTGAAGTTATGAGAGAACCGTGTTTCAAGGCGAGCATTGTGTTGCCATGGCAACGGCATTTGAAGAAATCTCAAAACTGTCCTGTAGATGTCTTCACGGCTGGACTGTTTGCACACTGCTATCTGAATTCTGCTGCTCTGAGCATGTCAGTTGAAGTGATGACATCATCGTGTTCCATTGCACAGGTGTTTATAGTTGAGCTAACGAGGTGCCTAGACTTCAAAGGCTTCATTTTTCTGATTGAGAGATGAACCTCTTACATGTGAGCGTTTTGTGGAAGAACCGTAACAGATATCTGTGAAATTTGAAAACGTGAAGCATGTCAAGGAAGTTGAGTATCTGAAGTGCAATTTTTGTGTAGTTTCGGATTAATAATGTGGCCTTTTTGGCAGTTTAACTAAAGGTGTGCGGCTGCTGCCGTGAGGAAATATCAGCCTGAAATTACAATGGGCTTTAATGGAGGAATGTTGAACGTTTTTGTCACTTCATGCCCTCAAAAAGAATTTTGTTTAATCATTTTTTGCTTAATTATTTGTCATTTTTCAAGCTACGGGATGTTTTCCTACGTTTGTCATGAAAAATTATGTCTCAGGAATGTAGGGTTTGGGAATTATGGCAGTTTTAAAAATATATATGAAGGCAAATTTCAAACTGTCCTCCACTCTAACTCTGACATCACGCACTCTGCCTTAACGAGCTGCGCAATGTTAAAGTTCAAATGTTAAAAATGTGATGAATTATGGGATGTATCTCTGGAATTATGAAAGTTATGAATGAGAAAAGTAATAGCCATCGATTCCCGACCGAGCTGAACGTTTTGATGTTTGAACGGAGTTTCTGCGATGTTCAATGCGGGAGAAGAAGCGCGGCAAAATAAGTCGGCGGAATAATAAACTTTTCGTGCGTTGAAGAACAGTTAGTTATAGTTAAAATAATTCTGCTTTCTATTGAGTACGTTACATTGAATTAACAGCCTGTCCTATTTCAAGAATGCCATTAGAATTATCAACAATTTACTTACTGCCAAACTACAAATTAGCAGTGAGAGCTGCTCTTTTCTATTTGCGTTGGAGCATTCCTACAGCCCTATCATTACTGTGTCCTTCCCCTGCTGATTTATCTCATTTACCTCCCCTGTTTAAACAGGAACACTCTGATGATAAGTGAATGATAACTAGTTACATCCCTGATGAAAAAACACTATTGCAGTGGAACAAAAAGAACACATTGGCCTTGCCACACGGTGTTATTGAAATTGGGAAACTTCAGGAGATACAGTTTGACATGCACTTCTCTGTAGACAAGAATTTCTGAGACATGTATGTGTAATCATAAAAGAGCAGAAGTTACTGGTGGGATCAAGGGCAGTTTGAAAAATAATGTCATGTTCTAAAAATTCAGCATGTACTGAATCACATTTGTATGTGTCCTTCTGCTGCCCCACTCTGAAGAAATGTCATTCAATCTAATTGAAAAGCAGTCTCCCCTTCCTTATAAAGACAATAATCCCTTTCATTAGATGCAAGTGTTGTCTCAGCAGACCTCCAACCATAAATCTATGACTAATTACTTTAGTTTATTCAGACACACCAACTACCCTCTAATTAGCCAAACAATGAATGGGGATGTCTTAGGTGTCCATGCGGGCACTCGCTGACTGCATCAAACTGAAGATATGGGTATTCAACCAAAGTGTTTTTAATGTTTCAGTGTATATGAAAACAAAGGCCTCTGCCCATATGCTGTTGTGTTAATTATAGAACAATTAGGACCGGCCTGCACTATCCCTCAAAACTAAGGAGCCGTATTTAAACTTCTAAAGCTGAGAACTGCAAATTGTGTGAACATAATGACAAAGTATCACACATATCTTTTTTTAAAACAAAATTATTTAAAAAACGATTTCCATTGTTACAGCATAACCCTGTCCCTCCAGCTGCATCGCATTTATTTCATGCAGTCAATTCCCATCCAAGCACCTTTGTGGTGCAGCCACAGAGACTGAAATATCATCTTTTGTTTTATTTGATAAAACAAAACATGCAGTGTTAGCTGGGAGTTGGCAGGCAGTATAGCTGCGCTACTCCTGAAACAAAACGTCATGATGAAAAGAGCTAGTGTTCAACGAGCTCTGTTTTCTGATCAAACTCTTCTGAGAGCAAATTATATTTTTAAAATGTCAACTGTTATTTATCTATTTCTTTATTTCACAAAATATTTCCTATTATTCCCGTCAGGTTAATGTTTATCATTCAAGCTGAGTTAAAAAGAAAAGAAAATCTGAGCCGGCTGCTGCTCTTGAAAGTTGCTTCTTCTTCCTTCCATGTAGGACGTTTTATGCAGATTTAATTATTTTTTACAGCATCCCCCATCCCAAATAAAAGCTGTATTTGCTGCACTGGGACGTCACTTATCAAAGCTGAGAGCTATTACTTTTCTTTTCCATTGTTTAACTGCTGCCAACAATCAGCGGCATTGTATTGAAGTGACTTAAAAAGAAGTATATTATAATTCTTTTTTTTCATTTTGCAAGTGCGGTAGCCAAATCAACGCAGTGAAAGCTAGTGTGCATTATAATTATCATTTTTATTCTGCTCCACTGCATGCACGTGTACTGGTCTGACGTTTCTTGCCAATAAACAATGGATTTGCACATGTAGAACAACAGTGTATAAAACTCCACTTAAGCCAGGAGGGATCATAGGAATGTGAGTCATCCAATAAAAGGGGTTTTGTTTGTGTCTGTCTTTGTCTTCCTGTGTTACATCCAAATGAGATTCAGTATGCCAAACAACTGCAGCATTCAAGCTCTTCCAAAAGGAACTTTTAAATAGGAAGTGACTATGAAAACCTGAGGTTAAATATGTTTTGCCCTGACAGCAATAGTCATTGTGTTTTCATGCTTTGCCAGCGGTGTGGTGGTGTGTGTCAGTCGGTGTCTGGGGGGGCAATTATATCAGTTTTTCTGGTTAGAGAAAATATGAAAGAAGACAAATCTTTCTGGGAAATATGCAACAACAAAAAAATCTCCTCAAGTTAAAAGCATTTGGATTGGCAGGCTTATTTGTGTGGATAAATGAAATGAGAGGCCATCCGTGTCCTGATCCAGATGCACAACGTGGAAATACATTTCCCAAGCCTGATCTACATAATAGTATTCATAATGGGCACAGAGGTTCTTTAACCAAAATAATTATGTCAGGCCGTCTTCAGGCTTTGTATGTCAGACTGAAAACACACACAGCTGCAGGATTCTGCGAGGACAAAGGAAACAAACTCTCTGCTGCATTTCTGAAGTCCTTTGGAATGGCTTCGTTCGGACTGAAGCACATACATTCTACTGTCTAAACCAATATCAATCACACAGTGTTTATCTAATCACTACCTCTCAGATGTACCTATTGTCGACCATCGAAAACTCAGAAGTTCCTTAGAAAGTACATTTGAAAAATGTAATGTTTTGAATTTAACTTTATTTCAAAAATGTTTTTGCGATAAAGTTTACAGAAGGTGCAATGGAGTTGTATTAGAGATGTCACTGCCAACACGAATATATATGTTTATAGTTATAGTGCCAAAGGCTATAAGAATATGCCTGTGGCAATGAGCACTTTGGGGATTTTGCCCACTCCAGAAGGGGGGGGGGGGGGGGGGGGCGGCAATATATGCATCACTATATGCCACGCATCATAAATTATAACATTTTCCAGATTATGAAAGGTAACGTATTACATTTATGAAGTCCTGCACTTCCCTTACTGTTCTTTATTAAAAACTCTTTGCAGTTGAGACACGCTTGCACAAACTGACCCAATTATTTCTCCATGAAAGGTTTTTGACCCATTTTAAAATCCTTTTAAAGACAAATATGAGAAGAAAACTCACATTCAGAGCTTGTGCTGTAAATTAATACAATCCAGTCAGATTTGTTGTGGGCTGTAAGAAAGTACAGGATCCGACAAGCTATTTATATTTCTCTCCCTCTCCTATGGCATATGCAGGCCCATAGAATAATTCACACCCTTTCTCAGAATCTCCACCATAACTACCTTTAAAAAGTGCAGCAGAGGGCTTAAAGAGAAGCCGCTAACACAGGGCTTTTTAGACCGACAGTATAAGAAAAACATGTTTTTTACAGTAAGAACTAAATACACAAGTACAGACATTAAAATGTGAAAAATATATCCCTTTTAAATCACCTCAGTTCATATGAGGTTCATTCTCGGAAACAAAATAGCTTCAGTAATTTATAAAAAGCTGACTAGAGGGGTTTGACATCCTTACAGAAATGTAACCTTTTGACCTGAACAAAGCTGACTAATTTAAAGAATACACAACCTTTTATTCTGCTTTATATATTTTTAATACAGCCTGCTGTTAAATAGACTACTTTGCAGCATCTCAAGCCTATTAAATATACATGCCTTGTTTGAACTTTGACAACAGCAAATCTCGACTGAGGACAAACCCTGTCTGTGATCAACGTCTTATCTCTTTCATCACACTCTCACATGATGGAGAGATGTGTTCAATCATCAAGTTTGTCTCCTAAATTTGATGAAAAAAACCTTCAAAGACACATCTTTCCATATATTTGCTATTCATCACTGCTGTCGTGCTAAACATTGAGAATGGCCCCTGACTGGTGCTCACGTTATGGGCAGAAATCAATAACACCTATTTTTTCATGGACATAAAGTGCTACATGCTAAGCTGTCCTAAGATATTAAGCATTCGTTAACATAGACACTTGGTTTGTATGGGTACTGATATTTGACTATGGAAAGATTTGACCTTAGGCATAATTAGCCTAATAAAAGCATTAGATATTCTGTCAATATTATTTGCATAATGTGTGAAGGCAGTTTTATTCCAGAATGCAAGCGGTGAATAACGCCGCAGTGACATTTCTCGGGGTCCTTTGTTCACACCTGTCAGGGGAAATGTGACGGAGTCGGCAGCTGCAGCTGCGGCCCCCGCCTCCAGTGAGTCCATCAAGACCACCCCGCTGGAGTCCGCCCCACACCAACCACACACACGGACATACACACCCAGTATGTATTTCGAGAAAGCAGAGAATTATTTCACCTTGTGTTGACAGATACATTTCTTACAGCGTCAATTCCAACATAATCCATTGTGATCAGAGTGAGAACAGAAAGATAATTGACAAGCTTCTCAGGTACACAAGATGAGGTAGCTGAGGAGAAAACACGCTGCATTCATTTCAATCTCAAAACAGGAGTGTAAAAAAGGTTTTTCAAAATATGCAAATTACTTTTGTCACAATGTGTATTTTTGTAATGCATTCACAAAAGAGGTACAACACTAAAGCGTGTGATCCTCTGGCGATTACAGTGAATAACTTCCCGAAAGAAACTACAGACTGTGATGTTGGCCAACATGAGGCCCCACGCAAAGTTATATGATGAGCTAGTGGAGCCTCGCAGCAGCGAAACTAACACTAATTGCGCCGCCTTTTTGGCTCAGTTGAGGCCCCCTCCCTAAGGTGAGGCCCCACGCAGTCTGCATGATCGGCCTGTAGGTAGGGACGGCCCTGGATGTTGGGGCTTTGATGTGACTTTACAGATTATAGACTAGCATAGCGATGTCTATCTCAGGGAAAATGACACAAAAACACTGAAAGCCATGTAATGAGCCACTCTCCTGCTAGAACAGAGGTCACCACTGTCAGGTTATGTTGCTCCAAAATGGGGGAGTGCAGGCTCTCATCGGGCTCTTAAATCCCATTTTTGGAGAATAATGCCTCTCATATTACAGGCATGCAGCATTGTGCTGCTTAAGGTGCTGGTACTGCACATTTTCCATTTTCCCTGCGCAGGTCAGTCGTATGAGAGGCAGCGCTGGCCTTTGAATGAACTGTAGAAATATGACACTTTGGGAAACCATCACCTCAGTTTCATTTCCGAGGCTTGCACTTTTCCTAGTGCTTGTGTTGCTGCTGTGTTTTGTCATCACGGTGGGCATCCAAATGAGACCTGAACTTTGAGGAGAAATTCAGCCTCACCTCTCTTTCTATGGCCAGTTGGTTTACCATTCCCTGCCCCATTAGCTTTTATGATTGGTCCACTATTTGCATAACTGGTTGCGAAGGGAATGTGGAGCTGAATGATTAAAGACAGAATCTGAGGCTGTCCTCTCCATCCAGGCATATGGTGTTATCAGACTATAGCTGTGGACCATCACACCAACCAGTTATGTTATAGCTGTTGGGAAAACAGGAACAAGTTTAGCCAGCCTGTGATGCTTAGAATTGTAATAGTGGGGAAAGGGGTTGCTTTTTACCAACATCTTCGCTCATTTGCTCTGAAATAAATGCAACTCACAGACATGTAATGACTGTACCTTTTGACAAAGTTTGACAAAAAACGAGAAGCAACAGGTGTTTTATTTCAGAAGTTATTTACAGACGATATGTACATAATTCATTGAGGGAATGGATGGCTGGGCCTCAGGAGGAATCTACCTTTTGCTGATTTTAACAGCAAATACCTTTTTCAGTGTTTATCAAACACTAAGAGAGTTTAAATGATCAGTAAGGGGAAACAGATGGAGTGTGAAGGCAATAGGAAGATATCTCTTCGTGTCAGACTCGTCGGCACAGGTAATGGGAAATAGTTCATGCATGAATCTCAGAGAAAAGTTTCCTGATACTAAAACTAGGGTCCTCTCTCATGAATATCTGGAAATGGTTAGTCAAATATGAATGTAGCTGTAGGTTTAAAGTGAATATGAGATCAAATTCAAAGTTTGGCTGCATGCAACTGACTGTTACATAAAAACATGATTCTGTCTTATGTATTATGACATGAACATCTTTTATTCACTCGTCTGTTTTGGGTGTACCGGTAGTAGGAATTATTAGGATTAAAGAAAATGTGTTATTTGTAGCCATACTGATGTGATGCTTTTATTGACTGAGATTAAAAATAAAATGATTCTCAATATCCCGCAGACACATATAAAAAAACTGTACATTTGCGAGGTTTTAATAAGGCGGTACATCAAAAGCTGTATATATAAAGATCAATATGAGTGAATCAGCCATTACTTCCTCTGCTCTCTGGCACATACACTTCCCCTCACCCTCCGTTCATCCACTCACTGACGGAGCACGGTGCCGCTGTATGTGCAAAGTATCAGCATCACAGAACACTCTTTTCTCAAGCAAAACATAACAGTTTCTGCAGAATGATATCTTTTATTTATCCATACATAACATGTTATTTGCACTAAACTAATTAGTGTGTGTGAAACATGTGGCTTAGTGAGCTATGTGAAAGGCTGTCGATGCTCCATAATTCCCAAAATAAATTAAGTCATACCAAATGCTGAACTTAATTAGACCTTATTAAGTTACATAGAAAAAATGCCCTATTTTTGGCAACTTTAATTTACTGTTATTAACAGAAGACTTCAGTCCTCCAGGCTAAAGGACATGTTGCCTCTGCAGTGGAATTAATTCTGCTCCGAATTTCTGTCCCCTGTTCATCCTCTTTACAGGAGTCATGTAAGGGCTCCAGGCTCAGGCTATAAAGAAAGAGATGAGCCACCTATTTGAAATGTACAAAATAACCTGTGTAGTTAAATGAGCTAAAGCAAATATTAGAGTCTGATCGATGATGCATGAGAGATCAGCACCGAGATCAGCGGCATTATACGAATGCAAAGTGGAGAAGAACAAATCAGAGTACTCTCTGGTTGGGTAAAAAACCTCTTGTTTTCTTCTGGGCACGGAGCTCAGCACTGCATGCAGTGAGTGTAAATATCCCAGGATCCCTTGCTGCACCACATACTGGCAGACAACTCCCCGCCTGCTAACAGGATTGGCCCCTGAGCTCCGATTGTTTCAACAAAGTTATCAAGTTCAAAAACACACCGTCTCCTGGTGGCTTTTGTAACATCAAAGAATTGGACCTAGACATTGACAGGTTAATTAATAGGCAACAGCATCCCTCGAGGCAAATGCATTTACTCTAAAGATGTTTTTTATTAAGTCTGTATTTCATGTAGTGGTGATCTAGCCACATGTTCACGTCATGTGAGGATATAATATATTTGAGTTTAACAGGTGCTAGTGCATGCTTAACTTAATAATGGCACATGGTGCAATACTGCATTATCATATTGCATTAAATTAGCCTCATTTAATTTTTATAAAATGTGTTAGGGTGAGAATTAATGTGTAATAAACTTGAGGTGCAGATGAACATTAAAACGTGTCTGGAATTTCTTAACTATGTAGTATATTAACCAGGGTTCCTTTTAGGACGTATTTATTGCCACTCAGAAAATAAAACTTAACAAAAGGCAACATTGATTTAAAGAATGGCTTGAATTAGTTAGGGATAGGGCCATTACCAGAATGTTTATTGTTGTTAGAATCAAAATCCTTAACTGTGTGCATTTCATAAATTCTTTGGGGGATTTTTATTTGGAATTTTCAGATAAAAACGATTCATAAAACATAAAACACACTTTCTAGGTTTTAGCATTTTTAGGACTTTAAAAGATTAAAAGTGGCCCTATGCTCATTTTCAGGTTCATATGTTGTGCCTCTACTATTGTACTACTGGGGGGGCGTACACTGTGGACATGAGTCGCCTTTCAGCGCGACTTTCATGATGCCGTTTAAAACATATAATAAAGGGCGGAGCCGGCCGTCAGCGAACCGAGCCGGCCTTTCTCCGCAGAAGCGTTTTGGCCAATCAAAATGAAATATGCGGGACATTGCCTCAATTTGCAGACGCACCAAAAGTCGTGAAAATGCTGTGCAGTCCCGCACAAAGCGGGACATCTGGTCACCCTAGGTCAACTGCTTAAAGATGTCCCGCCCCATAGCCTATCATGTACAATGTGTTTGAGCGCCAGCCATTTTCTTTTTTAATCACCTGGAATTTCAGGCAGGGCGCGGGGTTCCGTTGGCTGGCGCAGCGCCCCTCCAAGACAATGGTAGGGGAAACTCTGTAGGCTGCTGTGTATATCGTATTCATACCCCCATACCACTGTTTATTCATCATTCAATTCATTCTATATTTTATTCTGTAGATGTAGATGTACATTACTTTTCACTTTACTGCTTTTTGCACTCCTGGAAGCTAAACTGCATTTCGTTGTCTCAGTACCTGTAATATGTGCAATAACAATAAAGTTGAATCTAATCTTGAGCAGGCACAAATGTATTTACTTAGTAGGCTACATATCTGACATTAACGATTATACACATTTGTGCATTCTTTATAAATGCAAATAAGACCACTGACGGAAGTAGGCTAGTCTTGAAAAGTAATAAGTGGTTCAGTCATTTACATGTAGGATTCAACCACCCTTGTATGGATTTGTTTTAAAATGAACAGACACTTGAGTCATTCATTTGTAGTGATATAATAATTGTGGGATTTCTATTGCATCCACTTCATCTCCAGCGAAGAACGTCAACGCTATTTCCGCCATTGCAAACCGATTCAAGCCGACTCCGAGCTGTCCGACTTCAGGCGAGCTTTTTGGGGGGGGGGGGACTTTGGGATTTTAGCCTTTGCCGACCATTTACATGTAGAATAACATAACACACTACAGGAAGGATAAAGCATTATAGGTTTCTTTTATACCAACTAAAGCCATATTTATGAATTCATCTTTAAATTCAATGTCTTTGGGACTTTATGAGGGTCCGCGGGTATGTTAACATTAACTGTGGTAATCAAGTGACAGTAGGATAATCCCTCAGATATTTCTCTGCGTCTTAGTTTGAGATAAAGCTTTGAAAATATATGTTTCTGTAGTATGTAGAATATACAGCATACATAAAAAAACACCAAAATTAAACACAAAATATTCCCTTTATTTTTTTTCTACCTTAAGACTACACAGGGTCACTGATGTAGCTCTAAGAGGTATCTACATTTGCATTTTATTTACAGCTTACTTGGATGTCTTCGTATTTACATGATCAAAGAGAAGCGCTAAAAACACAGTGTTGAGAACAAACTAAAACTCAAAATGAGTCCAAAACTTTAGAAAAAGATACAGTCTTATGACGCGACAGTTCTCAGTGCAATATTCCACAATGCAAATATCCTTCATTCATATAATGTTGAACATACATATTTTTTTGGAAACAAAACGTCACTGAATCAACCAGCAGCAGAACAAACAATAACGGTGTACTTTGTTTACAGACTGAGACGCTCAATCATGCTCCCACCACCCCGTCCCCTACACACACAAATATTCTGATGGAAAATGATAAGAGAATCATAGTGTGTAGTGGATTGGCATAGTTCAAAAAGTACCAAATTTAAAATCAATGTCACAATTTCCAAAATAGTCTTGATTCCTCTTGAGTAATGACATTTTCCGAATGAGCAGAATTGTCCTTTGCGGTTTCCACTGAGGAGGACACGGACAAATGGGAGCTAGAATGTGTCCATGTGGGTTATTTCCAAGGTTGGCGTGTATGGACGACCTTTAGTCTGTAAACGGGCACTAGTACACCTGCAGGTCTAACGCAGCCAGGGGAGCCAAGTGGAGTCTTATTCCGGAGAATGAAAGCACTCTGGAAGCTGACCTGCGGGCAGCCCTTCGGGCAAAGGCAATTTGTTTCTTTCATCTCACCAACAGCACAATGTGAAGCCTCTCCCTCTCAGCAGCTAGTATGTTAGCATGGTACGTATCACGGATGACAATGGGTAGTCTTTATTTTTAAAAATATTCTCATCCCAAGCTTTACATGATTCGACTTTGTGTTGAGGAATACTGACTTAAGCTCATTCATAAACAAACACTGCCCTTCAAATGCAAATGAAGATCAGTCAAATGTAGTCGGTTTCATGAAACAGACAGTAATTGATTAAACTAAACCACCTTCCATAGTTTATTCCATGTGTTGAAACACCCTTAAGTATTGTTCAAGTACAACAATTAACAATAAAAGGGACAATAGTTCACATTATTTTTTAAATTCACATTTTTTATACTGTTAATTCATATAGCTATTTATAAAACAAAACTAAAATGTAATTCAAACCCATTCCTGTAAAATACCATTTGTTGTTTAACACAGACATTAATTCCACAGTAGCTTCTTACAGGGATGGCTCTTAGCTATTTTTCATAATCGAGTTGTTTGACCACAGTCAAATAAAAGGGATCAGAATAATTTATTCAATGTTTTCCTTTTTTTTCCTATGAAGAAAAAATTCCACTTAAAAAAATAAAATACACAGAAAATAAAAAGAGTGACCTCGTACCCCTGTGTTGGCCTTACTATAAAATTGAAGCTTGATTAAGCAGTTTACCTTGTTTTGTAGTTCATAAAGAAGGCATGGGCATGCACAGTCAGGGAGCTTCAAATGAGTATCAATCGTCCTCTGAAAAAGTACGAGGCATCACACAAATGAAGGTGCTTTGACAAGTTCAGCTGGGGTTTTGATGAAAGGCTCTACCGCCAACAGAAATCTCTCTCATTATTTATGGGTGACTGGGGCTATGAGGGGTTTCAAGTATAAAAAATAAGTGATTAAAAGAGAAGGAATCTCCTTGGCTGAGGCAGAATGGAGCAAGCTTGTGAATAACAATCTGCAAGTCTGGCTGCAGAGTTAGCCGGTGAACATAATGCATTACCAATACTCCTCTCGGGTTTCTTTGAACAGAATCACCAACAGGGACGAGGAAATGGAGTCACAAATATAAGTCACAGACATCGCAAATGTTCATCCTCTAGCAGCCGCACTTGGAGGGCAAAGACTGTTAAAGTATCTTCAAAAGGAGAAGGGCACTCTTCTATTAATACAGTGCAACTGATTGCAACCATGTTTTTTTCCTTTTTTTCTCTTTTTACAGTATATTAAAAACCAAGTTGAGCACAGTCAAAGGAGAAAAACAAACTGGTGGTCATGTACACAACTGTCTTTGGCAAGAAGTCCCATGTCCTAGATCTGAGACAGTGACTCTGGAGCCTCGTTTTCATGTCACCTTCGGCCCATTTCGCTCTGTCTCATGAAATGAATGTTGTTGACACTGTCTGCCAGCTCGGGGTACTGGTCCACTGACACCACGTAGTATCCGTCGTAGCCCTGCGCCTTGCCCGAGCCCAGGAGCTGCTGCTTCTCTCCCTCGGTCCAGGTGCGGGACCCCTCCTCTCCGTCCCTCAGTCTCTGGCGCTCCCGGGCCCACGCCTGGGCCACGGACCTCTGCCGGGCCAGCTCCAGCACGCGAGCTTTCTCCTCGTCCACGCTGCTGCCGTAACGCGTGTTCAAACACAGAGCGCCGTACTGCAGCTGGATGTCCGTGATGCGCCTAGTCCTGCCGTTCAGAACAGTGTTGACCTGAGACACGGTCACGTTGACGCCGGTCTCCAGCGTGCGCCGGCCCACCGTCATGCCGATGAGCGACAGGTCTCCCTCCACCGACCCCAGTTTGATGAAGTAGTGCGTGTCCATCCCGGCGATAGTGAAGTGGAGCTCTTCCAGGTAGAAGGCATCGTTCAGCACTGCTGCCATGCGCCGCCCGTCTTCATTTGCTAAACTGACGATATCTGTGCTAATGCGACCGTCTCGGATAGCGAATTTCACCCCCTTTCCGAAGATGGAGCCACCAGAGGCAAAGGTCTTCTTGTCCTCCGTCTGAGGACATCCGGCACTTTTGGCTCTGTAGATCTGACCAAAACGCTCTAGCTTCACAAAAGCCTTCAGCTGCCTCTGAACTTCACACTGAACACCCAGCAAAGACTGCAAAACAAAGAGAACGCGGTTAGTCACGCAGGCCCGCAGCATCTACACACACAGTGAAATGCTTGGTCTGCTAAGCAAGACAAGGATTTGCACAATATCATACAATTGCTTGTAGGAGACGTTCTTCTAGATATTTAATATCACACATTGTAACCTTTATTCAAGGGTGAGGGATTTGAGATGGGAATAACTGGCACTGTCGCTCTGTTTTTCAAAAGATGGATCTATTTTGCTTCATTGACACCTCAAACATTACATTTTCCAAAGCTATGACTATAAACAATTTTTTCTAACAGACATGACTAAGTGAGGTTGATTTGACACCTTTTGTAATATTTACATGTATTAATGTGAAGGAAATGAACAAATAAAAGTGATCCATGTCTAACAAACTGTAAATCACAAGAATGAACAAGTAAGCATCAAAGGTTATAAGCAGATTGCATTAAGAACTAGTTTGAGAACGTTTTATCAAACATTCTTTAATTAAAGGATTTCGCTGTGGTATAGAAATAAAACAAAAAGGTTTCAACACATTTGTTAACAATACATTGAAGGGTGTAAAAATAAGGGCTCACAGGTTGTATAGATAGAACACATCACACTGATCCCACATTCTCATTTGATTAAACATCTTTAAAACATGATGTTTTTAAATAATGATGCCAGTGCTACACATATATTATCAACACCAAACAAATCCCTGCTGCTGTAGCACTGTGAATATAGCCAACATAGTCAAGGTAGGGGCAGAGGTGTTTGTTAGCGAGTGCAAATCTTTCTGATCGTTTGTGACAGGCATGATATTTTCAAAAAGGGTGAAATAGCTGCGTTGTGACAGCCATGCTGTGCCAAATATGAAGCAGAAATCTGTTGCTAACTAGTGTGTATATGTATATTTATTTTTATCTTTCCTTTAGGGAATCAACACTTTGTATAGATACCGCATTCCCTTGAGCCAAAATTAATACTTTGTCTTGTGACTTGACAAGAGAAAGCTCCCGGGGAAGGAAAAGAGACATTGAAACGAGGGAAGTGATGTGAAATGGACGCCGGCCAACACACAGCGAGACAGTCGCCTGAACGCATCTTAGCAGCAATGAAAAGGTTCTCAAACTTTGTTCCTTCTTGCGATCCCCGAAGAGAAGAATCTGTGAGACCAGTCACATCCAAGGTCCTGCTGCCAGATTCTAATTATGTCTCTGCGTTAGAGGGCGGCTACAGGCTGGGGAGTGGGTGGGGCGGGCGAGCGAGGTGCATTCACTGACCTGCATATGTGCCCCGCTCTTTGACGTGACACTGCATCAGATCCTACATGAAGAGGGACAATCTAAGGGGGTGGTGCAGCTGTGCAGAGGGGCCCCTCGGGAGAGATGGCCTGGGGGGACACTTCACACCATGCCACTCCATGTTTGTTTACCGTGCCAACAGTGTGACCCGGTCAGCCGTCCCAGGGGTCGTGGGGGGGGGGGGGAAGGGGGCAATGTCCTCCACTTTACTGAAACACCCTCATGGGACACACCCAGAGAGGCATCATTCATGTAGTGTGGGGTGCAATCAGCCTCCAGCACAGCCCGAAATGAGAGATCAAGCCTGGTGCAGCAAGAAACCTCATCTGTCTGGCCCCTCACGGCATTTTTCAATCTGTGCACGGATTCAGCAGCATGGCGAAATAGGGGCTTAAATGAAAAGAGATAGAGGAAGGCAGGCAGGCTTCGTGTAAAATGAAATGCCAAGTGTACAGGATGTACCATGTGTAGTTTTAAAGCTATATTCATGCTTCAAAGAACCCTTCATTTAATTAGGCTGGTCTACCCATCTGCGGTGAGGATCAGCGTGGCATTTACAGGCTCAGATCACCATTTTCCAAGCAGGAATTCTAGATAAGAATATCATGCCTCAGCTCATTCACATGGTATAGAAGAATTATCTCAATCTTTCCTTACATAGCATTTACAGTATATGCTCCAGGGTATATACTCCCACAAACACGAGGTAAACCTGCAAATGAAGGGTGTTATAAGCCTCAGTTACGTGATTTTTGTTATGTCATGGGTAATTATATACTTAGCTGGGTTGTAGATGAATAATTAGCCTAATGGTATTATGTGTCAAATGAACTTCAGTTTGAGTCACTGAGGGTAAAACATAAGGTTCATTTCATTTATTAGTTATGAAGAGTGCTTCCAAGAAACTCATGGTAAAAATGGAAGCAATCTGTTGCCCTCTCTGAAAGTATGGTTAATGAATTTTACTTAAAAGGCTCAATCTGAACCTTCATGACTTTGTTAGCAATTAAAATCTATTAGATAATTGTGAAAAAAAGGCTTGAATTGCATGTTGGTAAATGTTTTCTTGGCATTTAAAATTTTTGAATTAATGTGTGAGGTCTGAGGTGAATACTTAATATTTAGAATTGCAACTGAATGTCTAAAAAAACAAGTGTTTCTTTTAATTATTTTTATACGAAACACTATTCCATCATATCTCAGATATTTTAAATTGGAACAGCTAGGGTGTCTGTGGATTAAATTGCATACTCTTTTGCAACTAATTTGTAGACTAGTATCCCAGCTCAGATATACTCAGCAGAGTTTAGGCTCAACACAGAAAAATAAAAAAGGGAAACCAAATGTACCAAAAGTAATGTCACATAAAATAGTTGAGGATTTAAACTTTGAACCATTTACTTGTCTGTGTTTTTAATTCTTATTTTAAATGCCAGTCCAGCAGTGGATACTTTATCAACACAGTCACACATTACTGATTTATCTGTTTGTCATGCCTGGTTGGGGGTGCCTGCTTATTATGGTTGGTTGAACCAGTAGCTTTTAGGCTAACAAATGTTTTATAACAAATACCCACTATGTTAGGGCCGCAGCCAGAGTGTTACTCAACATGAATCTGGCCTCCTGATGGGTGGCATTCACTGTAACCAAACCCAGGACAACAGTGGCCTGTTCAATAATTCAGGTGAGTTGGCGGCAACTTAAAAGGGGCTGATAAATGCGCGAATCAGAGCATGTCTACTACTCTCAGACCTTGGCTAACGGTGTAAGGCTGAGATGAAATCAATGGGCAGTGGTGGAGGGAATGGAGAGTGAATTTCCCTAATGGCATGACAATTACAAGAGCTGTTGAGCCTGACCCCATTCCCCGAGATGAGGACTGGGGGCAGGGGCCCGGCTCACTGGGCTGTGTTCAGGGCCTGATGGCTGGCAGCTCCTCTGGGAGTGTGGCTACACGGAGCATGTCTTCCTGCTAATGATGTTGGAAAGCAGAGTGAGGAGAGGGTGATGTGTGGTAAGGGCGAGAGGTGGGATAGGTGACAGCTTTACCTTACTGCTATCCCACTCCTGTGTCTTGATCTGGGTGCGCACTAACTCGTAGGACGGCTCCATGGCCTCTGTGTTCGGTTTGCGATAGCCGGGGATGACGTTGTACAGTTGGAAGCCGAAGGTCACCAACCAGCTGTTCACATCTGCAGAGGATAGATCAAAACATTAAAGGTTATTATACTCTTTTTCATCAATATATTATAGTTCTCAGTTTTATACAAAACATGACTCTGAAGTGTTTGGCTCGAAATACCAAACAGATCGTGCATTGCAGCATCCCACAATCCCCTCTGTTTCAGCCCTGTTTCAAAAGTGCTGATTCTCTGTCTGTTACTTTAGATGAAAATAAGGAGCCACCCCCCACGCCCCTCTGAGAGATATTTGGTTAAAAATAACACAATGGTGCTCTAGGAGGAGATGTAAACGAGATCAAGACCACAAGAGAGGGGGTATTTAATCTCTTTACACAGAGGACACACATATTTATGTATAAAACACATGAAGAAGTGAACTTTATATCAATGATTTACATATACCGCATCTCACTAGGCACAATAATTCTGGCTCTAGAGAAACCATAAAAAAAACTAGGAATTGATTGATTCATTATTAACAGTTGGCATTCTGCGGTCAAGTGGCTGTCTCCTTGAAATACTCGTCCTTCGGCCTGAGCATTTGATTTGTTTGTGAAAGTGGACAAGCGATAATAAACACTCGAGAATGGTGGCAGTGATTCATGTCCACTCCTGCAGGTGCCGCACTAATGACACACAGCTGGGGCCAACAAAAAGCCAAGAGACATCTGAGAGTGTCTGCTATGCTGATAATTATATACTGTAATTTCATGTCATCTCCAAGGCAGCCTTAGACTTAGCACACTAGATATTTTGAAGACTCAGCGCGTTCTTCAGCGATCATTTTTTCCCTAATGAGATGCTGAGGAAAGTGACGTGTCTGGGATTCAAATCCGTGTAATCATCATAATGTGCTTCGTCTAATAGAAGCCACCAGCGCCGTGGTAATAGGTGCTGCTGGAATCCCATGTGATAAGTCGTCATTAATTCTGAAAAATCACAGAGAAGGCTGCAGATATGACTGGAAGGGAAACCTGTTCAATCTGAGCCATGTGTTTCCCGGCCCTTTCAATGTGTTTGTTATGGACAGCAGAATCATTGCTGTGACACTTGGGGGGGAAGTTTGTCACAGATTGGCACTGCCACATTGTTGCACCTGACAAAGCTTTTTTAAATAAGAATTTGTTTGAGGACAATGAAAGGACCCTGATAATTTAATGAAAGGAATGGAAATGTCAGCACCATCAATCACAATTGAGGCAGACCCACTAAAGTATATCTAACAGTCTGCTTAACATTCAAATGCCAGTCAGCCCCTAATGGTGGATTGTGAGGCTGAACGGCTTTCTGTTTGACAGGCGGCTAAATGGCTTTGTTTAGCAGAAAGAAGTAGAGACTTGGACTCCACTTGAACAAAAAGTGACTATTTTCCTCTCTGTATCATCTGTAGGAAAATAAAAATAAAAACAAATTTTTTGATAGTCAACATACGCATATTGGCTAAATATAATGCAGAACGAACATGAGGATTTAATCTCACATTTGTGAATGAAATCTGGCTGAAGCCGATTGGTTTTACCGTAGTAAAGAGTATTTAAAGACTATCCTTAAAAATGTTGTTTCCCTTCCAGCCAAAGAGGCTGATACAACCAGCCCTGGCTAAGGTTTCTATGGATCTATTGTGCTCCCCTTCTCCACCGGGGTGCTTTCACTGCCATTTACCTCCTCCCTGCCACAAAGCAACACAAAACGATGTGATATTTCTGGGAAGGGACCTGGGTGTTCAACAACAGAGGGGGCTTTGCCGTACAGCATTGTTCCCTTCGAGCACTTTCAAAGCAATAGCTACTGGACACACACACACACACACACACACACACACACACACACACACACACACACACACACACACACACACACACACACACACACACACACACACACACACACACACACACACACACACACACACACACACACACACACAGACAGACAGACAGACAGACAGACAGACAGACAGACAGACAGACAGACAGACAGACAGACAGACAGACAGACAGACAGACAGACAGACAGACAGACAGACAGACAGACAGACAGACAGACAGACAGACAGACAGACAGACAGACAGACAGACAGACAGACAGACAGACAGACAGACAGACAGACAGACAGACAGACAGACAGACAGACAGACAGACAGACACACACACACACACACACACACACACACACACACACACACACACACACACACACACACACACAAAAACAACCTCAGTGTGAGGAAGCTTGTAAAAAGCCTCTAGCACACTGCTTTTAGCACACTGCTTTTCAATTTAATTTTAGCTGGGTCTGTTCTTCCATTTGTGGCTTGTTGTTTAGAATAAAATCCAACAAATTGGACAAAAAAACAACCTAGAATGAGTATTGTTTGCTGAACTGCAAGCAATAGCAATTTCACACATGAATGACTATCCACCCCCTCCACACATGTAATTTTAACACCATAAAAACGTTAAAAGCATCACTGATTGCTAGTAGGACTCACCTGTTACTTGCTAATTACACAACGTTTCTGTAAATAATTAATATACATGTTTTTTTGACATGTTATATTAAGAATTCTTGCTTTTTGGTAAAAAAATTGAAAATGCCTTTAGGTTTGAAAAATTGATATAGTTTTCATCTTGTTATGTTGCAGGGTAGGGCATTTTATATGGATTTAAGACTTTGTAACAAATGTATCATTGTTTACCATCCTCTACAAATCAGGGTTATGAGCATTTTCACGAGTCTATAAACTTATATGTGTTAACTGAACTCACCGGTCATGTAGCACTTTATGGCCTTATTGTTGCTGAGAGGATTGTTGTTCTTGAACATGTACAAGTTGAACGGCACAATGTGGTTGCTGTTGAGCCGTTTCCAGATGTCATGGTTAGGTGTTGTCCAGCGGCCGGCGAGGACATCGTAGTCCCGTGTGCCCATGTGGATCAGTCTGCTCAGCGGCTCGTACAGGCCTCCTTGGTAGCCGATAATGAGTTGGAAGCTGTGGTTGGTGTCGAGGTAAACCTCTCCAAACGCTGTGTGGAGGATTTGTTTGATCATGAGGCCTGAGCCACTGAACACAGCCAGAGGTGTGCCTATGTTATCACAAGCTACATAGAACTCATCCCCGCTGCTTAGCTCCATGGCAAACAAGTGTCCCTGTAAGTCGTAGTAGAGCGACGTGATCTCTGAGCTGGAGTGATTGTACATATGGGTGACCCTGGTGGGGCTGGATAGGTCAGCATAGAAGAACTGCAGGTGGTGGCCCGTGCTGCTTCTGCTGGACACCCTCCTGCCCAGGCCATCGTAACGGTATTTGATGTTCCAACCGGCCACTTTGTTGTACACCTTAACCAGCAGGCCCGCTGAGTTGTACTCAAAGTAGTCGTTCCCTCTTTGCTTGAGGAAACCGTCCTCATCCATTCTGTACTGGAAATCTCCCAAGCGAGTGATGCGGTCTCTGATATCATAACGTAGGGGCGTGAGCCGCGCGCTGTTTCCGGGGCTGAGGAGGTGTAAGTTGCCGTTCAAGTCATAGCTGTACCGCCAGAGAGGCTTGTCGTTGATGGAGACCACCTGGAGCTGACCGTCGGCATCATACTCGTATGTGTAGCGTGTGGTGTTGGCATAAGGCCCAACCTTTAGCTCCTTGGCAACCACTCTACCCATGTTGTCATACTGCACCATCATCCAGTACATGAGCGAGCGAAATATCTCATACTGGACCTCCTTCACTCGGCCATAGGCATCAAAGTGTTTAGTGTGGGTCATCACTGCTGTGGTGATAATTTGATTGATGTCATAATAGATAACTCCAAATTTGCCGAACTGTTCTGTTTTGCCGGACACATCGTCATAGCGATACAGGTCGATTGGCAGTGGTGTTTCATTAATGACAGCCTGCATGCTAGTGACGCGGAAACTGTTGTCGTAGACATAGTCAAACCTGGCATTGACCATGCCTTCTTCACTGAATCTGAAAATCTGTCTGTCTATCAGCGGGCCGATCTGCCGGTAGCGGATGGTGCAGGTGAAGCCCTCACTCTGCAGGTTGACCGTCTTCAGCATGCCGGCCACCTCGTCGTAGGAGAAACCGATGCGCGTGGTGTCATAGAGGATCTCGAGCAGCTTGGAAAGCTTGCCGTATTTGTAGATGACCCTGCGGCCTGTGCCCAGGTAGGTGGTCTGCAGCAACTGGCCCTCCTCGCTGTAGTCCTGGAGCACTGAAGCGTTACCTTCAGGGGGCCGGTAGGTGTTTCTGTAGTAGCCAATGGAGCGGGAGGTCTCTAGGGTCTGCCGTGCCACGTTGGGCATGGTCACAGAGAATAGTCTGTCGTTCTTGTCAAATTCAAAGATATACTGCCTCTGGCTGTAGAGCAGCAGTACCATGGACTGTAGAAGAAAGGAGGAAACAGTCAGAGCATTATTGGTGGAATTGAAATACAGTAAAAGATTCATTATATTTTGTGTATTTACATTTTTCATAATTAAATTCAAACAGGATATGAGCTCCACTTATTCCAATTACACAAATATTTGGGAATAGTATAAATAAATCATAATACCAAAATGTTACTTTGAATCTATTCCTAACATTACCTACATACTGTGTGCTGTCACTAAATTTAAGTTGGGAATAAAAGACAGTGGGCTGGTATGTCAAAAAGGTACAAGAACATTTTCACACTTCCATATTATGCATGCAACTCGGGTTGAGACTGAATCTAATTCCCATCTTGAATGTGGAGTTGTTTTTTATCCCTCTGACATTAAGAATTCTTCCTAAAGCTGGGGTAGGCAGTTTATTTCTGGCATCATGGGGCAAAAGTTCCATAATAACCTTTAAGCATTCTCTGATTCAAGTGGTCGGAGTGAAGACTAGACTCCTGCACCTCCTCTTGTCTCTGTTTACGGGCTTTAGAAAATGTAGCCATGACGGGAGAGACCAATCATGCCAAAGGAAATTTCAGAAAGAGGGTGTTCCTATGGGGAAAGCCTGATTCAATGTGGAATATCTTGCAGGAAACATTGCCATTTCAGCAATTGCAAAAACTGCCCTACAATGCAAAGCAATTAGACCAACAGTCTAATATTATAACTGAAGTGTTTCAGAGTGTTGTAAATGCTAGCTTAAGCATGATGCTAACTGTAGCCAAAGCTTTACCACTCCCACCTCCATTTTCTTGATCTCATGAATGCTTTGCTAATGTTGAATTACAGCATGTCATTTCTAAGGGTTGTACAGGCCCAATGGTTTATAGCCTTAGGACAAAGAGGGCTGAGCTGCAGGATAAAGGCTGTATTTTCACTTATTTCCCTTCGCCTCTACAGCAAGTGCCTACCCTGTAGTAACACTCGAAATATACAATGCTAAAAGGTTATTGTGGAATTTTGCCCATTGCCAAAAATAAACTGCCTCCCCCAGCTTTAAGAGATGAACAAGCTGCTCCGGCAAAATCCATTAGCACCTATCTTGGACCAATAAATAATATCTTTGAATCAGTTCTAAAGCAGCTGTCACAACAAGCTGGGAGTATCTCAGCACTTAGAGGTTGCTGAAACTATTAACAAGATGATTGGCTTCCATTTTCACGTTACATCTAAGATGCAGTGCAGCATCTCTTCACCTTCTCATCAACAATCTTTCCTTCAATTACAGTAGTTAGAAGGAAGTGACATTTTACCGTGTTCTTCTCATCAGAGCTATTTTAGGTTGAGCTCTGCTGCCAGACTGTGGTAACAAAGTACAACATCTGTGGTTCAGCAGACAGGTTTTAATTACATTTTTGCTGATAACTGCGCTGGAGTCTGATAATGTTGCACAAACACTGCTGGAGTTTTAAAAGTTAACTTTGAACTCCTGTTGAAAATCCACCGTTGAAGTTCTTACACAAACACACCTACAGAATTTATCTGTACGACATTTTCCAACTGTTTTATATTACATTTTTATCTCCAAACCATTTAATCATTACTGCAGCACTAAGAAAACGCACCTTCTCAAGGTAAGTGTAAGTCCATGATTTTCCATCAGCGAATATCTGGGAGGTGATTCTTCCATTCTTGTCATACTCCATGCGTACAGACATGGTTCCTCTTTGGATACCTGCCACATGCCCTCCAGGTGAATAGGTCACATTGACTCCATTCAGACGACTGCTTGGCGCCCAGAGAGTGGGCCGGCCAGCCTGGTCATAATGGATCCGTAATGTAAACTTTCTGTGGTCATCGTAAACCTTTTCGGTCCTGGTGATTCGATCGAAGTCCAAAGAAAGTAGGTTCCTGTTATGAACCTATAGGAAAGAAAGCAGGAAGTTAGAAACAGTACATTTGACCACAGCAGCTCAATCAGGCGGGAATAAACATGTTTGGAAGTTTGAAATGATTGATAGGAATTGTTGCACTTCTGAGGTGAAACCTTTAGAGGAAAGCTATAATCATAATGTAATTATTTTATATTCTTCTTTTCACAGCTTTTAATTACAATGGAGGAGCTGTATCTCAGGACTGCAGGAGCCATTGAAGTGATGAAATTATAATAATTACCATATTTCTTTGTTTGTGCAAAAAAATTCTGTTGAGTCTAAGTGGGAGTATGCCTATTCATGCAAGAAACATTAGGGCCACATTGATCATTGAATTCATTTCCAGTGCTTACTGAAAAGAATCACCAGGCACACATGACTAGCCATTTCCGTAAATTGGAAAAGATGAGACAAAAATCAATTATTCTCCTGTGTGACTCAGAACATTGTTTCTTCTTTTGAATGTGTGAGGCAGACAGTGACTCTTGGCTTCTCTGTGATCAGAGCTGAAAGACACCTCTCGGAAGAGTTAAGCCTTAAAACCATGTCCAGGTCAACAGAGATGAACTCGCTGCCAGTCAGCTCCTGTGCTGCAGCCACAAAGATCCCCAAACAGCCTGACCAATACACTTCTCAGTCAGCAACCTCTGTGAGCAGAAGCTACAGAGGAGAAAGGAATCAAATCATCAGGAGAAAAGGGCCTTAGATGCAGGTCAGAATACATGCCCACACAAACCACTGATTTAAAAACCATCTGGAAGATGGACATGGATCTTTGGTATTAAATAAAACTAACCCTGAATTTATTACGTATTTTTCTTACTGTAAATAGTTTCTCTTCAGATGTCTTACAGTTTGGCTTGGTAAAACACTTGGCAAAGAAAACTGCTTCTGGCAAATGTCCAACAGAGCCGGTCGCAGGGGGCTTGCTTTTTATCTTACAAATAAAAAACATGCTAAGGCCTCTCATCTGTGAAGGGACGATTACACCATAGGCAATTAATGTCACTGATCCCTTTTTGAGAGGATTACTTTACACTAAAAGCAGTGGTAATTTGAGAATAGGGGGGCTGGGGAACACATTTGTTATGTTCTTATCTACTCTTACTGTTATAACATGTGCATACCAGACTCCACTGGCAAAAATTACATTTGGACAGCATTTAGATTTACCGCCAAGGTTGTTAAAGATAAGTGACTTGATATCAAAGACTGAGGCCCCTCCTGCTCCCGCATTGGTAGAATTGTTTCAGACCACTTCATAGGTAGCAGAGGCCAGAATTCTTTCCAACACAATTTTATTTGGATTGCCAACAAGATATAAGGTACAAGAAGAGATCAAGTTCTTCGTGCCAGGATTTGTTTCACCGAAGACTCAACAGGGTGTAAAAACTCGTAGAGCCGAGATCCCAAGATCCCATGAGAATGGAAACTCACTCAAGAGGAGTTATTTTAAATTGGGCATTGCCTCTAAAGGGTATTCTCAAAGTAAGTTGCTGTCAGAAGAGAAACTTCTGTACATTAGACCGACAACGTTCAATTTCAAACTGTTTTTAACATGAAACACTGCAATATCAATGACTTTTGTGTCAAATGACAAAAATCTATCTGTTGTTTCACAAGTAAAAATGCCTTTCATTAGTTCACATGTTTAATTCAAAACGCACTCTCTCTTCCTCAATAGAATGTTTATTCTCGAACTGCAATCAAAGACAACACATTTTGTTATTTTTATTTATTTCCATCTGGTATCTCTTTTGAACAAACTCTATGATGATACCAAAATGCTAAAACAGAGATTTCAGCTTTGATTCTCTTATGAAATCAAAATTAAAGGGGTTGAAGATGCTTCCTATGGCAGAGTTGTAGCCACAAGGGTGCTCTCATTGCTGTATATTTACAAGGTACTCAGTTTGAGAGCAGGGTTTGTTTCTTTGGAGAGAGAAAGGTCTGTAGCGTTTCGGCAAACATAAATCATGACGGTGGTTGGGAGGGGCTGATCAGCATCAATGAGCCATTTAGCCTTAAGACATGAGAAGCACAATGCAACAAAAACTTGTAGTTCCACAATGAAACAAATACAGTCTGAGACACACAGGAAGAAAAAGAAAAGCCACAACCCAAACACTTTTGCTTTCTCTCTGTCATCTTCTCTTATTCCTAGCACAACAAAGATCTGTGAAGTCACACTGCCTCTCGTGTTTCTTTTCTCATGCATCTCTGTGCCCCCCCCCCCATCCCCGACACAATGCCACACACTCATCCACCCACCCACGTAATATCACTTGACATGCCACTCAAGGTCGCTCAATGATTCCAGCTCTGTTCATCCCCTCTGTTCTTGCCATTAGGCTGCTCCCATTTCCTATCTCACCCCTGGGGCCATTGTCTGTAACAAACATTAGAAGCTTTCACTTCCAAAGGGACGGCGGGCCATTAAATGAACAGCCAACGACAGACAAAGTGGCACCCCCCCTCATTAGCTGTGTCGCCTTACAGAGACTGTGAAAAGACAACTTAAGCAATGTTTATTTTATTTGTTGTACGAATCTGAAAAAAAGCCAATAAATTAGGGTACATTTTGTTCTAGGTGCTCTTTGTTCCTAATAATGTCTAGTGGGTCATTCTAGATGCTTTATGATTTATTTCTTGGACGTAGAATTCTTCATGAAAAAAATACTTGTTGATATTATGTGAGGGAGTGTTTCAGCTCTGCAAAATTAGCTCAGATTTCATTCCAGCAAAGGTGGAGCCAGGTCATTTATTCTTTTCTCAACATGACCCAGGTCTGGCCTCTAGGCTTTTTGACAGAGTGCTAATGTTCGCCTGAACCTTGCCTTCAAACTGTGTTCCAGTGAACATGGCTGCCATTCGTTAGCATACACCTACGACTCACACTGAGTAATGCAGAGGGCTTTCAGTCAGGGCTACATTTCACAGTATGTGGAGACATGTGAATGAAGAGGGTGAAATCCAAGGCCATTTTGAGCGAGATAGAATTTCTCCTCTCAGCCAGCCATCCTTATCACATTGTGGGTTTTTTTTGTGTGTGTGTGTGAGCATGAGTCACTCCTTGCAAGGCGGCAAGCTTACCCTTAATCTGCGGCCATACACAGTGACCTGGCCACGAGCCTGCTCCTTCCTCTGCCTCCACTCCACCAGGTTGAGGCCATTGTCGAGGGCCAGTGTTACGTTCCTCTTGCTCACTGTTGGATTGACGGTGCCGGACAGCGAGTGGGGCTCTGTGTGCAGCGACACCTCCATACCATTGGCCAACACCAGCCGCAGCGAGCCATCCAGACCAATGTAATAGCTGTTCCGGACTTGATCTGAGGATGTAGAGATAGGTGGAAACGATTAGGATTAGAAAAAAAAAACAAAAAAAACAATCAGTGCTTCTTGAAGCTGATGTAAGAGGACTAAATCTAATATTCATCTCAGCGAGACACAAACATAATGACCTAAAAACGCTGCTCAGCAAAAAGAAAGCCTTTAGCAGCAGTATTTAACTGAACCACTGCGATAATCTTGGGTCTGTGACAACAAAGATCAATAGTGAGATGTTTCACAGTGCCAGTAAAGTAAAGTTTTACAGCTGTTGCAGCAGCCTCGAGGATATGGGGAAATGAAAACTATCAAAGCTGCTGGCTTGCCTGTGGCCACAGAGAAAGGAGGGTGAACACACATGCAGTACACACACACACACACACACGCCCACGCACACACACACACACGCCCACGCACACACGTTGGATAAATCTGAGCCTGTCTGTTACTGTCCCCTAGGTGATGATAGCCTGTGTTGCAGCTCCAGACCAGTGACTAATGTTTTCACTGAGCATCTCATGTACATTCATAAGAGAATGACTCCTTCTAGCCTCCTGTCAGTCGACTGACAGCGACCGGGATGAATATTATTCTCATTAAAAACTGTGGGAAAATAATGGCTTGTCAAACACTACATTAATTAGTTGACTTCATTTAACAGAAAGAAGCATGTGACATGTCAGGTTTAAAAATGTCTTGATTTTGTACAGCAAACCATATAATAAACAGCCCGTGAGAAGATTAGAGTTTAGTATTTTTTTTATAGGATGTGTTGTGCTGCTGAGGCCTGAGAAATGGGCAGAGGAGGCAGGGCTGACCTTGCACTGGCTCTTACCTCGCTAAATCATACAGACACTTCAGGGGTTGACCAGCAGTCTCTGGGGCCGACCCTACCAAAAGGGGGCCACTAAGACCAGATGAAGCTGGAAATACTGCTGAATTGGACAGTTTACAGGAATGCATGCAAACAGTTCGGAATGGGAGGGATTTACCTTTACACTGACACTAAAGGGGCTTTGGATTGCTTTAAACCAAACTAATAATGCAGCAGTACACCTGACGCTAGGGCTCAACATTTTGAGTTATCAATAAGGATGTTGAACTGTAAGATCACAATGAGTCTATTTATACAATTAGCTAATAAAGCAACAGTTAGTTATAATTAGCTCATAAAAGGTCATTTTTAAAGACAATTACACTATAACTTCTTAGAATATTTAAGTAATCAGATACATATAATGACAATGTGATTAACAACCATGAGGTGTGTTGAAGCGCACAAAGAAAAGGACAAAAACAACCAGATGAGCAGAAAGGAATCATGAAGGCGGTGCATTCATGTGTTATGTGATCACCCAGTTGCAGGGCTTACAAAGCAGACAATAGTGAATTAATTAACAGCAGAGTTCCTGGCGCCGCTCCTCTCACCAGCAGATGTCTAGGACAAGGTCACAACGCGGAGGTGACCACTCCATTGAGCAACGGTGAGAAACCAGAGATTGTCATCTCCTGTTTCAGTTTTGCAGTGAGTCAGTGAGTGGAGCACACTTTTAAATGTTGAATCAAATGTTAGAGGGGGAAAAGGTGTAGGTGGCGCAGCACTTTGAGGAATGAAGGTAGAAAAGTTCAAAGCTATCAACGGGTATAAAACATGATATTGGAATCTATAAATGTTTAAGACAAATCAAGTGAACTAAGACACACCGTTACTCCACCCTCTGCCTGCTTCTCTCTTATTCAACCTGGAACATTTTGTATGGGCCCCCAGCATTGTGCCTTATGAAATGTGTGTCATGACAGAAAGTCAATATATAGTGTGTTTCCATTTGATTAAATGAGAGTTGCACTATAATAGATAAAATAAATGAAATCTGTCAAGTAGGGTTGCCTTTGACCAAATATCTTTTTAGTAAACCAGTAGTCGACAATTACTACTGGTTTACTTTATGATAAATAATGTTAATCATTTTATTGGCTTTATTTGGTTTCAAGGTTGAGAAAATACATTATGAGTAACATCTTGGCACAAATGTATACGTGCATTAAGCCCTGATCAATAATTTGAAACTTTAAATAAATGTTTTCTGAGGTCAGAATTATTCTATATTATCTATCTAAATATAATGATATTAGGCTAGGGCTGACTCACTGTCACTCACTGCTGCTTTTTCCTTCAATCCCTTCACTTGAAACTTGTTGTCAGATGAGCTCCGTGTCAATTAAGCCGGCTGAGATGTGGAAGGCACATTTTTGCTTGCACAGTTTTCCTTTCACCTTCTCATGGTCGTCCTTTACACGCTCTGAATGATCCCACACTTTGCATTTCTGCACATGAACCAGGCGCAGCTCCCCAATAAAGTGTGAGGTGTTTTCCGGCTGACGACAAAATACAAAAAAGTTGTTTTCTGAAACTAATGAAAAATTGGTTGACTAAGACTTTTTTAGCCAGCTAAGGTTCAGTTCACTTTTAGTGGGCAACCCTAGAGTCGAGACATGATGTTGTGGTTATTTAAGATAGCACAGGGACAGTTTTTTGTTGGACCGACACACCTTCTGAGTCAAGAATAGTTGATATATATTACCAATGAATGAATAATAACTTTATAGAGAGGTATCTGACTGAGAATGTGGTTTTGGCACTTTGTTTAACACAAAATACCTTTAAGTTACCGGTTCCATTTGTGAACTACAGTAAAAGACACTTACCCTGCATGAGTGTGTAGAAGGTGCCGGAGGCTGACAGGTTGGTGGTGATGGTGATATCTTCTTTGTTGGAGCCCTCTGTCTGGATGCGGATGGAGCTGTCGGAGTCTGTGCGGTAGCTGCTCACTCGGCCCGTGGGGTAAGTGACATTAGTCAGACGCCCGTAAATGTCATACCTACAAAGAAACACATTAATGTGAGCCAGAGAAGGCAAAGGGAGGGCATGTTGTTTGTGACTGTGTATAAACAGTCACTGCAGCAGAATCATAAACAGGGCTGTCATGAGACATTTTCTGAGCCTTGTTGAGACCTTTTAAATCATAAGGAAGCAATCAGCTGCAGGTAGGGTAAGCATACATGCATTCAGCAACATAAATGTGACTAATGTTGAGTTGCTTTCAAGGATATACTGTCTCAGTGGCAATTACAAGTAGGAAATGGGTGTCCAATATTTTCCTCTTTGTGTCACAAATTGTAGAAATGTGTCAACACAGGCAGTAAACACTGCAGTCAAATCTTCAATGGTGGCAGTCTGAGGTAATAAAACTCAGAACCATCAGCTTTAATCACTGAAGCACAACCTACACAACTTCTAAAATGTGAGCAAAGTCCACAGCAGTTAGCGTTTCATGAATAAAAAGTAGGTGCACCAACAAGCGGAAAAACAACCTTTTTAGCTTTTGCTTGAGGATGGGAATGTGCCATCAATACAAATGCTTCTCAGTTTGTAAATAACTTTCAAATGCTGGAAGCACATTTTAAAAAAAACCTGAACTTTTGACAAGGAAAAACTGTCATGGCCAAGATGAGAAAGCACACACCTTTTCACATTTGGAATTGTGTTTATTAGCTTAAAAGATTAGGGATATCACCCTAATCTCATTATACAGTCTATGAAATAGGAGCAGTGAGGTGAGACTCCTCCAAGAGATGCAGCATCTCCCCTGCCTACAAATCAGTCAGTTCATCACATACAGGAACATGAGTGGCCAGATTGTTTCATTTCGCTCAGAGAGCACATCAGCATAGAACAATTTGAAATCTTTCAGATTGCCAGTGTTCCAGAATAGGTGTGAGTGAACGGTACATTACTTAAAATGAAGACTTTTATCTGCGCACTGAATACAGATTGGAAAGCCCTCTTCAATGTTGCTGCCTGCCATAATAAAGCCTCTAATAAATGAGACGGCGGGTGCTGGTTTACGGATATTTCCTCAGCGCTGCCATCTCAAATATCCAATATGGAAAGGAAGAGTGGGAGAGGAATCATCTCCTAGAGATAAATGTTATCTGATCTCAACTGCACTAGGGACCGGGACTCATATGCATTACAACCCAAAGTCTTACCACTTTAGGAAATACTAAATAGCAGAGTAATTCATATCTTAAACGTTTGATTTCTTCTGATACTGCTTATATTTTATCAAGCAAGATATTCTCCCTTTGTTCATCTCACAGAAGTTGCACATTATCTGTGCTGAACCACTTTTAACTGTTCACTTCATTGGACAAAGAGTTCGCTCTTGTTTTCCTTAACCTCTGCACAAAAGACAGAGTCCACAAGACAGAAATCTCATTCCAGAGCGACGCTGCCATCCCCAGTTTGATCACTGACCCAAACTCTCTCTGTCTCAATTAGGCCCTAGAGCTAGAGCAATTCCTCGGGCATCACCGCTGAGCTCTAATGGCTCTGGCCTGCTTCAACTCAGCTGCCTATTAGCTTGCTTTCTCTGTACAAGAGGGGCATGCAGGGGCAGGCTACTCAGCAGAAGGAGAGGACTGCTTTCCAACTGGATGGCCACAAGTCCATTCAGATTGCATCACCTCAGTGTCACATGCTAGCTCTATGACCTTTCACGCTGGGGCCCAACAATAGCCCGGACTCTTCATATCAGCGTCGCCTCTGGCAAACCTAGCTTCAGTCTAACGCTGAATTCTTCCTCTTGCTGCGTGAGAATTTCAAAACACATGTGGCTAATGACTGTACAAATGAAATAAAGGCAACAGCCTTGTGATTGATTCAAAACAACTTGTTTTACATGATTTAGCTGCTACAATTGATGTATAATCAAGCCAAGAATATTTGCTTGGACCCAGTGACTACAGTAGATGCATTACTGGCCTGTTAATTAGAGGGCCAAGAGAATAATTAGGCATCCTTCAGAATTCCGCATGATTTACTAGATTTACGGCATGCCTCAAGCATGAGCACTTATCATACAACAAAAACATTAGGAGGTCAGCGGAGCATCTGCGTATACAGTAAGCGACAGAGAAAATGAGGTTGCCAAGGGTTACAGCAGAAAGACATTATAGCAGCGGTCTTTTTTTCACAAGACAGTCCCTTTGTGTTTAGTTTCTGCATTCAGCATAATTGATTTTACCGTATAGGCTGCAGGACGTAAGTACATATTCATTAATATTGGTAAAAATGTTTAGCAGTGCACTTTGCTTAGCAGAGATGAATGCTCATTCTGATGATGGCAAATTAAGGTTTATCCCCTCAGGTATGGAGTGACCTTCAATGCTTATTATTGAAGAAAAACCAACACTCTTTATTGGGTTTAATTTAAACATGGATGACGCTCATACTGTAGGTAACATGATGTCATTGTTTCATTTGAAAGAGAGAAACAGGAATAATTCCTTTTCTTTATTTTAACGTTAGATATTTCTAAATAAAATATGCATGTTTTTGAGATAGCGTAGGTTGTAATGCCGTCATGTGCGTCTGTTGTTGGTACAATAATTTAGCAGTAAATGGAGGAAACAAGCCTCTAGCAATACATTGCATTTACTACCGGCTAAAACACCATGCAGTGTTTCATATTTACAACATTTAAAATACATACTTTAGTTCTTTCATTACAGATCTTGATGATAGTACCGTTTTAGAATGATATGTATGAACATTATCCCTATTTCTAAAAGTTATTTGATGTTACTAAATACAGTTCAAACAGCTTGCAAATGCTGAAATTGTTTTGGTCCTTAGGTATAGGTAAGGTTGGTGAGGAATTTAGGAAATCCTGAACACCCATAATTTGTATTTCCTCTTTAAAAAAGCTTTTGAAGGCTGGACATCTTGGAAGCTAAGAGTATGGGACAGTATTATCTGTACTGTACTGCACAACAGTCTTGCATTGTGCTTTGAACAGCCTAGATTCCAGTTTCCTAGATTTCGTGCTTTGCTTGACCTCCCTAGGTTATGGCTCTAGACTCTTTTTACCGACCTTTAGTTTTTGTGTATATTTAATTCATCCTAGGGATTGACATGCGGATTATCTATCAGATGGCAGTGTGTTTTATGTTTGTTATTTTGTCCCATCTATTTGTTCATTTTGTTTTGTAAAAAAGGAAATAAATCATAAATAAAATATGTTTGTCTTTTCTCTAAATAAGGCAACTTTACTTTGAGTCTATTCTTAACCCTGATACTAACATCAGACATTTCACAGGAAGTCAAAGAGAAACAATTCAGAATACCAACCACCCACTTGGTTTGTCGAAGCCGTAGGCAATTCCCTGTACTCTGAGAAATGCCTATGCAACCGTCTCCGGGGACGACCAAATCAAACACAGGTGATAAATGTCTGCTCAGATTAAACAGAGCGCCGGATTATGTGTCAGAGTGTTATATTCCTCAAGCGAGGATGTCTGACCAGATGAATCACACTTTTTGGAATGACATCCAGTTAGCACAGTATCCCTGGGTACAGTATATTAAGCTAAGGGGCAGATTGCTCCATAGAAACCACAAGAACATGAAATCCTATGTCTTCGGTTGTTCTCTCACAATAAGTGGTGTGCCTCAATCAATTACTACCTCTGGCAATTCTATTATGCCTATATTGCGGGCCTTGTCACAGTCCTACGGGTAAATGTGCCTTCCAGCAGATATATGTTGTTCCAGTGCCTAACAACTCCAAACAAGCAATGGTCTGCAGTCTGTCACTGCAAGCATGGGTGCAGATGAGTAACACATCATCCAGTAATCCTATTTGGTATGATAACAGCAAATAGGATTAGACCAATATTTCCACATGCCTTGTATTGTAAGTGAAATAGACATAAGAAGGTAGATCATGTGCCCAAACACCAAACTCAGATGTCAAAAAGCACTTCAACTCTAAATATACACTCAAACCTACCATACATATAAAGACAGATTTCTGTTCAGATATTCCAACTCTATATTGAATTTAACAGATCTATTAAGTTGCTCTGTGGGGTGAATCTATTATCAGCTCAACTGGCAACCAGACTCTCAAAAGATTATTACAGTGTTTTACAATGTTTCTTAATATTACTTACTCAAAGAAAGTTGTCCATCCATTTTCATTCGTCTTAGTTGCAAGGAGTCCTGAGCTTCCGTGGTAGGTCATCACAGCCAGCTCTTGACCCTGTGCAGCCACTGATTTAAGGGCATTGTTTGTGCCAATGGTGAACCAGAATGTCTGCCCATCGGGGGCCATCAGCCACAGAGGCATGCCCGTCGTGTCTCGCCGAATGGTCACTATGTTTTTATTCTTGTCAGTAATGCTACTCAGATCTCCTGCGCCTGTGTAGGTCAGATTGTAGAGGTGGTCTCCTGTTGTCAGACTTTGAGTGAAAATGTGGCTGCCGTTGGAGTCGAACAGATAGAGTTCATCGTGAATGGGAGAGGACACTTCATACATGCCGAGGGGATTCAGATAGGGCTTGTTTTTGCGCACAAAGCGGATACGGATGTTGCCCAGATCTGCAATGTATAGCTCTCCATCCGGACACACCGCGAGAGACGACGGTGCATTCAGCTTAGCATCCTTGGCATAGCCTTCGTCTCCAAAGTAACAGTCACAGTTGGCATCATTCTTGCAGTCACAGCCACTCGGTGCCCCTGCAACCAGAGAGATCTCTCCATTGGTGGACACTTGTCGTACTCTGTTTATTTTCTTTTCATCTGACTCAGCGATGTACAAAACACCAGTGTGGGACACTGCTAGGGCATTGGCAGACTCCAGGGTGGCATGTATGGCCACTTTGCTCAGGAGGAAATGGTCAATACCAGGCACTTGGCAGTGCATGGGCCGGCCTGCAACAATACGAACTTGATGGTTTTCTGAGATCTGGAGTACTACATTGTTGTCCAGGACGAACAGGGAGTTGTCCATGGGACTCACTGCCAGGTCTGTGGGCCACTCAAGACGCACCTAAGAGCAAGAAAACACAACAAGAGTATCAGCTTTAGGTCAGAAAAACAGACCACTCTTATTGATCCACACAGTTTTCACTTTATCAGACATAACAGTCCCTTGAGGGAACAATCATTGAAAAGTGCTTACAAAAAAGATAGGCTGCTGTGGAAAAGGTGGGCTATCTCATAGCTTACGCTGGAAGCAAAAACATTATTTGAAACGATTTTATTATCTGATAAGGAGGAAAACAGCAGCTGTTAAAAGGGGAGCACAAAACATAATTTTAAGATCAAAGATGATAGCAGTGTCGCTGAGGGAACGCATCACAGGAAGAGATCTATCAAAACATCAGATTAACCTAAAAAAATCACACCGTAACTGATGGTGAGAACTCTGTACACACAGGACTGTATCTTTTACCTCCACCCTGTCACTACTTTTCCTTTGCTCTGGGTTATTCATTTTGTGATGACAAGAGATAGCATGAGTCCTTGAAAAGAAAGTGGAGCACACTTACCAAATGAAAGTACATCCTGCCTTTGGCCTCTTAAATTATGACCTATTGTTATGCTAACAATCTATCGGGCTTTTAACAAATTGAAATGATTGGATTCATCCAATTTAGCGGCCTCCCTCTCTCTTATGATCGCAGGGGACCCCTTGGGAACATAATATGAAGTGCCATATTTCAATAGAAGCCTTGAGGCACAAACAAAGGCAGGTTCAGATTTGGCAAGCCATTAAAAAAGAGCGGCCTTAGCATTGTTTTGGATACTTTGTACTAGAAGTGGGTGATGTGAAGGTGAATGAATGTTACTGTGGTTAACTCATTTGTCATAATGACCTGGAAATGCAACTACAGGGAACTGGGAAATCTCCTGAGCATCATGTCATGTGTACTTTGAGGATCATATTATACTCTTAAAATAAACAAAAGTTGTATGAGTAGTAGTCTTTAAACAATTTCCCAAAGTGGGATCAATAAAGTACAATCTTATCTTATCTTAAAGAAATAGACAAATGCAACATGCTGAGTTCATCTGTGAGGACAATAGAGATGGTATCTACCTACTGTGGTTAAATAATACATTCTTTCTTTCTTTCTCTTTTTTATTAAGCTTTGTTATGTATTTGATTAGGCTGTACTTCTTGGAAAATAAAGTACCGGTAGTAGCAAAAAAAAGCTAAACAATAAATTCACCAAAAGCCTTTAAAAAAAAAAGGAAGGTTTCTTACTTGCAAATTCAAGAGCTTGAGGATTACAAGGCCTTGAGAAAAAAATGTTTTCATTGAATAATTTGGGAAAACAGCCAAGGCTGACTCATTACATTTAACTTATTTTGACATGCTACTCTGCATTACATGGCACGAAACACAGGGGTCATAAAATACAAAATATTAAATTTAGTAAAGCACATAACAGCAGGTTGCTAACATTCAAACGCTTTCATGCCATATATTGTCTTTTATTTAGGGCACATATACCTAAATATTTCATCTGAATATGACAAATGTTTCTCTGAAGGGGATTATTTAACTCCTGGCATTGGTCATGTTTTTGAATCCCTGACACTCTTTAACAGAATAGTAGTTGACCACTTTCAATAAAAAAACCGATTTGAGCATCACACATAGCTCGAATCCCATAAACCTCCCATCATCCACCCCCCCCCACACACACACACAACTGATGAGGTTTATATAACGGGACATATCTTGGGCCACATACGGTACAACAAACAGGGGACAGGCAGTGGATACATGTCATCTTGCAGTGAGCAGAAAATGCATTTACTTGGGAAATGAAGGGGAGACTTTAAATTCCTTAAAACCTATTCCTTGTCAACACTGGTGTTTAAATATTTCATGAGCCAGAGTGTGGAGTGGCTCGGAGGAGCTGCCTGTAAGGAGGTTTTCACGCCACTCTGACTGATGAGGGAATATTTCCCGAGCTGCTGTCCCATATGCTGTAACCTGATCATACCCTCCCCGTTATACAGTGGGGCAGCTGTCAGTAATGCCTGTTTGACACAGCAGCCTCCAGCAAAAAAACACAAAATGTGTTTATTAGCCAAGGAAGCACATCATGGATTTGCACCGACACAACAGTTATTTTTAAATGTATTTGAACTTGTATTAGATAGATAGATAGATAGATAGATAGATAGAATTGGAGGGATGAAACACAGCACACACAGTGACATGTGTTCTCTGCATTTAACCCATCCTAGTACCAGGACTCTAGTACTACATGTAGGAGCAGTGTAGCACCATATTGTCCTTTTCCATTAGCAGTCTCCTCACTATTTGCTCAGACCAGCATGATGTCTGCAAGGAGAAGAGTGACAAGACTTGAATTGAATGTCACAGTCAGAGGCTTGATGAAGCCCTCTGAAGCTGCTAATACACTTGAAATATTTTAAAGTGATCTTGTTTCAATACATGGTTTCCCTCTGTTGAAGTTTGAATTCAGCGCGGAAATGCATGGACGATTTACAAGAGAAACATACAATGGAGCAGACTCATTTAAAAACAGTAAGGGCGAAGACTTTGGTATAAACAAATTAAGAGATTGTCGAAATAGGTCAAACTCTTGTCCTATTGCATGATAATACAAAGCTGAACATGGCATATACTGTAGGGAGTGTGCACACAGTAAGCTCAGAAAAAACCTTATTATCTTTGTCTTTGTTGCATGGCAACATTTTGAACTCAGGCTAGGGAAAACTCTTTTTGCCAGGATTTGCACACACTTGTGCCCTTTCATGATAATACAAAGTTAAAAGAAAGAAAGATTACAGAGGTGCACATTGAATAAGAAAGGACTTCAACAGTACGCTCTCTGCACAGATGGCACTGCAAGATAACAACAACCTCATCAGAGGAGAGCAGGAATTGTGACATTATTTCATGCCTGGAACAGGTGAGGTACGGAAGTAATGACCACTGCCATGAGCTTTCTCCAGAGAAACTCTGGTCCTAAGTGAGGGATTGGGGAGTGTTTGAAGTAGGAAGCTACGTGCCCTGGATGAATCTTTAATGGATGCTTTTTACTGTCTGAGTGTCTCTGGCAGTGCTGGTGCGATTTGTCATCGTTGTACAGCTGCAGTCAGTCTGCTTGCGTCCTGGCTGCTGGATGGTGAGCATCTATAGGCGCTTGTGTTTGCCTGTGCGCAGGGGGGCAAGGGAGCAAGGGAGCAGCAAGCACAGGTCAGGAGGGGGTGTGGAGTTCCCCCCGGGACTAGAAATGGGCAGCTGGAGGCTTTGCTCCGTCTCCTGAATACATCATTTCACAGACACACAGAAAGCTTTTCTGCACTGACATCTGAAGCCCCCTAGGACCTGTTTGCTAGTCTTACTCAATAACAAACACCATGGGGCTGAAACAAACTAGTGGATTGTAAATCACATTTGACCATTAAGGCCCAGGAATGCTCACCTCATGGGAGTATATCTAAAACAAGAATGGATTTATTTATTATAAATGACTACTACAGTATGGCAGGTATATCCAAACAACTCCTATGTACTTGCATTGAAAAACATTTTTTCAGGAAAAACAGCCATGCAAAGGCTGCTGGGGTATGCAAAGTATCTTCACCTCCAAAGCAAGTCACTGAGCTAGAGAGCGATGTGACCTCGGAGCAGTGTCCTTGCCTGGGGAATGTGCTCTATCTGAGGTAGCAGTCTGCTACATATGTGTGCATCAGTGAACATGTGTGGGTGAATCTAGAGCCACTGAGGTTACAGGTCACCGTCATCATCCCTACAGCTATAGGTCAACGGCCCTTTGCATTTGGTGCTGTGTGGCCACTTGACACGTACATGTGAGCTCCGGGACTACAGTGCCACCTCTGATTTCAGCATGGCTCAATATGCCAGTGCTATGTTTATTCCAGCTTCTGTGTGCATCAAGAACGTGTATTTGCTTATAATTATATCTTATATATATTATGCATTTTTGTCATATACCAGGATGGCACAGCTGTGTTTGGGATTGCATCCCTAAATTCATCATTTTTTGTAGCATTAATTATAACAAATCCATACAATCCTTGGTCTGACCCTACTCACGTGAATGATCAAAGTTTTGCAAAGAATAGCTGAATCCTGTTAAGATAAGATGTGCAATAAACACATGTATTTCAAATATACAATACATTCCTTATAAATTACACAGTTTAATGTATTTTTTGTGTATTTGCATCTTCTGTTGTCACATTGAGTTTTTATGTTTTAAACCTTCTTGCTAACAAACCTCCTCTTGCGGAGTATTACAAATCTGAGCCCAACTATTACTGGCAGTGGAATCCAAACAAAATGCTAGATGCCCGCAGGCTCTAACTGCCTAACTCAGTATATTGTTTAAGTCCTGAGTATTTGAAAAGCTGGCCTCGTGCAGACGATAAACAAATGGGAATCGGAACTAAGCCCATATACTGTAGGGATGTCGGCCGCCTGACCGGGGTTATTCAAGGAGATGGGAGTATGTTGAGAGACACGAGAAAACACATTCTGCTGGCCAGGTCAGAGAGGTCGTACCTGAGAGATGTCCATCACAGCATCGCAGCTGAGAGGTCGGGCAGAGGTCAGGTCATTGAAGCCCAGAACAGTAGAGATGATACCATTCTGATCAATCCTGCGAATCATGGTCCCATCCACAAAGAAGATAACACCGTACTTATCCACCGTAATGCCTGCAGATAAAAAGCCCCCCAAAGGACAGAAGAGGAAAATATTCATCAGTTGTTTTGTTTATCTGAGACTTAAAGTGAGGACAGAGAACCACTAAATGACAAGTAAGTGGTATTCACTGCAATACAAATTAAAGAATAATCACTGCAATGAAAGCTAATGCGAAGATTGATTTTTTTAATCAATATTAGAGAACAATAGACATGAAGTATATGAAGAGTAGTTTTTATTGATTCAATTAAACCTACAATTTCATCAATATAGTCCCTTTATCTCATGTTCCCTCAGCCCAAAACAACAATGGAGCTGAAAGAACTACATGTAAATCTCTGTATTTTTGTATTACTTCAGGGTTTGTCACACAATATTCAAGTAGCTATGAAACATCTAGCCTAGAGTAGTCACGGCAACATTTTCTATTTGTACAACAGACTATATGTGATGCACATTTCAGAGGGACTTGAGTGTTATTTCAGTACATATGAATCACAATGTCATCCCCATGGAGGACAACAAGTAAGCATGTGATCTGGTGACTAATGCATCATCCAAATATGGAAGCATCAAGACAAAAGACCCAAGAAAACGGGAAAGCATGCCATAAAAAATATGTTCTGTTTTAAAAATAACCAAAGCTAGTTAGGCCAATGTGTCCAGCATTAAGTGATGGAGGTATGATTGTTTACGGCATGAATCCTGAAGTGTATTGATTTAGCCTTTGGGAATACTGTCTTTAATTATCCAGCAATCTAGTCTAATTAAAAAAGGAAGCAAGACCACCAACTGACTTGGGATCTCACTCTACATTGATTATAATAACAACGAAAACAATACCTCTGGGGTTGGTGAGAGTGGCCTCAGCAGCTTTTCCTCCATCCCCGCAGCGAGTGTCATCGTACGGGAGACACTGGTCACCTGTGCCCGCCACCAGCTCCAGGTTCTTTGCCACATCTTTCACAACATTCAGGGACTTCACCTTGAACACCTTCCTGCTGCTGGTGTCCGAAAGGTACACGGCGCCGTTCACTGGACTTGTTGCCAGGTAGTACTTGTGAGCAGGGCTGTTGCTGAGAGGAGGGAAGAGAGAGGACCAAGCCAATGGAAGTCAATAAAGCTGGATGGGCTGCAGTGCTTTCAATAAGAAACATTGTTTAATACAATTAAAATGGATTCAAAAGCCATTAAGAGAGTCAATTGGGCACAGTTACAGTTTAAACCATAGACATGGGAAAAAATAGAAAGAGATTAAACATGGCAAAAGAGAATGAGATTAAACATGACATAATGGTGGAGCTTAGACCTCATGTACAATACAGTCAGCTTTGTTAGAAATCCCTGTTGTCAAAAGAGGGTGAAAACTCCTGTAGCTTATAGATTTATACACAGAAGACATATGTGAAAATACTGTATACGTAGACACATACATATGTGTAGTTTATTTCAAATGACTGGAACAATAGCAATGCTGGGGGTTATAAAGAGTAAGGAAGACAAAGACAAACGAGGGTCTATTGGGACTACGTCATTGGGGAACATTGGATTCTTTACAGAGATCCTAATTACTCCCCCATCCCTGACCAAAAGAATCATTGTGATAGATCTGTATCATACTGTAGCAGTTGCCTAGTTATTGCTAGAAGGAGCACAGACAAGTATATTTTCTGTCTCCCATGGGACTTTCTCTACAGAAACAAATCCAAAGCTAAAGCATCATTCCAAACAAACCATGCATCCATGAGGTAGATATTCTAGTGTAGGAAATAATATACTTTTAAACTTCCAACTAAGTCAGCAAAGTAATCCTTCATATCCAAAGGAGGTTGCCCAATCTGTCAGACATAGAGACACATATAACCAATCCTGCTGTGGTGGTGATGCACACAATCTATTAGCAATCTCCTGTCAGAAAACACAGCAAACAAAGATGACTGAAGAAAAATCCATAGTTGTATAAATGAAGTGACACAGAGGACTATTTTTTCACAAAACATCTTAACTGAATAGAATAAAAAACATTATCTCCTGCTGAAAAATCAATTCATGACAGATTGTAAGTAAAACTTCCAAGCCCACTGGTACCATACACTGCTGGATGCTATTGACTCTAGGCAGGTCAAATCTTATTTTGTATCCACCTGATATGACTGACAGATTTGACCGTTTTCAGTGCGCCCATTACTACAGTACATAGAACACATTGTACTTGGACACATGTTCTTCCAGACATGAAACACAGCGGAGGTTTAGTCGAGTAACTGAACGTCAGAATTGTATTATCAACAATTTGGCAAATCTACAAAGATCTACAAGGGCCATTGTGGGTTAAAATAAATAAATACGAAATTAGGGGAGGCAGGTTATATTCCAATAAAGGACTCTGACTGAAAAAACTAATTACATAATCTATGATATTTTGAAGTCATAATTTCGGGAGAAAATGCTCTTGTCCACCACATGCTTGACTTTGCAAGGTTGGATTTACTAACCAAATGATACTTTGTAATCCGGTTTAGCCATAATGAAATAGCTGGATTTTAGCCCGGAATCAACATATTGTAATTAGCAATCTGTGTGGCATTCCCTGTTAACACTATGCATCTGTGGTGTGATGGGCTTGATCAACTTTGCAAAGTGAAGCAATTTGTTAACTTCAAAAAAGAAAGATCATTTAAAAATGTTGGAGGTATGTTCCCCCTTTGCCCCCATTTCTTTTTTGTGTTATCTACATTGTCCCCTATGTGACATCATATTAATATAATACATTATTAAATAATTTTTGCAACCATTTGCTGGTTCCACCTGAACACATATTTTCAGCTTCTTGTTGCTAAGCAGTGTAGTGTTTAGCACCATCTTAAAGATGACCAGAGTCATCAGGGCAGGCTAGAGCTCAGTTCTGCCAGACCTGATGAGCATTACAGAGAAACCTGTCAGCAGGGTGTCATTCAAAGTGGATTAAGATAGAATTTCAACTATAACCTTGAGGGTTCTTTAGGGCTTATGTTCTGCACGACAGTGCCAAAGCTTATGTTTTTTATAATACAACAAGAAGAAAGACTAGTGGGTCTGTGGAATTGTCAACTCTGATACATAATTTTAAATGACAATTGACCTTCAATGAATCAGCGATGACAGGGCACTGCAGCACACCTCAGGCACACATGTCACAAACAGCCCACTGATCCAGCTGACTGATATGACGGCCTACAGTACATTCCAGGTACAGCTGAATGTCTGAGAGAAACCACTGCTGTCACAGAGTGGCTCAGTAGCAAGCCTCAATAACTGGATACTACTTTGCATTCTATCTGCCATGTGCAATCAGCTGATAGCTTATCAGCTTCCAGTTGCATGTAGAACCGTGTTTGTCCCCCATAGTGTTTGAAACTATGAGGCGTTATTCCCTGACCTTGAGCTACGGCCATATACTCCATCTATATTCACTGACAACATCTAGTTTGTAGAAGATAATTGGATTTTGCTGCATGCTGGCGCGGCAACGGGGGGAGCATGGTTGGAGTAGATGGGGACATCCTTAGTAGGGGGTCAATGAACATTGCAGTGAGATCACCCACCTCACCATCCTATCGCTAGCTCCCACATGAACAGCAGGCAGCCACCCGTTTCATACAGACACATGCTGTGTGTTCCTACATGCATTTATCTTTTTATTATGCACATTTATTTTCGGGTATTGAGAGCGAAGGGACAGAGCGTTAGAGGTTCTTTGCGTTTGCTATGAGGATGTTTCTTTAGTTATTGAACACACAAATAATTTTGTTCTGCAGAAATAAAAGATTAAGATATTGCGTAAAAAGCAATAGAGGGTTTTCTTTTGTGGTCCTTTGAAAATAGAGGTCAGTGACCAGCATCACTTGGCTTTTCATCCTCAGTGTGACTGCAATGTTCCTCAGCTGAAGTCATGCAAGGTATCAAACGACCACATGCCACCTGCTAAAGAAAATGAGGTTGTATCTTTATATCTTACGCCAATGAGAACATCTACACCGAGTTACCATTTTATTATTTTCACCTGGCATCATTTTTTTAGGCTTGCTATTTAAATGTCAGAAAGGTGTTGATTTAAATCTGTATTCTTGTTTACCTGTCGTATGCAGTGCAATTAAACCATCGGGGCAACATTTGCTTTTAAGTATAAACCAACACCATAAAGCACTGTCTCCCAATGACTGTACAATACTTTAAAACCTCTCTGACAAGAAAAACAAAGACCAATGTGTTTTATAATGACTAGGTTTCTTGCAATAACTTTCTAGACAGCACGCAAGAGTTACTGGTGCACACGAGAAACTAACTCGTGAGCACATTTTCTTTTTCTCAGAGGCTCTGTAGGGTTGCATTTTGTGCCATCATTAAAAAAAAACGTTTTAAACTGGCATATTCAATATCTTAATTCTTCTAAACTGATTGTTGTTTTCAAGTCTTTGTTTTTTAAGTCTTGAATTACTGTTTGCTGTTGCTTGCTTTTAATTATGCTCTGTAAGGTGTCCTTGAGAGCTTTGAAAGGCGCCCATAAATAAAATGCATTATTATTATTAATGTTGTTTTTAATCCTAAGGGAAAGTGCCTCTACTGAGCGACCAATCCATTGCATTTGCTCTTTAAATTCACACTTACAGATGCAAAAACACTCTAGTGAACAATGCACTGAATCTAGAGATAAAGCAAGCTCATAAACCAATAATAAACTAATAAATCCAGGCTTTATGGAGATGAAAATGATGCAGTCAGCCAGTCAGTATTTTACGATATGGTATTCTCGCTGCTCAAAAGTGTGTGTCTAAAATTGGTTTGAAAGGGCACTTCGACATCAAGTATGTGGACTGTACCCTTTTCTATATTCATTTAAGCAAATACTGAGGCTTACCTATGCCTGAAGTCTTTATTTCTGTTTGCCAAGAGCAGCAGAAATTGAGAGAGAAAGGAGAAACAATGTTAGTTGTTAGTGAAGGGATGGAAAATAACAAAATAACACTTGTTAGTGGACAGAATTAATTATAAGAGAATCATAACACATCATATTCTGTATCAAACCTTCTTTGCTGACATTTTGCTAAAAACACATTTATATTTGTCCTGCTCTGTTAGGAACCCATTACATCGTCCTCATCCCTATAAGGGCCAACTCCTCCAGCTGATACAGGTGGAGGAGATAGGCAGGACCATCAATCCTGGGCCTTTAGGGCTTTTCTGTCTATCTCTATCAGCCTCTGTGCTTTATGACCTGTGTGCAAGCCCATCTGAGCTCATGGTTCTCAGTGAATGTTAGCAGGCTACTCCTGAGTTACCTGAGCTCCAGGACGCTGGTGACATTCCCCGTGTTGAAAATCCTCCTCACATAGTTGAAGTCGCCCACATACAGACTTCCATCCGAGCCACAGGCCAGAGCCACAGGAGCCAGCAACTTGTTTCCGTCAGCGAGGCCATTACAGCTGGGGCAGGAGATGCTGCGCCTGCGCCCGTTACCCATCACACTGCCAATCACAGGGGGCTGCTGGGAGATGAACACGTTCTCCCCATTGCCCATGTGAAGAATACCTGATGAGGAAAGAAAAACGTTAAACCGGCAATCTGTTTTGGTCGAGCCTATTTGAGGCATAAATGCAAGTGCTGACTTGTGGATAATTGAAAACAGATGTGACATAGAAGTTACAGGTATTGCAATTGATGTATCTAGAGGGGGGCTTGAACATTTGACAGTTAAATCAAGTTTTTTATATTCTTTGTCATGTAGCAGTGTTTCTAAATACGCCATGTAAGGCATTCAGGTTAGTTCCCTCCAAGAAAAACAATTATTCAAGAGGCTTAATGATGCAGCACCTTTTATATGTGATCAATGTCAGAGATCGTTTCAAGGGGGATTTAATCCTGTCCATGTGTAATTCACCAAACTATACAAAAGTATAGTCACACAGATAGTAATAAACAAAACAAAAATGAAATATGGTACCATTAGCAACTGTTGACTATCATTTTACTACAGTGATCATAAAGGTTGCACCGAATTAGCTAGGTTAGGTTAGGTATGTCTACGTGCATGTATACAATCCTAAATTGTTAAGAAAATACACTTTATTGTATAAGCTAAAAGTTCCTACATAATTATGTTCGCACAATATAAGTTTGGATCATACAAATTATACAATACTGTTTGGAGTTTTGCTGAAATAAAACAATGTAATGCTATTATGCTGCTTGTCATTTTCTCCTGGTGACCAAAGATTGTTTATTGCAGTTTAAAAAGTACAAATGATGAACATTTTGAGGTCTGCGAGTGCAACTCCGCCACAACTGGAGCCATTCAAATGAATCTGTGTGCCAGTGTTTGCACTAAGAGTACTCTATCGTCTGTTTTAACGGGTGGAAATACAATTTCACGCCAAATGGGTACCAAAAAGCCCTTTGGCAAAAGAGGAATACCTTCGAGCTAGAAAATTACCACCCAGTCACAATAACGAAAAAATGTACTTGCCCCGATTAAAATGGCATTGTGCCTCCCTTTCTAACTCCACATGAATATAAATGGAGCCGTATGAGTTCAGTTCATGTGCAATCATTCAGGCATGTACCCACACACACTATGTTTCCATTAGTTTTGCCAATCTACTCTTCAAAAATGTTCAAATATGTTAATGTAAAGATGTTCCCGCTGTCCAATCAATGTAATCATATTTGAAATTCAGCATCTGCATGTCTGTGGTGGTTTTATGCTTCTGAGTTCTTTGAGCAGCACAACATTTGGTCTATTAGAAAAGATCAGCCAAGCATCTCCTTCCTGGGACTTGATTTAATCTTAGGGGCGGCTGCTGCTGGGAGTAGCAGACTGACAGCAATTTAATTAGGGATGATTCTAAAAATGCTGGGCCTGAACATTGGCATGGAGGTGCCAAAACGGGGGAGTCGGGTGGAGGAACTGGCAGTGCAGGTGGTGAGGGGGCAAGTAGCAGCTCTCTGCCTCACCCAGACAGCACATCCAGACTCAGCAGGTTCAGTGTGACAGATCCAAGTGCCACCTTCCTGGGCACTTTTCTTATAAGTATGCTTCATCTCCTCTGATGAGCCCTTCCAGACACAAACAGACTGTGAAGCCTAGCTACTGACAGCTAGCCCCTCACTTTTTCCTCTCTTCATTCACACTCCTGCCTTTCCGGAGTAATTTGATGGCAATAACAAAATTGACCCTGCTCGCCTAAAAGTGGACAGCTGTAATAAAAAAGTCAGATCTATCTACGGTAATACGTCATGACACTGCTGAATTGGAAAAGCCTCAAAAAGGCAACAGACAGGGAGAACAATTCAATGTTACACTAAAAGCACGGTCTTAGGCACTGAGCGGACAAGGTGGTACTTATCTGCTGTCTTGGGTACATGCAGAATGATGTGTGTAAAATACAATAGGGAGCAGCAAACAACAATGTTCCATCTTAACAAATGGCATAGTATGATTGAGTCATAAGAACATTTCATTCCATAAGGCCAGTGGTGGAAGAAGTACTCAGACTTCTTATTAAAGTTAAAGTAGCACAACTACATTTCTTTATTAGAAGTAAAAGTATTGCATTCAAAATCTTACTTAAGTAAAAGTACAAAAGTATCAGCATCAAATTATACTGACACATGCAAGTAAAAGTAGTTTTTATGCCTAAAGGACCATTTCAGAATCATATATATGAAATGACTGGATTATGATCAAAGGTGATAGAAATACTCAGATCCTTTACTTAAGTAAAAGTAGCAATACAGTAATGTCACAATGCTTCATTACAAGTTAAAGTCCTACAAGTACTAATTCTGCAGAAACATTTCCTCCATATGTGATATATTACTATATGTATTACATTATTGCATTTTTATTATTATTGTTGCATCAAGTAGCATTTGACTGTTGTAGAGAAACAAAGTTTTGATACACAAATGAAGGATTTCAAGAACTGTTTGTAATGTAATGTTTTACTTTCATATGCCTTAAAGTCGTTTAATTTTTCACAACATCTTAATCTGAAAAGTCAAATAAAGTTATTAAATAATACAGGATTTAATCAATGTAGTGGAGTAAAATTACATTATTTCCCTTTTAAATAAAGTGGAGCAAAACTCCAAAGTTACTTTAAATAGAAATACTCAAGAAAAGTACAAGCACTTCAACATCTTATAAAAGTACAATTGAATAAATATAATTTGTTACTTTTCACCAGTGACATTTTAATAAAACAAATAAAATGTAATTATTTATTTGAAATGTGTACTTGTATTAATGTACAGTAGGAGTGAGACACATTCCTGGTACACACATGTATTTTCCTTGCTGTGATTCTAAAATTGAACAGTTTTAATAAATAATGTGTACAAAAATATATAATTTTTTACAGTTTTAATGAATGAGTGGTTATGAATAGAATTGAAAAAAAAAAAAAAGTAGTTGACTCACCACTCTGGATATTTAAAGCGTGGTGGTTGTCAATAGTCCATCCGCCCAGTTTGGATGCAATGGTTTCGTAGCCCTGAAGAACAGCAGTCCTCTTCTCCCAGAGAATAAGGTCTGGACATGACTCATACTCAAATCCCACAGATACTAGAGAAAGAAGCAAGGATAACATTAGCATTAGTAAACCACACATGTTCTGGATACAAATAAATATACATGAATTCCATGTAATATACACTTGAAGCCTTACCAAAAGCTTCAGACAGGCCATAGACCTTCTGGCTGTAGACGTCAGCCTTGTCCCAAACAAAGTAATACAAGAGGTTTGGAGCGGCAGGAAACCACTTTCTGAAGAGCCTGCCTTCCACAGCCACCATAAGATGAACCTTCATCAAGTTGAAAGGGATTGAGGTGTGGCTGAGGGTCACTCTCAGTATTGACTTGTAACCTGGAGTCCTGCTGCTTAAATACCCAAGATGAATATCCGTCCCTGGTATGGGGACTTCCTCCTGCAGAGACTATGGATGAAACAAAAAAACAAAGCTTATACATTTCGGAATGAAAACATAAATCCTTAAGCCAGCTGAAAGGAATTGTATATCCTAAAGAGCTTAGAAATCTATTTTCTTCAGTGTTGGTGTGTCAGGATTAATAACAGGCCTTTGTGTGTCCTTTTTTTCCACGCAGATTATCATTTTCCCAATCCTTTGGTCAGTGGCCACTACAACCTTTTTTCACATATTTTTCATTGACTTGCCTCCCACCAAATATATGGCTCCGTGGGAAGATAAGAGCGTCAATTAGAGGACAATTATTTTCATGCATTACAAGGAATCCAATGAAGGATTTCTTCATTATGTACTCCAGTGAGTATTTCATTATTGAATTATTAATAGTAAGCCCTTCATTAGGACAACAGTCTTCCCTGCAATCCATATGACAATGGCATTACAAGATTGCCCTTGGGCCCGGAGCTTGTGCAGTCCGATTATATATAGAGTAATACAGTTAGACTGGGAGATACGTAGTGGCCTTGGGAGTTGTCCTACTGTAAGACCTACAACCTCCTGATGATACAACAGTAGGTCAGCAGCTGTTGTACATTGCTCATATTTAGGATCAAGAGTCGACAGCAAGGGTTTGATTGAACAAGTCTCTGCTTTGATTTAGTGACCTCTGTTCGTCTCCTCAGAATAAAATGTAAAGTAAACATTTAAATAGCTATTCAAAAGCCACATCGGTCAGAGGACACATCACTTATGACATGTTTCTTTTTAAATGTTCACAGAGTGTGGCCATGCCTGGTTAATTAATTAGAATTCCCTTTCATAAGGACAGGCTTGAATTGGGTGATGCTCCTTTATGGTGTTCCTACAGCTCTTGGGATAGCAAATACAGGGCTTCCATAAATAGACAGGACTGCATAGTAAATTCACTGATATGCCATAAATCATTTGAAACAAAGTTGGAGACAAAGTAATTAGAAGGGCACAGAGATGCCTGCTAGAGATACAGTAGCCACACTTTCACCTGCACACAAAGGCTCAACACATAGCCAAATCTAAAAATATATCAAGTTAAAAAAGACAAAAGCAAATCGTTTACCCTGGTTCTCGTATGCCTATCATCATCGCTCCGCACATTGTAAATTGCCCAAGTTCCGCAGACCAATTACACCGGAGAGATAAAATCACAGCACTGCCATGAGCCACAGTTACTATTACACTTGTACTTGATGAACAGTCTTCAGGGGGCTCCCCCAGATGTGTGTCATGAATCATTTGGAGGACAGACCCATGTAGATCACATCCTGCAGGGCAGTGAAGAGGGGGGGGACAGTTACCTGGATTTCGGGTACGACGGTCCGCCTCTCGGTGCAGGAGCCGGCGAACGCGGTGAGCGGCGCCGGGGAAACCACGGGGCTCGGCCTGGTGAAGCTGCTCAGGTCACAGCTAGGGATATCATTTTCCTCATGCCGCATGACAATGGTATCCATGACAAAGAAGCGTCCCCATGGCAACCAGAGAGTGTGCTCCTGGGTGATGAATGGAGAGCGCTCAAAGTGCAGGGCTATGGCTATGCCCCCATTGGTCACCAAGTCAAAACTGGAACACAGACGTGCACACAGTGTCAGAGAGGATAAATGTTGACTCGCATACAGAGAAGATGGATTATATATTTTTCAAATAAATACAGTGACAATTCCCATTAGCAATGCGTGTAATCTGCTGTGCGTTGAGGATTAAGCCATGCAACAATTTACTGTGAATATAATGACTGTTTTCTAATTAATGGTAGTTATAACAGATCAAACCTTAATACATTCCATGTTTTATTAAATGAATGCTTTGAAAGGATTTGTTTTCCAGTATATAGCATCTTTTAGGCAGACAAAGGCTAAAAAATACAATGGGATTAATCACAATGTCAGACCCGCATTTCTTAATACATCTCATAATCTGTAGATTTTCTTTGCTGAATGGAAAATAGTAGATGTCTGCTATAAATCCAGGCATGGCTGTTTCACCCCCATCTATGTGTAATGCACTGCACCTGTGCTCACATTTATATATGTGAGAGAAAGAGATTTGTGCTGCAGGAGGGAGGCAGCCGCCACTTCTCTATCGATCCCATAGATGAAGGCTGTCCACTCTAACATCAGTCTAAAAGCCCTGCAATGCAATCCCCTCCACTGTTGAATTTAAGGGCCTCTGCCTCTGGTCTGACTTGAGAGAGTCTCAGTAAACAGCCTGCTCTGGCCATTTCATCATCTGTAACTGCTGCCTGGCTATAACAGCATATCTGCACCTGTGCCCAGTTTCTGCACTTCTTGTCACTTCTTTCTAAGAGCCAATTAGCACCTGGTCACCTACAGGCCCCTGGGACAGGGCTGCATCGCACACAGGAAGTATTTTTACCAAATGACAGGGAAAATAACCAAATAGTGGCCTCGAAATAAGGCAATATCTCCTGATTTAAGGTATTTTAAATAAGCTTCCAAGTCTAACCTGCGTTAAGGCTAAACATCTGATTGGCTATTTTTGTTTTGCCCTTGTCTGGGTGTGAGGTTGTCCACTAGCGGGGTGGCGCAGACAGAATAGGGGTCGTGACAGTCATTCGCTTGTGTAGCCATGATCCGTCAGGAGCCGTACACCTGCAGCCGGTTAGTCTGCATGACACCTGGCAGGCTAAGGCTACGCACGCTCATAACACTTCTGTACAGATAGCCATGGGCATCGTGACCAATCGATGCAGGGATTCACTGGCTGTTATCAATCATGACAACAGCCTTAAGCCATGTGACAAAACGTATAAAGCTACCTACAACAGCCATGCTCACTTGTGCCCTCAGGGAATGCATCAGGCTCAAGGAGTTAACCCTGCCAATGAATTTGGCGCGGCTTATACAAATTACAGCTGATCATTTCTCAGCCAGTGTACAATTATACTGGGATGGACACGATCTACTTGATGTTAACTTGAACCAAGGAGACACAAGTTTTGTAAAAGTGAATAAAGACAGTATTAAGCGCTAGGGTAGCCTCAAATACAATATTCATGTGCACTTATAAACTAATATAACACACACACAAACATCCATTTTGTCAAGGGTGCCCATTGTCTACATAAAAAACGTATAAGGACAAAACACATAAAAAGGATAGGATATTATAAGTACATGTGAGATGTAGACATCACAGCACCCTTTTTGGGATATTTTTTTACAAACTGCCAAGGGGCCAAGTGTATACTGATTTTCCCATTTATATCATGTCTCTTATAGAGGTTCTTCTAAGCACATAATCATTTAATAAGCTGGAATCCACGTCAGCATTCTTGTCATTATTGGAGAATAGCTTAAAAGGCAACGCATGTTTTTCAATGATCGGCCAGTAAGAAAATGGCTATGCAGCTGTAAAGAAACGATGCTCAACCTCTTTTGTTTAGGCCAGAAACTTTTCAAGATAGTGGAAAAGGTAATTTAAAAGCTAAGCCCTTGGACAATAAAGAACACATCATAAAAATGAGTTGAGACAGCTTTCCCATTTCTAAGTGGCTGAACAGGTGCATTTCTGATTTCACGCTGCACTGAGCCGGTTTACAGTGATTGCAGGGGAGTTGCAGGAGACTGGGCATGTTTACAGGCAAACCTTGGAGATGGAGTAGTGTTTGCACATATGCTGGAAGGGAGAACAACAGTATAGAGCTTTTGCAAAGGGTAGAAAAGGAATGATGCATAAGAAAAACGGGACACGCATAAAGGGGGAAAGGATAGAGATGAAGCGAAGGCAGTGCAGTGGAAAGGACATGAGACCTAGGGTTCAAGGAACATATAGGGAAAAGAGTATTGCCCAGAAAGAAAGGCTCAAGAGCAGTGGAAGATTGGAGGAGGGATAGCGTGAAGGGATGAAGAGCAGATGAAATAAGTGAGTAAGGTGAAGATGAAAGATTTTTGTAAAAAAAAAGGAGACTGACAAGAAGATGGAATGAAATGAGGGTAGGCAAGAATGATTCAAATCAAACAGGCGTCAAAGATGTGGGCCTTTAGAGTGTCAGTGACTGATAAAAATGTCGGGAGGAAGTGGGGCTTGGAGAGCAAACACCAAGACATGCTCCGCTGTGATGGGGGGGCAGGGTGTGCCACTAGGACTTATAACATTACTACAACAGATAGAGAGGGATTTGAGGTTGTGACTGTGCGCAATGTGATCCAAAAACATTATTCAGAAAATAAAATAATTCATGGAGACAATGTTACCCAATGTTCTCTTTTTCACTCCAAGAAGCGCATCTAAACCAGTCTGTGGTTTTTGTTTGGATTTTTTCTGAGAAACTCTACCGGTGCCAAAGCAGCTAGCAAAGAATGGCTCAAAGAAAGCCAGGGAACTCAAGACTTTTCTTCACTTCTTTCATTTGATTATTTCAACACTTTCACTCGAGGGTTTTTGGTGGTACTGCACTGAGTTTAGATCCAAGGTTTCCTGTTCCTTACAGAACATATGTGGAATCGTACAACGAGGATAGTGGAAATGCTGGTGAACATGCATTTGTTTGTTTAATTTACATAGATTTAAAACCACCACACAATTTAATAAGGTTAGGATTCATTTTCCACCATACAGTACTATCTATAGCAACAATATAGTATTAAGCTACACAAAAAAGATGCGAGGCAAATTAATTGCAGGTCTGTGGCTTGAACCTTACAGTAATATCTCACTTAATTCTCTAAAGCTTCAATTGTCAAATGAATAATGTTCATCGGCACTATAGAGGCCCACTGAGCTGATTTGAATTGGCATATTTTATTCTTTCCCCTCCCTGCTGCTACTGAAGCATAACTTATGAGTGTACCAGACGCGCTTTGTTTGATTTCTCTGGGAATTGAGCCGAGAACTCCAAAATTAGACCAAATGAAAGCACAAAGCAGATCAATGGCGGCACAGTTTGCTGTGGTAACTGTGTTTTTCCCTCCCATAATTAGAACTCAGCACAGTCAAACAACAGTATATATGACAATAATATAAATATCATCATCTTTAGGCAATGCATAGTTGCATACCATCCATTGTTTTGGTGTGTGTGTGTCTCTGTGTGTGTGTGTGTGTGTGTGTGTGTGTGTGTGTGTGTGTGTGTGTGTGTGTGTGTGTGTGTGTGTGTGTGTGTGTGTGTGTGTGTGTGTGTGTGTGTGTGTGTGTGTGTGTGTGTGTGTGTGTGTGTGTGTGCGTGTGTGCGTGCGTGTGTGTGTGATTGAGTATAAGGAAGAGGGCTCTTACCTTCCATCCTGTCTAGTGATTGTGTATCCATAGGACGGGTTGTTGATGAAACTGATGTTGACACCAACCAGCGGTGTTCCGTCTGAGGTCACCACTTGTCCACGAATGACACAAGCATGTCTGCATGGGAGAAAGAGCAACACAGTTATAATGGTTATATATTTGCAGAAAAATGTGGATGTTATCTAAAGTAAATACTGTATATACAATAAAACAAACAGTCATAACAGAAGCAGACCACACTTACACCTCCTAGGAAGTCTCCATGGGTTTTTATATCCAGAATAAAAGGATAATGAGATAAGTAAGCTTCCATTACAGAAGGCAGGAGAGGGAAATAATAGGACTGCAGATTGCAAGACTTGCTTGGCTGGTTATCAAGAACTTGACAGATTTCCAGACTGACACCAGGTCTCTAGCTGCATAAATTAGATCTGATCATCAGTCCCCATCAATCAATAGTGGGAAGTCTTCCAAATTCACCTCCTAATCTTACTGAACTGATGAGTGGAGACCTTGCTGTGTCACGCCCCCCTTGTCGAATTCTGCCCATGTCATTAGCAAAGGCCCAACTCATGGTCAGCAACCGTTTCTGTAGTCGTTTGCAAAAAATCAGTCCCCTAACAAATGCCTTACTGCCACTTTGTCATTAGACCATGGCTATTTTTAATACATTTGGGTCTTAAACACTGCCACGTACTGGAAACAATTAACACTAGCGTGTTAGTAGCTGCCCTCAACATGTCCTTACCAGAGGCAAGATCATTCACCCAACACTATCATGGTCCCCAGAAACCCACTTTTATGTTAATTAGGCCAGATCCCCTTCAGAAGACCTTGGATGTCCACCACTGCACTGTAAACAAACAAGTAGATACTGCTCTAAATCTTAGGAATCACAGCCAAAGATCTTTCTGGATGCATTTCCTTAGAATTAATACTAGAGTTGCATAGTACGCCGGTTCGAATCTCTTACTAAAAGTCCTCCACTCTGTCTCCCCCTTTCAACTCTTAAGATCTCCAATAAACGCCCGCTGTAGAAGGACTCTTAAGATCTCCAATAAACGCCCGCTGGCTCAAAAATACCTTTAGAAAAAAAATACTACTACTAGAGTTAACCCAGCACTGGCCTTGCTGTCTAAGATTAATCATTCATGCCGACAGTTTATTTTAGAGTCTTGTTTGAAGAGGCAATCATCCACATTTTCTTCAGATGCAGCTTGGTAAGTGGAACTATCTCCTTCCTGCTTCTGTGAACCACATGGGGAGATGATTCCTCACTTTCAAGACAAATGATTTAAATATTGACATCAAATAGAACAGAGAGAAAGAGCAGCAAAGGAAGCGTGAAGCGCTCGCTGCAGAAACTTCCCCTCCGTATGGGATTTCACTAGTCCGAGAGGATTCACAAAGTCAAAAGGGACTTCAGAGTATCTCCAACCTCCAGTCTATCATACATCATCCAGAGGGCAAAGTGAGGACAAGCTGTGGAAAATTAACTCAGCTGGAAATCATCTCTAGTTCATGTTTTTTAAAGAAGGAGTATTATGGATAACAAGTCTTATTCTAGTCAAGTCCTCGGATTTTATCATTGATGTCATGTAAGTTATGTTAATGCATGAAGCTGATACCCCTCATCGCTTCACGTACTTTTGACATGATGAATTTGCATCATTCGAACAAGCTGTTCCGAACTGACTCAATCAATTTCACAATAAGCAAAAACGAAAATAAAAGATTTTTTATGAAATTGAAAAACCTTTGATACGAAGATCATTTCACAAATAAGCTTCAAAGACATACAACAGTTCACATTAGCGTGTAGTTATTAATGAGCTACGCTGCTCAGTAGGCTTTCAGACAGAATAAAAAATGCATGCCAGGCCTAAGTAGAGATAACTTTAAATGATGAATACCATCCCAGCAAACAAAAACATAATTATCTACGCAAATTACCTGATTGTAGGGCAAACCCTTATGCAAATGTTACCGCAGCACTCTTTCCCCGCCTTGTATGTTACCAAGCACACCGAGGAGTAAGGTCAAATTAGGAGACGTCATCGTCAATTTTTAGCTCTCCAAATTGAATCGCTGCTAAAAGGCCTAGCAAACACCGAGAAGTAAACAAACACGTTTTCTGAAACTAATGGCCTAATGCTAATAAAAGAGTTCTAAATAAAATAACAATAAAAAAGCAAGCCTGTAAATGAAGTGAACAGCTCTGCATTCTGTTAAAAGCCAGCTATAAATCGTAGGCCAAATTGTTCCATAGACAAGTCCCTGTTTACTATTCAAGCCAGCATCCGCTGCTGGGCCTCGGCAGTCTCTTGTATTATGTGTCATGGTGGAGAGTCGAGACGTTTTATGCAGTGGCAGATGCTTTATTCAGTGGCACCTTTGCAGCTTTTTGTGGTGGGAAACATCAGAAATAGCACTCCAACATGTCTACTAGCATGAGGAAGCGGTTAATGGATCAATAAAAAGATGATCAGGTGACCAGGGTAGGCATATCAGGAAGATGCTGAAAGTGTGCCTATAAGGCTCATCTGAAGCCTAGAGCACCCTGTCATAATCGCACATATCTGTCAGTGGGTGGGGAATGAATACCCAGCATGAATAATAGATTATCACTGATATTTTTAGGTGAGCTGAGGCCTCCAATCTTGCAGTTCATCTCTGGATTCTTGACTTTACTTATTTATGGCTGCATCTTCTTGTGAGAGCGACAGGAGTATTACTCAACCCTCTGCGCCTCGTCCTCTGTCCAGTGAAGAACTGCAAAAAATGTTGAGTGGTTCTCGAGAGCCAGAAAAATGTCAATGAGGCAAAATGTCACAATGTGTGTTACATGTGCTTTTTCTCAAGTATGGGCTGACACGACGGCAAATAGTTCAGGATCAGGAAGAGTTTGATGACAGTTGAAGTAATCTTTTTTTTTTATCTCACTGCAAACTGGGTGATTTCGGTCTGATGACTAAGAAATGAATGTAACACATGCTGAATATGTAATTTCAGAGATAAAAACATGTTTTACTGCAAACAGAGAGGTAAGATGGGCACCATTGGGGTAGCAAACCTTTATCCACACATTGGAAAAAGCATCCATTACAAAGATATGCTGTTTAGCTAAATCTACTAATGGAAATGATCTTGCAAAGCTACAGTAATTGCAAATCTATTGTCCCTTCAAGGACAAAGCAACAGCTCTGCTGGACTAAAATTAGGAATGTCTGTAACAATAACCCTGTGCCATAAATTTGAAAAACATATTAAAAACACTTAAAGTACCATCTCTATGCTGGTGAATTTGTTTGATATGTCCACTGTTTTTGACATTTGACACATTTTTCTACCAGAGACAAAATGTGAAATGTTCTCAAATGTTTCTCAATTTATTTTTGTTCTGACTGTTGTCTGTTTGTTTCACAGGAGTATAATAAGCCGAGATGAGAGAGATCCATAAGCAAGTGGAATGCAAATAAGGTGACACAGAATCACAAGCGATTAAAGATGAAAAGAGAAGGAGACAAAGGAAAAAGAGGCAGGGGAGTCTTATGGGACCCTGACAGCCATCCTGCCTGATATGAAAGCGCCTCAGATTCCATGGCTGGGGTGTCGTGGACTCTGCCTCTGGGAGTGGGCCTCAGATGGATTACAGTAAAAGTAATCACAATACATGAATATGAGATGCCTTTCAAGGAAAGGAATGCTATCTGCCTTTTGCCATATTCTATATTTGTCTATCATCATCTGTCCATCATCCTACTACCCATTCACACCAACAGTCAATGCCTATTTCAGCCTCAACTGCCAATATCGCAGACATATTAGTTTGGGTTTTTTCTTACGTCTTCTGCCATTTGCTGTGAGATAACCTTAGCATCTTAATTGCACTGGCCTACATAAATAATAAAAGCCACTGATTGATATTTGCTTGCAGCTGAAATGTCATTGCTTAAAACAAATGTTAGCCATAATACAAATTCAGACGAAATCACTGTTTAATCTAATTGAAATGAGTGTATAGAATCAAAGTCGAGCACTCAAATTCATTTTCAAACTGACATGACAGGAGAAAACAGATTTGTCCTACAGGATGTAGCACTGCGTGGTGTCTTGGGAGAGAAAAGCACGAGTCACTCACTTGCCGTCGAAGGGGTTGGCACCAGGGATGATGTGGGTGCTGTCTCTGCCCACCAGGAAGTGCACCCGGTCGTAGAAAGTCTGCAGGTTGCTCTGTGTAGAGGACATCTGCGTCTCCTGGATGATGTCCAGGGGGTCCGGCGAGCCAACGCACAGAGAGGTGGTGTGACAGGTTGCCTGCAGACAGCAGTCTGGATCCATGCAGTCCACTAGGCCATCTGACAAGGTCAAACAAGTCCCACACACACTCTGTAATTATACAACAGCCTGGACGCACACCTGGCAAAAATAACCTAAGCGTATATGTTTGAGCCAATGGGGCATTATTCATTTTGACTGCTCTTTTATTACAGGAGTAAAGCCACATTATGAACATCTCATCCTGGAGAATACTTGAACACCTCTAGAACTGCTTGAGGTTCTCTGTCTTTAATTTAGATTAAATTACAAGAGACAGAAAGAGCTGCTGTGCAATGCACTTTACTTTGCTAAAGTGGGTCATTGGACTCGCTACCCTTTGCTTTCAGGGACCTATCTGGCCAGATGGGTGATAAAAATAAACCCTGCTGTCAGGAGTCAGTCAACTCCCCAGCAGCACCCCTTGTTTGCCAGTGAAGGGCTTGTAGTTCCTGCACAGGGATGGGGGGGGGACACACAGTCTCTACATGAATAAGGGATGCTAGCACATAGCTCAAGCCCAAAAATGAGGTCTGGAAGAAAGGAAGACACGTCTTCCACTTGGCCCCCAGAGAGGTGCAACCCCCCGGCTGGCTTTGTGTGTGTGCCTGGCTCTGCTTGGGGCGAGTTAGAGGGCAGAGCAGAGACTTCCTCCTGGGGCCAGCGCCTGCTCAGGGCTGCAGGCTACTACTCTGCTTTTTAATAAAAACCTGTTGTCCAGGTGATTGACTGCAAACCATTCCTCATCCTCACCACCCCTGCATAATTGTACAACTGAGCCTGGAAAGCATAAAGCAGGGACAGTATATTCTCAAGCACAAAAAGTGTATTATTTAGTCAAATCATGTCCAGTAAAGAGTCCCTGTTGATTATTAGCCAGTGTAAGAAGGCATTACTGTGTGTGTTGTTTGTGATTTTACCTCCATCGTTGTCCTTGACATCACTGCAGGCAGTTTCCATTGAGGTGTCACAGCCATTGCCCCTCCAGCCCAGCTGGCACACACAGAACCAGCCATTGTTACCCAGAGTGCACCTACCATTTCCATTGCACAAACCAGGGCAGCCCTCTGTGAAGTAAAAAAGGACAAAGACAGACGTCAGCACAGAATAATTATTAAAGCAGGCTTAGTGGGTAACAGATAAATACGGTATAGTGTTTGTAAACACGCACCAACCATAACACAATGATTACAATGTGGGCTTGATTGTGGCTTCTATTTCTCTGACAGCAACAGACTCAAATTATGTAAGGATTTTAAATGGGCGAGGGTGGCTATAATGACTCTCGGCTGAAGTTGATTAATTTAATACACCTTTTGTGAAGCTTCTAATATCGCTGTGCAGTAAAATCTAGGGATGTAACGATATACCGAATATCGCGGTATCGCGGTAAATAAATTTCCCAATACCGTCGTGAGACTGACAAAATCTACCGCGATTTTTAAAAAATAATAATTTTTAAAAAAAATATTTTTTTTTTTAAACACTTTTTTTTTTTAAACCTTTATTTAACCAGGTGGTCCCATTGAGATCATCGATCTCTTTTTCAAGAGAGACCTGTCCAACATGGCAGCAAGTAGGTTACAACATGAAAATAAAACAACAGATAACACAAAAGGACATCGTATTTACAGGGCTACATTTACACACCTAGAGACATTGACAAGTACCAACCATATAGTTATATCTCGCCATGTCAATAAGCCTGGCGTTAGACTTTTTCGCTGTCCGTCATTTTGACAGACAGGATCGTAAAATATCCGTCATAATCCCTTATTACCCGTCGGGTCTGAACAGTTCACGATAGAGCATGCTCGTGAACTGTCAACGGGGGGTGGGGGGGGGGCGGTGTTATGCCGTGTGTGCATGCACCTCGCGGGACGCGCACAGCGTGAAGCAAAACCTCCCAGACATGTATTGATCTGTACGGCAAAGTACGGTTTGGGAACTATATCATTTCCTTTTGGAGGGCATGCATAACACGGCATAACACCAGAGCCTCGCTGCGGGGAAACGTTGGCGCTGTTCCGAGTTTGTTCTAATCTGTCAAAATGACAGACTGCTTTCAGATTTTTCCGTCATTGTTAAATAAAATATTCGGTTAACGCGACCACTGGTGTCCCAGCAACATCAGTACCAAGCGAGAGAGTTGTTTCCAGAGCAGGGGATATTGTAAATGCCCAAACACCCCAGCTTATAAATACCTGGAAATGTGGACATTCTCATATTCCTAAAAACCTGTCTGATGATGCTGAGTGAGTGACTAGTGAGTTTGAGTTGAGTTACTTGAAAAACTAAAGTGAAACTTGATTTATTTTATTGCAGGGTCTGATTATTAAATGTCCTTGTTTATTTGTGAGATGCAGTGGCATAAAGAAAATGCTTACTTTGTTTGGTAGTACCAGTAGGTACAAAAACACTGGTTTTCTTGTTCCAGTCTGTTACTGTCACTTTGTTTTTGACACTTTAAAATACTGCTATCCTACAAAAAGGCTGTAAAAATCAGATTTATTATGTAATAAAGAAATATTTTCCGAATAAAAAAATGTTTTATTGAAAAAAAAAAAATTATGATTTTTTTTTTCTTCCCTTTATTATTCAATATCGCGATAAATACCGTACCGTGGACTTGTTATCGCGATATTATCGTACCGTGAGTTTTTGGTATCGTTACATCCGTAGTAAAATCAGATAAAGAGGGATCTTTCTAAATCAATATTCACTCATTCCTACAGTAGATTGGCCTCCTGTATCTTTGCTACTACATCTGGATAATGAGAGCACATACTGGCATTCCTGCTCATAATAAGAACTGTTTATATGTGATTTACAAATGTGACCGCCATTATGATTAAAGCGTTACTGTTAAAGTTGTCTGCAAAAGACGAATGTAGTGTAACAAACAGCATTGAATAAAGCTCGTGTCATTATTTGCTCTATTTTCTTTTACCAAGTTGTCTCCAGGATATTTTTGGTAATCAATAACATTATCCCTTCAGGGGGAGTGCGTCTCCTGTCATTAAGGGAAGTAGAAAATAAAACAGTTGGAGGACAATACTATTATGCAGGTGAGTGCGTTGGGCTGTGTACCCGGGCATGTGACCCCAGGGGAGTTCAAAGCGGGCTGGAGCAGACCGACAGGTGAAACATCTCTCTGGTTCTCTCCGGTCTTCACAAGGGCCGAGAACAGAGGATTATCTGCCCCATTTTGCTAGGGCTGTTTGGTATTTATCTGCTGCCTTGTTATTCGTATCCCCTCGCTGAAGCAGAGGCAGAGGGTAACATCTCAAGATATCAAACGCATGACTGTCACCGTTTGCATAGTTGTGCCTTGATAGAGAGAATGCTAAGCTGACCCATTTTATCAACTAAAGAGACTGGGGCGGCTGTCTCAAAGCTCTTACATCACACAGGGAGAACAGGAGTGTGAGAATGAGAGAGCGGGAAGAGGAAGGGAGCGGTGAATGGGACATGTGTAAAAGTGAGAAACATCAGATCAAGAGAGAAAGAGTGACGGGAATGAAACAGATGTGTGTATTTAAGTATTAAGTAAGCTAAAAGGTAGAAGAAGTGCTAAGAATAGATTGGCGTTGTAGATCAAATCGTTAGCTGAAGTCGCATTTTGGTTGTCGCAATACAGCTGAAGCACAGTATAATGGCATGCGTCAAGATACATGCACATTTATGAATAAAAAATGGGGGTTTTAAAAAGATGAATCAGAACTACATTTGTAAATGTTGGAACAACTTTGACAAAATATTGCCAAATATCCCCAACCTTCTCCTGTTTTTCTAATATGGAAAAGCCACTCCATCATATTTTACTTGAGCTAAATAATAGAGAGAGTAAAGCTTTTAGCCATGATGGTCCTTGTCCAAGAATGAACAAATGGCAGATGGCAATTGTGCAAACTCAATCGTTTCCTTTTATTAATGTGTATGACGCATAGCATGGGATTGTATGAGAGTCTGCTGCACTATTGAATAATGTGGATCAATTCTAGGCTATTTAAAAAATTGTACGAAAAATAAATAATTATATTTCATTTCTGTTTTCGCTGTCTCCCCGAGGAAAGGGGCTCACAGTTGAATGCTAATACCATTAGAAAGTGTCCTGCCTCCTGGACACGTTTTGGACATTAGCCTTCCTTTTATGGAGGACATGGACAAAGGAACTCTGGTTGGACCAGTGGAGACGGATGATTAGTAAGCTCAGAATGTTTATTACAAGGATAAATAAAGATCTGCTCTCTGTTGGCACCGGTTCAACTTAATTGGCAGGCCTTTTCAGAGAGGAGCCCCTGCTGAGCCCCTGCAACAGCTCCAAACGTGAGGCTGCAAGTGTTCCAAGGACTCCTCTGGCAGACGCTCCGTTGCCAGGTGGTCCATTACCAAGGACACAGTGAGAGTGAGGGAGGGTGCTGAAGGCAGAAAGGCAGGGTTGCTGCAGAGCCTCCACCCCCTGCTTGCCCTGCACCAACCAGACCATGAACTCTCTTAATTAGAGAGGATGCGGCCTCAGCACCTATCAGGCCCTGCTCACAGCTGCAGACTCATCCATAATGCATAGCGCAGGTTATGAAACCCCCTCTCCCAACACCCCCCTATTGAGAAAGCAAGGCCGCACACAGACCAAATATTCAACACGTATAGAGAGGTGCACTACTTGACTCACCAGGTGCAAAAGTGCTAAGTGGAGATTACTGTGTGACAATATGGCAAAACAAAGTTGATGGGAGGTGGGGATCTTTCAAATGAGCTGTTTGAGGCGAGAAGAGGTGCATAGTGTTTGCATATGTCAATGCAGGGGAAGAGCATGGTGTGTGTGCATGATTTGTTAATGCTGGCTGGAGTTACAATGGAAGGAGGACAAAAATAGAAGGAAGGAGGAATGCCATACCTTTCACTACCTTATCCAGATAGTGAGCTTGGGAGATAAAAGACAGGACATATAAGGGAGGTTTGAACAGTGCCACTTCCATGACAAGACAGCAGGCCACGGTGTTAGTTTACATTACAAAAGGGAAATACAACACAAAAAAAAGGTGCAGCCATGAAGCAAAGCCATGCATTACAAGCAACACAACAAATACGATCCAACACAGAGGGAGAGGGATGAGATGGGAGAAAAACTAAGGGGGGGATGGTGGAACACTGAGAAAGAGAAAGACATAAAGAAAGAGAGGGAGAGAGGGTAACAAAGTATTATGTTCAGACAGAACATTTTAATCTGTCCACATTTATCAACTGCCAGGATCGTCGGCATATCTTATGGGAGTATTTCAAAAGCAACGTGATTGATGCACATATTACCGCCCTTAAATCTCTCTAGCAATATCGTACAGGGGGTCAGGATGTAAAACAAAAAGCTCTTTTAATCTTGAAACACCTCTACGGGCAATGAGGTCACCAGAGGCTTCGGCTGCTCCACAGCACGGGGCTGGGGGCCAACACAGAGCTCTCGATAATGACAATTGATTTAAATTGAGATCTTTGGCTTCGTAATGGATGACACTGAGGAATATTCTTGTCGAGGGAGTGGGGATCTCAATATGGCACTTATAAAAGGCCCATCAATAATGTAAGGCCAGCATATGAAACATTCACAAGACTGAGTCAAGGCTCTGTACTCAAGCAGCTTTGCCCCGAGATATGCATGAGAATTCTGTGAGGGTAAATTATTTTTATCTATTTGAATATGGAATAAAGCTTTCATCTATAAGACTAGCATTTTCAGATTTTCCCGTCTCCATAGTGACTTATATGCATGGGAGTTGTACATTTCTGCTCATTGAAATACTGTGGCAGAGGGGAAGAAGGGCCATCGTTTTTATGTAATGCTTGAGTGCTTTATCATAGAATAACAATGAGTAAGCTATAACGTTAGGTGGCAACTGTCAATAAAGTAGTGGCTGGGTAGTTCCACTTACTGTAGATGAATGCATCACATGTTACATTATTGCCACATATTTTGTATAGCAGTAGAACAAAGTAAAGAATAACAGATAGAAGAGAAGGGAGTTGATGAAATACAGGGAATAATGGTAGAGTTGCAATCTTGCAAAGCAGGCATCATATAGCATGTCCTCCTGTCCAAACCTCCTCTTATGTTAAGAGGAGGTTTGACAGTCCTGGCATGAAATGCTATGAAGCTCAGGGCATTAAAATACTCCTATTAATGAGCTCAAGTTACACTTCACCAATAATAATGTCAAACTTCAGAACTCAAGAATCCTTCCTTGGTCAGTGAGTTATGAACAGTAGAGAGAGGTCACAAACAGACTGGCTATGTGTCTGTTGAATATTGACCGATCACTGCAGCCACTGGTTCTTTAAAAAAAAGCAGAGCTCACAATGAGTAACCTATTCAGAAACTACGAAATTGCAAATATATTGTACTTATGAGATACAAAGCGTAGAGTTCACTTTGCAAAGTTCACTTGGCTCCTTTTACCTCTTGCCTTTTCTGTCTGACAAGGATTCTAGCAAGACTACAAAGAGCCAACATTATCAACCTCTGAACCACTGCTGGCATACTTTGCTAAAGGATTACAAAACCCACTACAAAACACAGAGCACTTCATGACTTTCCTCTCTAGCAACACAATGAAAATCCTGTCAAAACTTTGTTTTTAGGTTTAAATAAGCCACGGTTAGTAAGAAACTCTTGACATTCTGTCAAGGTCTTTTAAACTTAACTCCTGCAAGCGTTTACAAAAGAACAATTGATGGCATGATAAACAAAGCGCTAAAAGGGATGATGACCCACATGTCAACATTTGAAATAAATAGCAAATGAAAAGGGAGAAAAGAGAGGGATGAGGAAAAGGATGAGTAAAATAAAAGGACACCTTAGCACATTCCCACATTAAAATGCATGAAGGCAAGCCTCAGATCCTTGAGTAAACCTGTTCATGCTTTACTGAGTTGCACTGATTCAATTAAGCATGCTTTTCCCTCTCTTCTCAAACTGGAACCATTCCCCTCACACCCAGCGCTTCATACACACACAGACAGACAGACGGCCTACGCCTTTGTTGACCCTCCAAACACACACACACAATGACCACCACCCAAACCAAAACCTCTTCCCATCATACCAATAGTGCAGTGCTCTCCGTTCCATCCCGGACTGCATTCACATTTGCCGTCCCTGCAAGTGCCATGTTCGTTGCAGCGAGGGTGACACGCCCTCTGGTCACACCCGGTGCCCATCCAGCCGTCGTCACAGCGACAGGTGCCCGACACACAAATGCCATGACCACCACAGTCCGCTGCACAAATCTCTGTGGGAGACAGGGACACAGAAAAAGACAAAAAAGAGAGTGGGGAAAGACAGACAGAAGGAAGGAAGGGGGGTGGAAGTGGGATGTAAAGGGAAGACGAGGCAGCAAGGGTGAAGAAAAGACAAATCCAAGAGTTATTGTCAAGGCAAGGCGGCCACGCTCCACTACCTTGTCTGATGGCAGCTGAAAAGACATTCTTGCACCTCATAAGGGGCAATCCTGTTTGACAATACAAATCTAATAAGTCCATTATAAAGAGAAGACAAGGATTGTGGTGACCTTAGCAGACTTATTCTTCTCCTTGCCTTGTTTCCTTTTAGTAAATTCACCTCTTTCTGGCACATAAGGGGAAAATAGGAAAACATACACAGCTGGAACTTCTTTTTCAATACAATTGAAAAATCAGCACTAGCATTTTGATGAAACTATAAAACGAAATATAGTTTATGTGTTGTACGTGCTGTGTTCATTGCTTTGTTAAATGTATATGGGATATAGGCAGGAAATCAAACTCTACAGAGTTATTCAAGGCATGATTAAAGGCCTGGGATGAAAATATGCTGTTTTTATTCTACCTAAGTGATGTGTACCAGAGGAAGAATTACATTCACGGAATGGAGAAAAACTGAGAGACAGGGAAAGCACATTAAAGCCTTGCCGGCGCTTTTGTGTGGCAGCTGAAAGACCACCCTGACAGGCTGCGATACAGACTGGGACATTACCCCCGTCTCATGGACTCGAAAGAGAGTATGACATGAGGAAAGCTTAAAGAAATTAAACAATGACATATTTATTATGAATCCCATTGAAATGTTAACCTCTTAATTAACAATTATGTAAAAAAGGGGGGCTTAGCAGGAGGAACAATAGCCCTGTATCCATGACTTATTAGCCAAGCCATTTAAATATGACCACAGGGGACCAAACTGAAGGTACAATCTTTCAATAAGTCAATTACTGCATATACAGTGGGTATTTTGTCACTGTTACCAATCTAATTTATTGTTTTTTTAAAGAGCGTAAAAAAAAAAAATGTAATGCTAATTAGAGCTCAGTACTTTGTTAAACTATGCAAATGCTAATGTTACATCTGACTTTTGATTTAGAGGTTCACCATTTTAGCAGTGTTTCAATCAGTGACCCTTATGAATGCTTTAACACACACAAACAAAAAACCTTACATATGCAAACACAGGTTATCAGGATTCCTCTCATCAGTCGATTTATTGTTGAACTATGCCACTATGAGTTATCCTCTAAAGACAATATTAACACAGCTAAATAGGAGGTGCTAATGAATACAATGAACCTTTTGAGTGATCTCATTAAGCTGAAAAAACTAAATGCTAAATCCGACACTGCTAGGTCCTGTCCTGTTTCTAGCACACATACTGTACTGCTAAGAGAAAATAGACTCAAACTGAATGCGAGACAACTGCTCACTCGGAACAAAGGAGAAACCTTTAACGTGAGAAAGATGCAATTACAGCCCGAAGGCAAACCCTCATTATCCGTGGCCAGAGGAGTCCGCAGTGAGAAATACCCCCATCCCCATGATGGCTGTTACCATTTGCACTAAAGGGCCTTGTAAACAAACTTTCCTCTGGGTGGGAGAATGGCATAAGAAAACACACATATTAAAGGACATAAACCTCAGGCATTGTTTTATGGTTTGTAATCGCATTACTACCAACTGTGCACACACAGGTTTCACAGTTCCACAGCCACATGAGAAAATGAGTTTGTGCCCTAAAATTATACGGGGAGGGGGGGGTTAAAGAATCTTGAAAGACATATTGAAAGCTTGCCATCTTTTTGTTCACCCCCCAGACAGCAAGGTTACAGGCTGCTAGCTGTACTGCCCCACAACCAGGCTTAGTGTAGTATTAGAGCACAGAAAGCTGTACAATGAACGGGATAAAGGAGGATAAGGAGCCAACTCATCATCATTTACAGAGCTCTTTCTCTGCGAGGCAAACTCAGACTAACTGCCCATTTCCCTCAAAATCCCGGGGATTACCTAATAGGTCATTGTGTCTGCTTGGAATATGAGAGGATTCCTGGATCCAAGTGACTGCTGGATCATTTCAGAGATATTTGGTGAGAATACAAATGATGTTGTCCAAAGGAAAGCAGCTACTGTATCAGTTTCTACTAAATCAGAGCTGATACTGATTATCACCACATCAGAGGCCTGTTCAAACTGAGCTACAGCTTTATTCTGCCAGGGAATAACCAACATGAGAATATGCTCTCATATGAGCATTCATATGTGTAGGTAATAGTGCTGGGTGATATAATCAAATATTATGACATTTCTGATGAAATACACTGATTTGAAGGGATGAAGGATATTTTAGGGTTGACTATCAGGGATTTCACGAAACATTTACATAAATAACTTTTTAAACAATCAGCTGTAATGTGGTTATAATGTCAGATACTTTAAACAAGTTAAACATTTATTATAAAAAGTCAGGAAAAGACACTGATGCGGTATTACGATATCCAAAATGTAAGACAATGTTCTGTCCCCTATTACAAAATCACTATTGATATATTGCCCAGCCCTGGTAAGCGTATATACAGTTCTGGGGTTGGCTACACTTAAATGAAATATATGGAAGTTTTAAATCTGCCAACACAGAGTAAGTAATGTTATATACCTATACTTGACAGCTCTTTAACGATACGCTACAGAGTGCACTGTGGTTTTGTAGTAAAATACTTCCCTGATAAATGTGAGCAGAGAGATGGCTGTCTGAGCTGAACAAAATTGTACGGGACTTTTTTTTATCCTCAGAGCCTAAAGAAGGTATATTCTAGCGGTGAAAGTGTATCTTCTGCTCAGCCTATTCTTGACTACCAAGAGAGAAAATTCCCCATGGACAAAATGAACACAATGGGAACAATCCTCTGGAGCAGAAAGAGCTATCATCAGCTGTAAGCCTTGTGCCAACGCGAAGAAAGCCAGAACTCAAGAAAGAGCATTAACTTGCATTAGATCATGCCTCTGACAATATCCCTGCTATGAGCGTTTCCCTCTTTTCTCTGGCTCAGAGAAGTAATGTATTTACAGCAACATCTACCAGAGTGTGATTGCTCGATGTGGGCTTCTAAATAATCACTGATGTGAATAATTGAGGCTTTTGTATGTGAGCAATTTTTCTTTTAACATAGTCACAATTTGTTACTTCTGTGAGGAGCCTAGCAATTATTTATTATATTGAATCAAGCCTGGGAAGAAACATTCCGACAAATAGACCAGGATTTTACCAGAGATAAACTGGCCGAGATGTTATTACATGTTGTCGAAGTTTGTCAGTTGTGAGGTATTCAATTAAACTTGCAAGCCTTCAGAGTTAAGTGATACTGAAAAATATTTACTGATTTGGGGAGTATTTGACAGTTGTTGAGGATAAGTCTAAGAGATAACACAATTTTAGAAGTGTATTACTCAAAATAAAGCTATGACTGGGGTTTTATTTAATTGAATCCAAGGGCCTAATCTTAAACTGGTAAAATTACAATCCATCTTTAATAACCTGCTGAATTATTTATTATTAAGTTTATTAAAAAGCTAATTTAATTAGGAGAATGCCCTATTTTCTCTGAATACATTGTTTTTTATATTTGGTAATCACAGCTAAATCAGCTCTGATCTGTGAAGGGGAATCCTGCCCATGTTTGCTCTGACCAGAGGGAAGCACTCACCTGTAGAGCAGTCGTGGCCCGTCCAGTTGGGATCACAGCTGCAGGTTCCGGTGTCTGCCAGGAACGCCCCGTGTCCGGAGCACTGGTCCATGCAGGAGGCCCGGGGGCTCTCACAGCCTGGCCCGCCCCAGCCCACAAAGCAGTGGCATTCTCCCTGGACACATACCCCTCGGCCTGAGCATGTTGGATCCATGCAGTCCACTAAAAGGGTTCCAAAGAGACAGTGTCAGACACACCAGTCACCTGCTGTTTCCCTCTTTCAGAGGCAACCTGGCGTCTCTGTTTGAGGCTGAGCCGAATGGCAAGTGCAGTGGGCCATAGCTCAGCTGCACACAGAGAATGACACAAGAAGGCCTACTTTCTTTAAACTGGAGACAAGATTTACAGTCAAACTAATTGAATGGCACGAGGGCTTATGGTATCAAACAACAGGTACTGCCTACGCTCCTGCTGGCACAGCTCCATCAACTCATATTGAAAATCGCTTCAAATAGGGAGGGTGCCTTAATGCTGAAAAAAAAACAGGGTAACTTAGCTAAAGCCTGGGGCAACTGCACTCTAGTTTACAGACTATCTGAAGAACACTGTCTCTCTTCTGCTTTTTGGTGGAGTTTAATTAGTATGCAAATGTCTAATTAATACCTGGTTCTATGGCATCCCTTCCCTTGACATCTTGCTAAATGAGCGCTTACTTTGTAAGACACAAGAGTTGTGGGAGCAAGTAGTTAAAATAATTACATTCTTTCTAGCAAGCATGGTACACACAGATGGCCAGTGGGCCCCGAGCAGGAGCAATGTCTAGCCACGGAGAGCAGCAGGCCGCGCCATGGCAGCTCCTCTTTACCATGACATAAATGGGTGTAAAGGCCGTCATCGGAAGACAAACAGGATCTGGTGCCTCTTAGCAGATGGTTTGGGCACAAGGCACAAAGATCATAGGCTAACTGACAAGAGAGTCGCTCCTGGCAATTAATCATTGTGGCTGAAGGTCGCACGGAAGAAAGGTAAAAATGTTAAAGGGTCCTCGTCCACATTCCCCCTCCACTCCTTATGGCTCCACCCAAAATAGAATGGGCGCCTATGGATGTCACAAACCCTCATTTATCAAACTCACAGGGTCCATTTTTCATCTTGAATTGAGAGCCTTCAAGAGCTGGCAAACACAATGGCTCCTTCAATGTTATCTGGTCAAGCTGGATCCAGCATCATGAATGTGGAGTTTCCCAATGGATTAACATCAGACTTTGCGTGTGAATTTCAGGCAATAAATGGGCCGTTCCGATTAACCTAATGCCTTATATCCATGATTTATACAGGAGAAGTCACCATATTGTGAAGTGTTGTAGCTATAACGATCTTCATAAAGAATGACCCGTCTTTACTACAGGAAAGACAGTTAAATAAGCCATACCGACTTAATAGCCTTTCCCATTATGTGTATTTTATTAAAATGTCGAGTTAAGATGGCAGTAACAACAGCCGTTATGTGTAGGACTTTATACGTGTAGGATACATTACCATGACTTATCAAAACAATCACCTTCTTCACAGTTTTCACCCTTGTAGCCCGGGTTGCAGATACAGGTTCCCACGATGCACGTCCCATGGCTGCTGCATGTGATGTCAATGCACTGGTTGGTGGGAACGTCACACTCGGAGCCCTTCCAGCCGCTGTGACACATGCAGCGACCTTTAAGGTATTGACCATTCCCACTGCACAGCACTGGACAGGCAGCTTTGAAAAGAGCAGACAGCATACATCCATTTGAATGGACCCCTTCAACCATAGCTTCAAAGAATAGTGAGTGTGTGCTAAAGTCTCCGTCTGACAAAGAGCTTCTGAGCTAAATGGTAAAAGGTTTCCTTTCTAGGGAGGGTACAATTTGCAGCACACATTACTGCACTTTGTCATTCAGTGCAGATGTGACTCTCACAAAACCAACCAACAGATATCTGCACAATGGCGGTTGAGGATAAAAAAATAACAGAATAAAAAGTGTAAAATGCTGTGCAGATGGATAACAGATGGCAGTATGTGTTCAAATGTTTCAACGGAAATTACTAGCATTTAAACGCATTTCCTAAAGTCGTTCTTTTGATTTGGTGAGAAAGAAATGCAGCCTAGGAGCCTAGCCTCTGTAATTTAAGTCTCATTTTTCTATATACTTTTCAAGATATATTTGAAGCAATAGTTCATTAGGAGAGGTTGAGATGCATGATCTGAAGTAGTACTGCTTAACCTAATTTGAGAAATATAATACAAAGTTATTAAAATGGCTTTGTTTTGGTCCTGGTGAACATCATTTGGTCGATATGCAATAAAACAAATGTATGACTGACATGAATCAATAAAGACATTATGAAAATGGACTCACCTCGCCCACAGTCCGGTCCTTTGAATCCTAAAAAGCAGTGGCATGTTCCAGCCACACAGTCCCCGTTCCCAAAGCAGTTACTGGGACAGTCATCAATAGACTCTGCAAGAAAGCAATCAGGAGCCTTTCTGAGTAATGTGCTTTGAAAAACAATTTTCCTCCCACTCATTTTCTTTGGGCTGATGATTATCCCTTTGCTAATGACAGTGATAAGCACAGGCCCTGGTCCTGTAAAGATTTCTATTTAAGTGCAAAAACATTTTGGAGTGTTACTAATGTCTCCCCCCCCCCCCCCCCCCCCCCCCCTCTCAATTGGTGGGAGAAACTAAGAGTAAACAACTTCTCATCATCAGGGCTTCTACTAAAACTTCACAAAGCAAATGAATTCTCAGAATCCCAGAACTCAATGCATGTGATAAGTGGCATGCATCATTTGACAAACCCAATTTGATGCTTTTCTGGCACACTGCAACCAGGCGATTGGAAGCATCAGCAGCACTGCCTTTTCCCACTACTCCCACCTACTGTGGTTAGCCTGCTCTAGGTATTGGCAGTAACAGAGTAGACAGGGAGACTGCTTTGTGCCCCTGTTTTCTCTATTCATCACACTTCTTTTTGATCTACCTTTTCTGTTTTGTGGACTTACTAATATTGATTTACAGTGTTGAATGCCCTTTTGTGGGTCATTGACAACAGTTGTTTTTCATCAATTGGCAAAAATCTGGCAACCAGTTCTGTTTTCAAAAATAAATAAATAAATAAATATAACAATGGAAAATAACACTGGGTTGTTGAAAAGGAATCTTGGCATCTCATCTAAATGTAGTTGGGCTCAAATCAAATGATGTGGGATTTGATCACAGACTCTCAGTCATTCCCTCTGATCCAAAAAGTAGACCCTGCACACCTCACCATGATCACAAAACAGCCACTATACAACAAATAAAAGTGCTGTCTTTTGACATGTCCTTATGAATAGAAGCTTGGGAGACAATTGCAACCCTTAGACCAAAACAAATATAACTCTCAAATGAAATTGTAGGTACAAGATGACCGTGATGTAGAAATTATGAAGAATTGCTGGAACTATTTAAATCTTAATGTGACTGTAATGTGTGCATTCTTATACAGTAAACTCAACTTTAAAACATTTGTATCTCTTACATTTCAAGAATATCATGTACTAATTGCATATATATCTCCCCCTTTTATAAATATATTTTGTATATACGTAAGTATATTTTGCAAATAAAGATAAGCCAATTTCTTTGAAAGCGCAGTTTTACTCCATTTAGCCACATGGTGTTCATGGATTGTTGTATGCACAGCCTCACATTGATTATGTGGCATATTATTATCTTTCTTTCTTCTGCAGTTCTGTGAGATGCCAACAATCAGCACAACACATTCATTTCTTTATTGATCCTTCTAACTAAATCAAATAAATCTGCAAAATAATAATTTCTACTACCATGTTCTGGCTTTTATTAAAAATGAGAGTGACCACTAAGGCGCTCTGCAGCAGAGCTCTGAAACACGATGCTCACTAAATTAGGCCTGCAATGGTGCTGAAAAATATTCAATCTTGTCCATTGCCTTCAGGCAGCCGGGGCTCTGAGGCAAAACTTACTGAACAAAGACTCTCTTGTGCTCCACAAAGGGCTAGAAATGTGAGCCATGGATTCAGCTTCCCTTTACTCTGGAGAGTCAATCATCACTGAGGATGCAACGCAAGACAGAGAGAAGAGACAAAGAGAGAAAGAGATGGAGGCAGAGAAGAAATAGAGAGATAGTGAGCAGAGAAATGCTGCTGATGCTTTCTGTGCTGCGGACTTTGCCATGTTGGGTTAGTGAGGGGATGCTGGGGAGACTTTCCTCTAGGGTGGTGGAGGAAAATCCCCATTTTGGGTTTTAGATGGATTCCAACAAGAATATCTACGGTAACTACAGTAAGACTCTTGGTTATTCGTGCTCAAAGCTAGTGAAACCAGCAGTATGTGTGGCCATTAAATGCCTCCCAGAAGTAGAATTATTCAGTAGAGATTCTTGCTTTTAATTTTACAGCTCACGTATAAAGGGACAGTAAAGCTAAGCAGGGTTGTAATTTAATGTTCACTAAACCAAGTCAGTGAAGTGAAAGATCAAGCTTAATCTGCAATCTACTGACATATTAAGGGGGCAGGCATTCATGAATGTGTCTCTAATTATAGGTTATCTTATCTTTATCCATCACGGGTATTTCTTTTAGTGATCAACAAACCGTCAAATCGAATGTATTTAATTGAGTTATAGTGAACTGCCGTGCTCCCTCGCTGACGCAGTTTGGTAGATTGCGCAGTTCCCATGTCTATTGGGCGTGTTTCCTCTGAGAGCAGGAAGGGAAGGCCATGAATATCTCTTAGCCACATACTCGACATAGGCCAACGCATAAATCATGGATTCAAGCAGAGCTTCATTGAAATTCATTACCCTTTCACATCAGGGGAGCTAACTATTGTGCGAGTCTCTCCGGCGGGTGAGGACGGAGAAGCGTGCAGCAGGCAGGTTTAATCAGCGCCTTGCCATACTCTGAGAGGATGCTCAGCACCTTGGAATGATGGGTGGTTGTCTACAGAGAGAGCCTGGGCTATATAGTGAGACAGGATATAGAATAAGACGTTGGCGCTGGCTTTTTGATTCCCTTTGCTTTGCTTGGCCAGTAAAGGAAGCCATGTCTGGGCTGAAACATGTCTGGCACCAGGCAGCAAGGGACAAATGGCTTCATGCTCCAGAGGGCTGTGATACAAAACATTCAGGGCGACACATTTCACATTGCCATGGAGCCACCGCCAAGTAATGAGGAGGAGCATTAAACACACGGACGCTCCAACCCCCCCCCCCAGATGTTTTATAGCATGGTTATTTGCTACAAGTAAACTTTTTATTTAATGAATGCGAAGAGCACAACGGGCCTCGCTGACAGTAAAATGAGACATATTTTCCTTCCAACACTGTCAGAAGCACTAAAATAATTTTACTGTTAGTGTCTTATAAACAATGCCGCATGGTCTCTCAGAGCGCCTGTTCTAGTTATTGTTCACATATATTTCTATGGCTGGGCTGTTCTGTCTGAAGGTCAACTCTATCCCTCCATGGCTCAATACAATTCAGGCAGTTGGTGAGATTCAATTTCTGCTGAAGGGCACTTAACTGGTGACCCATTTTAGAAAGGGCCCCTCTGCCTCCCTCTGAGCTCCTGTGGGCAGATCAGCTCTGATACAAATGAACAGAGGCAGAACATAGCGCTGACTAACTCTGCCACACCCCATCCCCGCCCCGTTCCCATGTGTTGCCCACAATACCTGATTTAGTTGTGTTTTCTCAAATATCAACCGCAGATGGCCCTCATGCACACTCAGTCGAGAAGAAATAAGCAAAACTAAACATGCTGCCCTGACTCCCCCTCTCTGTGTCATATCATCTATTAAGTATTGAATTACAGCTGTTGTTTGCACAGCTAGGCGGGGGGTCATCTCTTGCCTGTCTCCACTTGGTGTTACATTGGTGTTGAGGACAGCTCCTCATCGATCTGCTGCCTGGCACAGCCCCTCGTCACAGATGGACTGTGGCCCAGGAGCTTTTAATTAAAGAGCATGTGAGAACAGCTCCCAGCTGCCATCCCTGTGAAAGTCGACACCTCGGGCCCTCTCACACCTTGCCTGATACAGCAGTGCCAATCAAAGGCACTTTAGGGGGAACAAAGAGGAGCGTACAAAACGAAAATCACCTCCTCATAGAAGGACGTATGTGTGAACACAGCCGCGTGCCACACACACTTAGTCAGAGGAGGGAAAAAAATCTTTGCTACTTTGATATATGGAAAGTAGATGGAAATTGGAGCAAATTGTGATCAAAAAATGGCACTAGCAGGAGGGTACAATCATACTTTGAATTGTATGCAAATGGTTCCCAGAAGCTGGACCCCTGATTCTGCGGAAGACACTCAGGCTAATGAGGATATTATGATCTCTCAATGCCCCACTCAGGGGCATGGCAGGATAGCACTGATGTCCTGATTTTTGTCCTACTCAAACTTCACCTTGATTAACCCGCACTTTCCTTGGTTACTGAAATCTGCCAAAAATTGTCTCTGACTTATGCCCCAAGTTTTTCGGTAGAGTGCTGCTGGTTCGTATTATAGGGATTATGGGGATTGCTATTACAGGTTTCTGCAGCAGGTCATGCCCAAGGCGCTCACCTATGGCAGTGGTGAGGTAGGAGACAGTTTCCGTGTCTTTCCCGTCGTTGTAGATGGCGAGGTGCCAGATGCCCGAGTCCATGTACTGGATAAAGCCTGTGTCGTGTGTGGTGATGGGGGCCAGGCTCCTCTGCATAACCACGGGACCCTCCAGACCTCGGACGTCCTGGGCCAGGAGCCGCCGCCCATCCAGAAGCTCCACAAAGTCAAACTGCGGACAGACACACAGAAAGTGAGAAAGACTGATGGACGGACCGCAGACACGCCATTAGAGTGACACATGAGACTGAGACTTGAGTGCTTTCAGCCCTCTTTATAGCAGAGCATCATTTGGTCTGCATGAATAACTCATCATTCGAGGAGAGCTTGAGTTAGTCTTGGCACATGGCGGCTGGATGGGCTGAGATAATGTCTTAATCCACACATCTTATATGAAAGCCTTGTTTGAAAGTATTAAAGTGAAAAGAGGGAAGACATGGGGGGAAATGTAAGTTTACTAAATAACATCTGCAACCATTTTCTTCACATCAGTAGTGACTCGATGCATACCAATGACCCGGCATATTATTTTAATCTCCATAAGGAAGAGAGTCTTCACTCAGCTGCTACTCTACGTGCAATCTGACACAGCACAGAATATTTTCTTCAAAGTCAAAGTAGAGAGAAGAGACAGCATGATCCTCTGACTGAAATATACATTACATTGGACATTAATGCAAAGAAGAATCCGGGCATGAACAAATTATTGAACTGCAGTTACATTTAGAGCAGGAATCTAAACTCTGTGAAGCAACAGTCAGTTGTGATTAATAACATTATATATCTGACTGTGCTGCACATAGATGGAAAATTAGTGTAGAGAAAAAGCTGCCTTTCTTGGCCCCTGCTGAGCCCTGCGTCTTGGTGTGATTCATTGGTGATATTGAACCTGAAAAGAAATGTGCCATAAATCCCTTATGCAAGTCAATCGTAATATAATAGAGAGATTTATGAATTGGTTGGTATTCATGAAACACTCCGATATGGTTGGATAGATTTTTTCAAACAATATCCCAATTTATATTCGGTGGCAGGGCAAGAATGGAAAAAGGAGCTAAATCCCTATACTTAGAAGACATCGATTGTAAATTATTTAACACACTCATTTACAATTTACTATAGTGTTTCACAACCAAAATACGGATTCTTACAGTAAGTGGTAAGACAACTTAAACCCTGAAAACATTTAGATTTAAAAACAGAAAAGACTAGTAACACATTCATCTATGTCAGTGACTTTCACATATCTCCCACCTGTGTGTGTGAAGGAGGTAGGCCTCTTCTCCCGTAGACTCCCACTAAGGCATCTTTGCTCAGGGACACATTAAACTTCAGGTACATGGGATGATCAATGAAGACCTGGGCCCTCCAGAAGATACCAGGAGGAATCTGCTGCACGACCTTGCGCCCAACGTCAATCTCCCCCATATCTATATAGCTGTCATCAGGGAACAAGCTGTCCAATTTGCCTGCAATGCACACAAAGCAAATCGGTCAAAGAGATCACACCATTAATCCAGGATGTGGAGGGCAGAGGGAGTCAGTCTGCTGAAGCATGATAGTCTGACCATATCACAGATATTCAATCACATCCCTGACAGTTAGAAGAAGAACAAAAACATTATGAATGACCCCCTCTGACGATTGGCAGCAATTCTGGTCCCGATTGCAGTGAGGGGGAGTAACGAAGAACATTGAACATCAGTCTGGTGCTCAAAAACAATTCCAGTTATATGCTCAGGTGTTGTCAACTCTTCTGACATGCCAACTCTTCTGACATGCCAAACACAAACATTGGGTTCAAAATAAAATAATGTAATACTCCGGAATCTTTCATACCTGGTGCATTTGAGTCATTAAATCATTAATCATGAATAGCGTTCATCAAAGTTGTTAATGGTGAACATATGGAGTGAAAAATAGTTTGAGAAATAGTGGAGAAAATTGCAACAGCTTAAACGCTGCGATTAAATACATCTCCACGTGAATTTAAACTAGTAAAGTGAGAATTGTAATTATATCAGAGAGGGATCTCTTATGATAGTCCCAGCTCAGGTAATAGCACATTCACTGCCAAAACGTGTCCATATGCTCTATAATACACCTTACATTGGACTCTGTGGAAATGGAAACATCTGTTTGCCCATGTAGATGAGCTCATTTCCGCACCGATGTCTATTAAAGCAGACGTCCATACAAACTGCCCCCAGGACTTGGTGGCAGACACGGCTTGAGGTTACACGTGGCACGGCAGATGGCGGTGTTCTCAAAAGTCCATCAATGGCAATGTTTTTTATCAGAGTAAACATGGCACGCTCCCCGTCTGAGGATCTGGGCTTTACATAATGCGACGACACAGACTCATTTTCCACATGTTGGGCTGTGTTTGAATTTATGCCACACAGTAATGGCATACTCATCAGGCAATTTAAATAAATCATAAGCCGAGAACAGTGATAATGGGCCTCGTGGTTAAATAAATGGTTGTTGTTCTGGAAGCTTAACTACAGCATAATGTGTTGAAGGAAAGCCATCTCATAGAGAGACAGAAACTTGACTGAATGTCAACAGAGTTAACTTCTGCATCCCTTTGATAAAAGATGAGATAGCTCATCAGTGTTTCTGGTGACAGCAGTGCAGAATAAGACTTATTTAGAAAACTATGGCTATTGATTTCCTATCAGCAACAGCTGCCACGCAGGCTCTCAGCTCAGCTGTAGTCATGCTTGTTGTTAGCTAAACACACTTTCTGCTGTCTGGTAAATGAAAAAGACAACTCCTGGATCCATCTATATGGTAATAACCCCATCTTCTACCTATTGTCGTCTGCCAGCGACAAATCGCATGGCTAAATCTGGGCCCATTTGTTGGAGAATGGAACAGAGCAAAGTTTCCTGGAGTCGAGCACTTGGTACCGAGGGGTGAGCGCATGCTTTCTTTGCCTGCCAGGAAAGGCAGTCCGGACTAGGAGATGAAAGGATCACATCCGTTCTGAGGAGGACAGAGTGGCTAATCCCCCTCCAGCCCCTGGATACTCAGTCCCTTAAGCTGCCCCATTTTCTCCCTCCAGGAACAAATAACACTTTCCCACTTACAACAACTTTCATAGGATTACAATGCAGATCTCTTTGCATACCATGGAGACGGGTGAACACAATGTGAAACTGGATGACACAATAATAACAAACTTGCTCCAAAATGTCATCTGCAAACTTTAAGATTTGAAAAACCTTTTTTTTGCGTTCTTGCAGTGTATTTTCTGATTTGGTGCAGAATACCCCAGCAAATTGAGATTCATACAAAATCATCCCCAAAACATCACATCACTATTTAGTTTGGGTTACGTAAACATACATTGCAAAAGAATATCATCTGCATTTAAAATAGGACATTGTCTATATAAAAAAAGCACTTACTCTCATCTTTTCCTCTGCGATCAGGTAATCCCAATCCTGTGTTGCCTAGGGGGGGCAAACTCAGGTCCGTGGGTAAAGGTAGGCCACTTGTATTGTCCTCTGACAGCTGGTACATCTGTCTCTGCATGGGCTGCAGGTGCCAGTTTAATCCAAAAAGGTGCATGGCTGAAATATTCAACAGAAGACAAGCTCAGAATGGATTTCTATAAAAGTGACCTCAGATGCATTCAATTCAAAAAGTTATGTTCTCTAAATTAAACTAACTAAACAATTATTTTCAAAGGGGAAAGGTTCTTATCCAAAAGGGACAGCTGTGGGATAGAGGCACAGGAAGTAAATTCCAAAGAACAAAGAACAATACATGGTTTAATGGTTAATGGCATTTTGTTTAAAAGTGCTGAGCACTGCGATCAGGAGATGAATGGTCCCCTGACCTCATGGGACAACATCTGTCTCCCGACACCAACATCGACATGGACCATCCCCAGTGCCCTGTCATTTCTCAACCCCATTACCTTTCCATTCCCTTGCAAAACTAGGGGACAAAAGAAAAAAAAACATCAGCACGGAGACACGAGGGTGTTTCAATGTGAACACAGTGGAGGGAGCGTAGTGATATTTTACAAGGTCGACTAAATAAATGTCCTCTGGAACAATGGCAGCAGAGTGCAGGACAGAGGAGGAGGGGCTGACCATGACAGATCACCAATAAGAAAATGGACAAGACGAGCTTAGCAAAGCAAAAGCCACCTTGTAATCTATCAGTCAGCAGAAAAAGCCCGGAGACTCAATATAGCTATTTTATTGGTTTGTTGGTTCTTTTAAGCTCCTGAAGTAAATAACCACGCAATCCAATTATAAAGAGTGAAATTATCTGCCAGTCGTAGTCCAAAGCTGAGAATAAGACCTCTCCAGTCCTCTCAATATGTTTTTTTTCTCCTTTTATAGGGCGCTTAATCTATATTATGTCACCAATAAGCAGTCAGGGACTGTTCGGAGAACACTGAGTATGACTTTTCCATTATTATCAGTTCTTTGCATGAAAAGCAAAAGTCGTTTTTACTATTTGTATTTGATTATTTTACTGTAGGTCCATTGTGCAATTGATCATATACAAAACAAAAGTTAAATGAACAGAATGTGGTCTTGTTTACCATCCCACAAGGGGGAAATCAACGCTTTAACTGTCATCTTTTATTATGATGCTGTTATTATTAGTTTTATAACCAAAATATGTTGCACCAAACTGCAACCCCTTCACAAAAACACTTGAAAATGTGCAGCAGAATCAGGTGCTTCTCAGAGCAAGGTCAGCAAACTTCAGATGAGAGAAAGGACTGGGACACTGATTGATTTGCATCCTTTTAATAGTGCAATGTGTCAACACTACTGTGTCTTCATTAGTCTAAAACAAGCCTTATTAATAGTCATATGCCATGCTGACCGTATATTGCTTCATTACGCAATATATACCATATTATATCTCCTCACTTCTAAATCAAAGTGATCCCCTAAGAATAAGAGGAGGTTTACTTACTCAGACTCAGCTATTAACTTTAAATTGATAGAAATTCCCACATGAACGTGACAAGTTGAATACTAAACCAAGTATAGTGTCTGATGAACGGAATACATTGGGTCCTTCCCAGAGGAAACTGCATCAAACGTAGATGCATTAGAGAACACCATCCTGCCTGGTTCCTCCATTAGTTTCTCTGTAAGTTTGATGGCCTAACATTAAGATCATTTTCCACGTTAGTCAACATAGTCAAAGTACCGCATATTTTGTGAAATATTTAGATAGTTTGTGAAAGAAAAACACAAGGAACAGGGTATTTATCAGGTTAAGCCCAACGCAAACAGTCCCTGAGATGATGAAAGTTCAACAGCAATACCAGCATCTGTTCTGTGTCCATCTGGTGGCTGTGGAAATGACTGTGTCAGTAGAGGACAACCAGTGAAGAGACAGATGGCTATGTTTGTCATTTTGTAAGCTCCAGAAAGACATTCCTTTTGATTTGTAGCTCTACATCGGCTGGCGAAATGGAAAAAGAGTCAGTGCATGTTGCTGGCAGAACTAACGCAAAGTCACCAAGCACGGTGTCATTCCAAGTGTCCTAGTAATCACGTCTTTGTGAGCCCCATTCTTCATCCCATCCATCCCTGAGGCCCCTAATGGAAAATGGTTGAAGAGGCCTCCCCCTCCCTTTCTAAATCCAGAGATTTACTTCAACGCCTTCTTGGTATCTGTGATATGCAGAGTATTGGACACGAGCCAGTGAGGAGCCCCCTGATTTTGTTTTGCTTGCTTTTCTAACTTTGCAAACATCATGGAATGACACTTCGGAAACTGCCACAATTGGCTACGAAATGAAGACAGGTTGTGGAATAACAAGGCACTTCTAATGAGATGGTCACCAGCAGAGACAAGCTGTGTCTGTGTTCCAGCGATGCCACTGACCTGTCAAGAATACTGCACTTCGTAGCATCGCCCATTTTGTCCTGAGCACGTTTTGTGCCCTCCTTTCGCTTATCTCTTGGCAGGAAGTTAGGTCACGCCATTTGCCAATTAGGGAACAGCGCTACTGTAGTAGAAGACTTTGCAGCCAGGCTGAGGCAGTCAGCACTTATTGCTGTGGGTCATCTGCCAGCATTCCTGTGCTTCTATCTTTTGATCTGATAAGCAATTTCCAACTAGTGCACAATTCAAGGGAAGCTATGATGAGAAGACTCATTTTTTCTAATCTTACTATTCAAAATCATCAAATACTTTCTGCATCTAAAAAAAGCCAAGCTATTTCAAGGTTTGAGCCAGCAAAGATAAAGATAAACCTTGGATTTAAAAATCTTTTAACCATATGGCCAATTAATTTCTTTAAAAAAGGTGTTACACATGGCAGCCATCAGTTGCTCATTTGTCACCTAACTATATTTACAGTTCTCTTACTTTCACAGTCTCAGGCGTGAATCACCGCTCATCCTCACTGAGCACATTTGCACACAATGCAAATGTGCAGTTACATTGTTGTGCTAAATAGCTTTTACAGCTAACCGTCTTTCAAGCAGTGGCGAGCCGTCAGGGCCCTCTTGGCCCTCTGTGAGGGCCTAAAATATTCAAAAAAATAATATTTGAAAACATTAAAAAAATTTTTTAAAAAATATTATTTTTTATATATTTTTTTTGTTGAATGTTTCATTAGTTTTACCTAAATAACTTGATTTAATTATATTTAAAATAACATTTCCAAATAAATAAATCCTTCGAATCTGCCTGTTCAGTTTCTGTTGGAATGTGAAGGGTTAAAAATGCCGTATCTGCGAGTTACTGTGAAGACGGGAGAGCTTGTTGGTCCCTCTCTACATGCACAGAGGGCCAGCAGGATCGTAACCATAGACTGTATCGTAACTCAACGAGAGAGCAATGTCAAATGACAGTACAATAGACCAATCATATCTTCCCTCTAAATGGGCGGGCTTTATTTTCGCGGACTGTATGACAAGTTCCGCCCGCTGTGAAGTCTATGCAAGTGGTGAAGTGACGCGTCCTCAAACCCGGAAGTAAGCTGCGCTCGGATTCCCTCGACTTGGCTGTGGGTGCCCTTTCATGATAGGTGTTTATATAAATTGTGTTTTTTTGTGTGGTAGAGGGTCGCTGTCACTGATGCATTTTGAGCCCCGGGCCGCTGTTTTGATATTCTGCTGAGGTATACGGTGTGACGTAATAACTCTTCTTTTTTTTCGAGGGGGCGTCAGAGGGCCTAGGTATAAAAGTCATGGCTCGCCACTGCTTTCAAGCGTCACATTATTACAATAATGCACTGAATAAATACAATGTAAATATAGTAGAGACTGACTTGGATACCAACTGAGAGTTTCAGCAAAGAATCAAACGGTAGAAATGATGTATTTCCATGTAAACAGTTTCTGGCTTTAAACATAACACTTTTAGCATAATTGACTAGAGTTTATGCTGTTTAGTAAACGCTTTACAGTAGCTGATTTCAGTATATCACCATCTGGTATACCGTATTGAAAAAAGGCTGATTTAGAAAAAAAAAGTAAGTAATATGTAAGTATGTTAAAAAAATAAATACAAATAAAACCCTTTTGTGTTTGAACCATATCACCACACCTGTCATCATTATACATAATCAATATGTGGTGCAAAGTCCAACAACTCTCTGTCTGAGTGCTGGTGACACAAGAGCACACATTGGGTTAACTTGTTTTGTATAGATATAAGGAAGTTATGTTGGTACATTAGTGGGAAGACATTTGATCTCACATTAGCCTGCAGAAATATTACTCTTATTAAATCATGAAATGAGATTGCAGCATTTCCAATAAATAGTAAGTATTACAGAATTTTAAAAAGTAAATTATTGCATTAATGAGCTTTGCATTTAGGTGATATTTATGATTGATTTAGCATTTATATGAAATGTCTGTGTTTATTTCCTTAAGCCAATCGAGCAATTTTCCACATTCAGAGTAACATAAGTGTTGACAAATCTATAAACTGCAAATATCACATAGGTGTAGTACAAAGCCTCAATCAAACAATGCAGTATTATCCTGAGGTACTTAAAGACAGATCAACTAAATAAACCTTTGTTTCAGAGAAGATCTTTTGGGGTTGGATTATAATGCAGTTAAATATGTTCTGGGGCCCAACCTCTTTGTCCTTGGCTTCATACCCATGGTGGAAAGAAGTGAACACAGGAGGATACTGGTGACCTTAAAATGAGAAATATATAACAATGTGCTAATGAGCGAGCGACCACAGAGAAAATAATGGCATCTTAAAACTTTGACCTTTTTTTAATATCAAAATGTGCAATTTTTAAAAGTTCTGACAAATAAAGCCACGCTTCATGTCAAAATATCTGTCATGATGTTTAATTGGGTTCATTAGACATCCCACCCAGAGTTCCCAATTACAGGCCTCAATAATGAATTGCACTTGAAATTAAATGTATTTTCTCATCAGCCTTTAATTAAATATGGACCTCGTTCTTGATTGGAAATTCCGATCTTAGGGTGAGGCTTGGCCTCCAACATGTTTACTTGTGGGGCATCGGGATATGGACGGAGTTTTGCAGGGTATAATTACACAGCCTGATTAAAGACTATCAGGTTGATGGGGCTTTCTGGCTTTAGGCCAAGTCAAAGCAGTAAACTGCTGTAGACACGACTGTATCTGTGCTTCTGCAGCTAAACCACACAGCTGATTCCCTAAACAGTCCAAAATAGAACTTTCTCACTCCTACCCTCAAATTGTTCAATATGGAGATAATCATCATGAGCAGAAACCAGCTGATTCTTTTTAATCCAGCACTGTTCTGAATTTCAAATTAAACAATTTAAATGGCTCTGGTGACAAAAAATGAATAATCAGATTTGAGTTCGTTTGGCCTCAAGGAGAAGCAGAACCGATTGCTTTCTTGATTGTTACGGCAAAATGCAAATCTATAACAAATGTCTTCAATGAAGAATTCATTTATCTCACTGATGAGGACCATGCTGAAGGATATGGATATTCTTTCACCGACTTTATTCATATGAACTACAATATTCTTACCATCCTTCACTGTAACCATTTATATGTAAAACAGCCAATCAGATGTAATGAATATCATATTGGAAAAATATATTAAAAAGAAGTGTGGGAATCAACTCCCACAAATCAGGCTGTATTCACGTAAAAAAGGTGAGGCTAGCTTTTCATGTCGACTACCAAATCTATGGGCCAATCAAAATGACAAAGATATCCAACAATATTTCAATCCCGACCTTGAACATCCCTGTTTGACTTTACATGTACAGAATCTTAACCTGTCTGCTCTCCGTTCCCCGCACTACAGGAACCCTTTGTCTTGAACCCTGTCACTCATTCCTTTAAAATATTGTCAGTGTTATTCCTCCTCCCTACTCTGGTCTTGCTCCTCATATCCTCGTTCCAATCCTTCATAGCCCCAGTTAGGTTGACTTCTTTAACCCCACGCTTACCCCTAAGCCTGTTTCTATTTATCCTAAATGCAAACACCCCAACACCTTTTGATATTTACTTGACCGTTGACTTACCCACAATCCTCACTGTTTCCCATCCCCTTTTCTACCTGACTGCACTGTTACTGAAGATGCTGCTGTTATTGTTGTTTGCCATAAATGAATGATCAACTTTCCTGTATCCTTTTTTAAAATGTCATTCATGTAACAAACAAATGAGTGTTTTGTTATGTTTTTACTGACCAATTTACTAATAGTGATCCAACCTTTGTAAAAGCTACACAAAATACTCTACAACAAATACTGAAAGAGCAACAGCTTGCTGGGATTAGACAGTGTAGCGGTTATTAGTTGTAATAGCCAGGATGTGTAAAGCTACCAGAAAGAACATTGAAATAAAATCCAATAAGAACACAGCTTAATACGTGATCTCCAAGAAATACAGTAAAACAAAAAAAACATCACAGCAATTACTCTCAGAATCCACTTGCAGGAACATCCGTCTCGAGTTTATATTTTTATTTTGTGTCCTTATAACTGCTTCTTCTGACCGTTTACAAGTGAAATTCTGTGTAAACAGTCTTGTATATAGATCACAGGAACGAACAAGAGATCAGATATCACCAAATATGAATATCATTCCCTTAGGCAGGCAAAAAGAGCAGCACTGATTGAATAGCTTAACTCAGATATCACAGCTCATAGTCCTCACCCAGCTGGGACCTGGGTATGCTGTTCAGGGAATATTACACCAAATAAAATGAATAATCTAAATGTGCAAATCCTCTCTTGTGTGATGGCTGATGTCTTTTTAATTCATTTCCTATCTGACCTATTCACAAGAGCAAGAAACTGTCTTCCCCATCTCTGCAGATTCAGTCAACCCAATCTATGAATGGTAATGTTATTTTGGACGAGGTGTGTGGGCGAGGAGTCAATCTATGAGTCGCTTTATAACTACGCTCATATGAGCCACAGAGTGCGGATTCTACACTATTAAAACGGATGATAGAGGGAGCACAATGGGCATGGACTCATCCTGTGTCTGCAGTTAAGTAAGGGGTGGGGCCGGGGGTGTATAGGTGGAGGCACTCACCCCTGTGTGTAGGAGCATCAGAGGTGACTCACCAATGAAGTAGGCCAACAGGAAAAGCAGTGTTACTGAGATGAGGATGGCACTGAGAGCAGCACATTTCCAGTTGCAGTGCTTATAGGACTTCTTCAGGCTGAAGGCAGGTCGAGAGAAGGTGTTCCGAGGCAGGGGCCGAGGGGGGGGCGAGTACACCGTGCTGGAGGTCAAAGGGTATCCTGGTGATGTTGTGCAATACATTGGTGATGTTCCACCTGGTTTGAACAGGAAGTGCCTGGGAAAAAACATATTTTTTCTGTTAGTCTGAACAGAAAATGCACATTTCTCAGGGATCTCTATCGTCATATTACTGTGGGTTACTGTGTATCCAAGTGCAGTCCCTTCTACTGGTAAGTATCTCTGTTTCCAAGCACCTTTAATACCGTTACCATAGTCACGCTTCTGTCAGATTAGTGGGAATGCTAAAGCAAACTGGCTTTTGCTCAGTCGAAACTGTGAATCAATATTAAATCTAATTTACAGGACTAGTGACCGGAGCTGGCTCTTGTTTACGTATTCATGCCAGCATGGTGAAGAGTAATTCCCAATAACTATGTGTCAGGGCTGTCCGCATGAGAGATACCGTATGTAAGGTTGCAGCATGGAGTGGAGCAGATTTATTCGCCCTTGAAGAGCATGGCTGGCTATCTCAGAAAACATGTGTAGCTGCATATCCAAAAGCCGTATGATCGGCCCATCACAGAGTCAGTGGATGAGGCACTGTCGTCAAGGCCGTTTTACCGACTAGTTTACAAGAAGCTCCTGAGCGACAGCGACGTGAATGTGATTGAATGTCACATTACAATGTGTGATGTGGAAAGTCACTGGGACCATATTTTGTTTATGAATATCAGGACAAAACTCAGACAGATCCTATTCTCAATAGGAGAATACATGGGCAGCTGCGTTTCATAAAGCGGCCATGCTTAACATTAATCAAAGTAATACAACCCAACAATGTGACTAAATGCAGATTGTTAGTTGTATCAAACAGGTAGGGGACACATACAGCAGCGATTCTAGCACTGCAGGGGACATACACAGATGATTGACAGCATTTTAAATAGAGGATGGTCGATGGAAAAATAGTGCAGGCATCACTATTGTGCTCATGGCAAAGCAGATTGTGACAGTAGTGTGAGCCAGATAGCAAACATGCAACATACCCGTCGTTGTACGAGGCATCACGGCGTGCTGATGCCAGAATGTCCATCTCAATGAGGTTGTCCTGTAAAGTCTCTAGGAATGTCTGCTTTGCTATGTTTCTACATACAGGTGAAAAGATGGATATGAAGCTAGTGTGAGATGTGCGTGCAAAACACAGAAATGCCAATACAGAATGTGATCACCAAGCAACATCAAAAACAAATGGAGATCAGGACGGACAGTGTGGGGAAAAGAAACCAAGGCCCTTATGGAACTACTTCTACTACGGTGTGAGACAAATAACATCTAGCTCTCTTGTTCCCCTCGTTACCTTGTTTTGTACGAGCCCTGCCCTTCTCTGCAAGCGTCTTGCTCTTCTCTAATAAACATTAGAGTATTCTGGCTCCTTTAAGGTTGTTATTGGAAGAAAACAATACATCACTTACTGTACAAATGAGAACCTTAAGGTTTCTAACATTTTTTCTCAAACAAAACACTTTTTCGTATAACAAATAAGCTTGTCACTGAAGTTCTTACACTGGATAGTTTCATTAAATACAGTTTTTTGAGATCTATTTAAAGGTTGCAGCACTAAAAAAAAACAAGCATTTTCAGTTCATTGTAAAGTTTCTAGAGACGCATGTCTCATTTCTCCCATAATGCACTCCCCCCGATGAGAGCTCTGTTCCACAAGGAAATACTGCAGCACTGCAATGGAGAAATGAACTGAGCACATGCAATGGGCAGGCTGAACACGTTCTGTGGTACAAGAGAAAAGCCTTGTTTTTGAACACTGCCCCTACGAGGTCAGTTTGTTCATGGTCTCTCAAGCTAGTGTTATGCGGAAGGATGCTACTTTTAATGAAGAGAGAAAGAGATGCTTGGCAGAAATTCTAAAGGAAATGGTGAGGCTGGATGGTGCCATCCAGCTGCTGGCATTTCTCCAGTGGCGGTGCAGAATTTATCAGGGCCATTTAAATTAACTAAATTAAATTCACAACAGTGACAATGAGGGTCATTGTAACACTATTACCAAAGCAAAGGTGAGGCGCAATATGTGTGTGTCCTTGTGGATATTACTCATAGTTTCAATTGAGAATTTTAGTAGTCGCCCATTTTTCAAGACTATACGTCATAAAGCATTCTTGCCTGTTGTACATTCACTCGCCTTACCATCTGTCTTCCCCTCCACAGGGAATACCTGTGCAGAATTAACGTTGGAGCTGGATGCCATGTAATCATTCATTATACTACTAACTGTCCTTCTACCGGCTAAAATTGATGCTCATTTTCCCGTTGACTGAACCATCTCACAAAAACTGAAGGAAGAGACAGTACCGTAATTCAATTCATGGCTGGTGTTTCGCCATGCCAAATCAGCTGTTAGCTATTCTCCTGTCAACAACAGTTTCATTCATGGCATGGTGTTTACTATATATCCTATACTATGAAACAGTGAGGTCCAAGTTGTTCTCCCTGGATTATTTCAAAAGGTCCTGATAATGAAAATATCTAATTGAAGAGTTTTAAATAAAGGAATCTATAATCATTTTCTTGGAATCACGGCAACGCAATGGCTTTTTATTCAAATGTTCCTCATGAAGCTGTCTCGAGAACCATCCAAACAACTTAGCCATCTATGCTGCAATTCCTAAGCAATATGTCAGCAAAATGTTAAGTCAAACAAATTAACGGTTGCTGTGAAACTTACTTATGAATATGTCTCGTAGATGTTTGGTCTCACTGTCTTCTGTTTCTTAATGTGGCAACAGGGAGCTGAGCACAGCATGCCATTTGGTAGTATAACAAACTGTTATTAGGGGTCCACCACTAACAAATATAGATCTCGAGAGCTCTCACATAACACCGCACGTCCTTGGGTCCTCAGCAGCACACATGCCAATTGTGAAATGGATTGAAATAAAGTGTGTCTAGAAGAACAAGGACACACAGACTCCATTTTAGTTTAGTACGTTTTTTGATTTCCTCAGCAGGCAACCTGATCACACAGAGAAGTACAGTTTTGTATTTCAACTTTAAGCCGTGTAATATGGTAATTGTGAGGGTACGAATAACAAGCCTCGTTTCCTTGATTTCCTACCGACTTGCAATAAGACCAACCAAAGAAATACCAACAGATAGTCCCTTGGTTACAATAACACTTGACAGATCTACTTCACACAAGGGCCTCCTATCGGGAAATGTGCTAGAGAACTAAGTACTGATTAATATGAAATAAATAAATCTTGGGGCTGAAGTGGAGGACTATGAAGCGTGATCACAGGAGCCTAAAAGTATTTTTTGCCAGAATTGTTTCATTTTCAAGTTCTTAATGACTCTGCTGTTCAAACTCAATAGCTTCCAACATAGGACGCAGACCCAAAAGCAGCACTTTTCTCTTGTTTGCCACAAAATCATGTTCATCACAAATGTAAGCCTTTGCCCCCAGCAGGTTATGTTACATCATATTGCTTTTCTTCTCGATAGCAGTGTGGTAATTTAATACGGAGCGGGACAACATGAAAACCTGGGTTCAATGCAATAGCACCAGCTCATCCTCACCAACATCTCTATAAATCGTCAGGGAGATGGGTTGCACAGTACCTGGTTTCCAAGGGGATGTTGCTGTTGAGTAGCCAGTTGTCCTGTGTGCAGTCTTGCCCACTGGCCGGACCCTCAGGAGGGGCAGAACTGTCTGTCGGAGCGGGACTTGGGTTACTCCGCGGTGTGTAGTTGCCCCTGTTCAAGGAGTTAATGGAGGCCGCATGGTGCTGATGATTGGGTGAGTGGGAGTGGGAGAGAGGGAGAGGGGGCGTCCGCAGCCGGGAATGGTTTTGAAAGGCTCCGTCTGGAGGCAAAAATGAAAGAAAAAAAGAGAACACTTTAGAGAATAAAAAAAATACAGAGCTTCAAAACTACTGCAGATCCACTGAGGATGCATTTTCTAAAATAATTGTGAAAGTGTGTGAGTGAGTGTGCTAGCAGAGTAAGAAGAGCCTCATGGAGTTATTTGAACTACCTAAGCTGCTACGTTATGACTGATTAATGATGAGCCATAGTTTCACCCGAAGATACATTAACACCTTAAGATTTATTTCAATGATGAGCTGCAGCGCCCTTACGCGAACCACTCTTAAAAAAAGTCTGTCTTCTGTGCATTATTTAATCCAACTGGTCTCTATCAGAGAGTGCTTTCTTGCTCCCACAGAGACCTGTGATAGTTTATTCTGACCAGACAGCGGCTCCTGTGTAAACACACAAGCTGGCCAATTGTTAAAACTGACCAACAGTTATTTATCAGAGGAAGGGTGTTGGAGACAGGACTAGTCTTCTTTAAATAAAGACACAGCAACATCATTACTTGTTTTATAAAAAGGTTGCCATTATTAGATGCAGGTCAATGACTTTGGTAGCAGAGCTTTAAGCAGCCCAAAATAAACACACTTTTTCTTCTTGTCAGGTTTTTTTTACCAGTTCTCTTGTCACTCTACATCAGGGCATTTGAAAATATTAGAAATATAGACTATAGTACAGATTGTAACCAGTGGTCCTGAATGCACTACTCTATCAACAAGATAGAAGACCAATGTCCTTGTGTATCCATTTATTTCCACATCTGTTAAGCCATTCATCAATCAATGAACTGCCGGCTATACACAGAGTGAAAGAGTGGCTTTTCTAAGGCAGAAAGCCTCCTTTATTTCACAGATATTCACAACACTAAATTGCCAATTTACAGCAGAGAGAGTGGAATAGAGACACACCGATGGCTTATTGTGTATAATCAGATCCTTTATTAAAGGAATACTGAGAAAAAGCTTTGTGTCACATCAGATTTTCTAGGGGTCGGGAACATGAGGCTGCTATATCAGCAATGTGTCACTCAAGATAGATGGATGAACAAACTGTTGAGGTACAAAACTGTCTCTGCTGAGAACAAAGTAGCATTAAGCCTTAGTGCTAGAGGCATTTTAGTCACATGGAAAGAGAGCCTATTGTGTTCTCAGGTAATGTGCTAACGAATGGCTCGGCGGACAAAAACAAGACACAAATGTATCGTGTTGTATTTAAGTGTCTAGCATATGCTAACATCTCTGCCTTGAAGGATTTTAACAAGCATGTGCTTCACAGGAAGTCTGCCGGTTCCACACCTTGTAGTGTTTTAGCACAGTTTTATTTATATTTTGTTTCATTAGCCCTTGACAAAAAAGTCTTCACCTTCACAACATACTTTAACTCTGCCTCGTTTCCATAAACTTGTTCTATAGGAGGAACCTGACAGAAACTGAGTGTGACATCATGAATCTGCCGCGCTGATGGATGGTTCCATACTGTGCGCACTTTTGCACAATGGTGCCCTCGTAATTAGCCGAGCCGCCGAGAGAGAGGCGCTCCACAGTCCTGATGAACAATAGACTGGTATGAGGTGGATCCACACAGTTGTTGATGACCTCCCTCCTGCGCAGTAATGTAGCTGATCCCTAAAGCCATTAATAAGGTTATGCTAATTCAATACAGGGACAGCACAGACGTTCGCAGAGAAATATATCACTAGGACAAATGCTTTGCTGCTCCGGAATGCATTTACTGCTCGGTAAACAAATACTTTAATTCCTATGAGGATCAAGCAAAAGTGCGGTACCGAGTGAACATTTGCAATATGTATTTTAAAGACCTCAAGATAAAGTACTATTTACTGCAAGTGTATGTGGGCTCTTAATATACTGTTAATTAACTATTCTATTTTCTAATGTTTGGTGATTTGAGCAGGTCTAGACAACTTGTGCAATAGTCAGATATAACAATGTAATTTGAGCAATAATAAAATAATTAGTATTGATTCATTTTAAATTAAACTAGAGAATTAAACTGGATAAAAAAAAGCAAGATATTTTACTTGAACATGTATGGACATTCATATTTTAAACTCCTCTGTTGTTATTTTAACATATAAGTGCTATACAGGTTTGCTCAGTTGTAACAAAATGTTCCCAAATATAAATGTACAATCTAATCCATTTCAGGTTTCAAAGCGGATTAAGGATCAAGTCAAGTTTTATTTCTATCATCTGCTGGAATATTTACTTTAAGCTAGAGCTATTTTATTATTTGGAACAGAGAAACAGATCAATTGTTACGTAACACTTTCCCCATTAACTATTATAAAGCATTTAAGAGAAGTCTGTATATCTAGTTCCCTCCAAATACTATAAAGTCTACACAAAAGTGTTACTATTGTAAACTCGCCTATTTGCATAAAAGTCTTGGCATTTCAATGCATTGTAGAACATATTGTACAGAACTAGACAAGCAATGCATCATGATTTAAATTCAATACCTGGCTGCAGGCATGTTTTCCCCTTATCCAACCAATGACCCTTCAACAGGCAGGTAAGTAGTCACTGTTATTCTTGTGGAGATAAACAGAAAGACGAGAAGAAAGACGACTCCCGCAGATGTGGTGATTCAGCAACAATTACTCACTACTATCAAAAGGACAGAAAAAATAAATGGCTTTCTATTGACCGACTTTGCACAACGAAAAGGAGATTCATTTGTTATCAGAGAGACAGAGAAGGAGGACTTTCGTACAATGGCTAAACTTTCAGATGGCATTCAGAACTGAAGCCACAAGATATCCATTCAGTCTGGGACTGTGGTGTTCATTTTTCTTCCTAACAGATGTAAGCGCTGGTTAAAGCCTCCTGACGCCATTCTAGACTTTAGGTAATTAAAGGAAATCCACTGCATTAGCTGGGACCTCAACCCCTACCATGCAAGATAACATGTGTCTGAATTATTTTAAGATGTATAATTGTGGGGAGACAACTGACCAACTTGGGAGGTATACAATATCTACACTATAAAATAAAGTCTAAAATACATTTCAATTTTAAATCTTTTCAATATGAGATTTAAAGAAGAATTTGTTATCAAATACTGAGTGTGTTCACTATTACCTCATGATGAATTACTCAATGTAAAAGATCTAGCAGATGAATGTCATGATAGTGGGTATTTAAGAATAAACATTGAAAAATATCTTATTAAACTGGCAACTTTAGAGGATTCTACAGTTGTGGTAGATGTGCTACCTGCGTGCTCCCTATACAGTTAGTTAGAGTGATTATTACATGTATTAATGATATGCAAATTGCAGCGTGGATTCTTAGAGACTCAGAGTTGTAATGAAAGCTGAGGAAATCAACAAAACCAAGAAAAGAGATAATTGAAGATGCCACTATCTAAAAGAGCAGCATCATTCATTGATATCTACATGTGAATAAAATTACACTGACATCATCTTTGCCCCATTTGATAACACTGGATTCAGACAGAATTTTCCACTGCGAGGTGTCCAGGGAAAAGGTCTATTTCTGTACAAGGACAGTGGATAAAATCCACAGCACCGATGGTCACACCTGATGAAATAAAGTGATGTGACATGCAGCGGACACCCGGTCAAAGCACTGAGGTGTGAACCATTCGATACAGAACTAATCAAAAGCTATCCCTGCCCAGATAAATCATTATATCTTGCTTACTGCCACATCCCCTATGGCTAATCATAGGAGCAACATTTCCAGTTGAGTAGCATTTGTCTATAAAAAAAAAACTAATAGAATTTGTCATGAAGGTAGTGAAGCCTCACTCTCTCCCGGCTCCCTGGAGCTGGTTCTCTCTGCCGGACCTGCTGCACCATTAGAGAAGGTCTGAAGGGAAGAGCCATGTGGGAATACTAGCTGTCTTTCCTGGACTCATTTGAGAGGTAACAGGTATCACAAACAACACATGGTGAGCAGTACGCTCAGCTCCTGACTGGCTCTCATGGTAATAAGGGGAAAAGACCTTCTGGAATCACAATATAAGCTCCCCTTCATTAAGAGAAGAAGAAAAACCTGCTGTTGCAAACAACATCCTGTCACCAGCCTTCACTGAGGACACCAAATGAGGTACAGTATGAAACTAGACAAAACTACTTTTATACGAGATATCTAATGCATATGTTAAAAAAAATGGTATTGCAAAACTAAATTCAAACACACAAATATAAAATAGCAGAATGAAAGTGTTCTTTTTATAAAAAACTATTTTAAAAAGACATCTGGGGTTTAGCAATGATTGGAACCTCATCCATTAGGACTAGTCCTGGCTCCTCTCTCCCTTTCTGAGATCAAATGGATTTTCTGTCATTCTTTGAGCTGTCTTAGCAAGAACAAGACAAGTGGTTATGTATGCTCTGCTCTGTGTGTCACTCTGCTGCATATCCATCAAGCGGTTGAAGATTTTGTTAGAGGGCACAGATGGTCTGCAATTATCAAGGAATGAAAGTAATGCATCTCAATTTATGTCAATGAAAAGAAGATATGTAGGTATGCAAAATGCATTATCCATGGTCTCTGTGCACTGACGAACAGCAAGTGGAATGGATCTGGACAAATTGTCTGTTGGCTCCAGTTCATTGATAACTCGACATCAGAATCAAGAGGAACCGATCCTTCCTGACATGTCAACCCAAAAACCAAATATTCAGAGAAAAAAAAACAGGGGCAAGCCATGTGCTACTCATTAAATTATTATTCAGCCGCCAATAGTTCATTCCACATGGTGTCTAGTGGTGGATGGATTACTTTGTAGAGTGACCTCTTTTAACCACGTTTCCCCCGTCCTTGCAGACACGGGGGGATGATTAAGCAGTTCAAATGAAGACTTATTTAAATTCACACACAACCACGTCCCCGAGGCTCCTAGCATTCCTGCTTGGTCAGCTGTGAGGTGGTGGTGTGCGGGCCCTTTCACCAGGGACTCCGGCCGCACTGAAAGCCAACACTGGTCGACCCCATGCTGTTTTGCATTAAGAAATGCTAATACCGGGAGGTTGCAGGGTCTCAGATCTTGCGTCTCAGCATGGCAGCGGGCTCCCACTGGCAGTCTCCCCAGGACCATGCCCCTCAGAGAAAGCCCAGGGCCACGGAGAAACACATGCAACACAAAAGGACTGCAGGCTTCAGCGAGCAGCTTCGTCAGCCTTACAGGAACTCTGGCTCAGTGTCCGTCCAAATGAAAACAGGATCCGGAAAAATAGAAATAAAATGCTACAGCCTTGGAGGCTATTAAATGTGAATAACGATATTGTGCTGAGAGCATTCACTTGTTCAAAATCCAGCATAACATTTCAAGTCTTGTACGTGGGCTCGGATATGACCTTGAGCAAATGCAATCTGAAGTGATAGAAAGCCACCTGTTTTCCAGTGCAACACATCCACTGTGAGCCAATTATTTTAAGCATACATGTTTTTTTTCTATGGTTGTTTACCGGCGGTAAAAAAGTAAATTTGTCCTGCACCGTGTCAACTGTGAATTTGAATATTTCTTCAATAACTGACCTGTATGTCAAAGAGATCTGATATGATACTCCACTCTCTTCTTTTTTCTACAATGATGGCTTTTAAATTACCTTTTTTGGCTCATGTAATTCTCACAGAAAACCTGAGCTGCATACTTTATTCCAGATAAGACTGCATTTGGCAACATTACCTCTTTTTTTTCAATTCCAACCTCTAAATAAAAAAGGAAACATTTGAATTCCTTTTCTAGAAATGTGATGAGACAACTCAGGAAATGTGTGATCTTTGGTTTAATCACATTGGCTATTCTGTTAGCCCTGTTCTGTATTCCAAATCTACAAGACAACCTACCTGGCTCACTCTAATGTTGTCACCTTGAGAAAATGAGGTTCATGCGGCTGAAGGGAACAGTCTCACTACACTTTTAACACAAGTACCTTTTCCTGAAATTATGAAACCAGCCTGAGTTGAGGAAATAGGTTTTATATTACTATTTGCCTCAAAAGCAGTGGGGCTGGAAATATTTAGAACCATTGTAAATCACTCTTTCCTTTAAAAAAAAGAACAAATACTAAAAAAATACAAGACAATATAAATCAGGATTAACCATGCAAAAAGTATTTTTTTTAAGGAATTAACTGCATTAGTCACTTTTCCATTAAGTTTGAGCTGGAGTTTCAAAGAACAGCAAATTGGAGCACATTGTGTTGCTCACTGGAGTGGAAGAGTAAAATACATTTTAAGCAAAAACGCAAGACAAGCAGATTTCAATAAACAAAATCTGCAAGCTTATAAAGTATTTGGATGCGATGTGGAAAATGTGCAAGAAGGCATAGAGCAAGCTTACATGGCTCATTAGGTGGTTTAAGTGAACAAACAGTCGAGGGTCTTATGTCCTCTTTCTGATAGTAATTGGCTCCTTACTGTCAGAGGTGCTCTTTAATTACATGATGAAGAATGCAAGAACCTCAACTTAAAATGTATTTTGCACAATTAACTACTTATTTTAGTAGTTGTGTCTATTATTTTAGACACAACTACAACATGGTGAAAGGTCTGTGCTGTTTAGAAGAGATGTAAAGACATTGCACTCACTAGCAGAAACATGCTATACTATAAAGGAACCTTAAAGCCTGTGGATGACTAAGGTAAAAACTACTGTAGAGTCCTCTCCTACTGCTTTCTGACAGCCAGAGGCTAACCTATGCAAATCAGTGTCATTGTTGTGAGACAAATCTGCTGTGGTAAAGGCCATTCCCTCCACCCATGTCCCCGTAAGCACAGTCATGTCTCTGCTGGTGCCCGGCGTGTTGCTCCTGTGGAATTAGGGGGAGATTTGCGACGGGATTAATAACTCATTTTCCAGGTTTTGTGAACAGGCAGCAGGGGCACAGTTTGATGTAATTCAACCCTTTGGGTAGTTAACTTTGAAGCTTGATCAATTATTTAGACCATTTTATTTTGTTTTTTGTTGGCTTTGCCGTTGGGAGAAGCAAGTAGCTTCTGTAGTTGAAAGGCTTTAGCATTCAAATATCAAGAAATACCCTATTCAGCAGGCACATTGATGACTTATGGGAAATATGTGGCATAAATTGCTGAGTTTGAATGACAACATTTGGTATTTTCATGTAGATGGATCATAAACAGGAATATATAACCTGCAACACATCCGAGTGTGAACATATGACCATAATAGTTTCCTAAGGTTACCTTGAGGAAAAACACTTGAAATGTTTTATGCCCATGAACGTTGCATGCACCATGCAGTGAGTGTTTGTGGTGTTGTAAACAAAGTATGTAAGTGTGCTTAAAGGTCTTCAAAGCCAGTGATGATACCACAGGATGTTTATGAATATATAGCAACAGGTTAGACAGCAACAAACACATATTTGCCCATAGAGCAACCAAACGAGTGGCGATAGTTACATTCAAAATAAAATCTTCACAATAAATAAATGTATAAATATGTTATCTGATTTAACTGCTAACTTAGTGGGTTTTTTCTCAACTGTCGACAGCATGTTTGCAGTGTGAGCGTTATTCTGACAGTCTGAATGAGTGTGTGTTCTACAGCAGGAAGCACTGATTGTTATAGAAAGCAATAAGAAGCTGACATTAATTAATGAGAAACCACGTTGTTTCAAAACTAATGAATCTCAGGAGAACATTGTTAAATGACAACATAAAAATGACAGAATGATTTTTATTTTTAATATGTGTGATATATACTTGTGATATATGTTAATAAAGCAGGGGCTTGCACATGGTATAAAGTGTTTCTTTCTTGCTAACTTCCTATCTGAGGTGCGGAGGATGCACGTAGGCTGTTGCTTCTGAAAATTCTATAGAGGGATGATAGATGGTTACTCCCACCAGCACACTTTGAAACTGCAGAGAAATATCAGTGACAAATATCTCCTACTGAACCAAAATCGTCCATCTCTTTGAGCGAGGCTCTGAACTTTGCAGACCTCGCTTCAGAGAGTTCTGCGCATTTCCTGAGGCTACATATCGACTCAAATGTTTCAACTCTCTCTCATGTTTCTCAGAAAAAGAAAGAAAAATTGGACATATTTTTGCCCATAGCCATCTGCATGACCTACAACACAACATGTCCGGGAGCAGGGGAAGGCTAACCTCCAGAAAGCAACAGTAGTTTGAAAAGCAACTCACCATCAGCAGTTGCAGGAGCATACAGGTTCCCTGAGCCAGTTTTAACTAAGAATGAATTGGGGCCAAACTCATCCTCAGAGTCAGAGTCCTGGGCTGGCTGAGCCGCACAGTTACCTAGCAACCCTCTCTGGCTCTCATTGGCTGCAATGGAAGGGGGAGGGTATGGGAGCTGCTCAACAGGGGAGGAGGAGGCGGATGAACAATGCAGCGGAGGACCTGTGGACCACAAACAGAGACAACACATGGGGGGGAATGAAACACACCCAAACACAGGCAACATCACATAAGAGGCAACACACACACACACACACACACACACACACACACACACACACACACACACACACACACACACACACACACACACACACACACACACACACACACACACACACACACACACACACACACACACACACACACACACGACTTAGCTCTGACACTTCAAAAACAAACATCTGCCTTTGTCTCCATCACCTCACCCCAGCTGGGAAGAACAATACAAACAACTAAAATGACTTTGCGAGAAAGAATAGAAAAGGAAAACACCACGCACTGGTTTAGAGAAATAAAAACAACAAAACACCTTTTGGGTTTTTTTTTTTAATAAAAAAAAAGGAGAACAATCCCAGGTTAAAGGCTTGAATTTTAAAAAAAGAAGAACAAAAGAAACAGAGCTTTTCAGTTATTGTGTACGCATACAGTTTGTAGAAACAGTTTAGGAGCTTGTTAAATCAGAAACATTTATCAAAGTACCCCTAACAAAACAAACAATCTAACAGAACTGCCCTGCAACAATCTACAACAATTACACAAGCAGATTGAAATGCGGACCGCACAGAAGGAACATGACAAATATGTTCCCACATGGGGGTTGGGTAATAATGCCCCCTCCAGTGGAAACACATATAACCCCTGCCAGCCAAGAAATGAATCCAACCCGCATCATCCTTCCTATTTCTTCCCTGTCCATCTCTGCTACTTGTCAGTCATTTAAAATAGCAAAGGATCAGCCTGGCCGCTCACCTTAACAGCAGCATCTGAACACTTTACAATTGTGATTATTTATAGCTCCTTAATATGCAACCCTAATTCTTGCATATGAATATCATACCATTTCTTCTTTCATGGCTTATTGGCTCCATTCCCCATGCTGTCATGGAATGTTAAATCTCCACAGAGCTCCTATTAATGTGTGATTAACTTTTGATGCAGCTCTGCGCCACGCCGAAAATGGAGTACTTAAGTAACATGACTGCAGCGAACAAAGCCATCGGTTTGGGGCTCGCTCCATTTTCTCATCGCTCCGTCGTTCTCCGTGTCGACATTCCTGCTGACTGGACCCCCATCCATCAGTAGAGATACATTTCCTCTTGCTCTGTAATGATCCCTGAAGAGTATTAAAATACGACTCACTGACTCGCATCTAATTTGGAAACAATTAGTAATATTAACATATCAGGCACAGCCCTACACTAGCAGAGACTGCCCACTGCCCCGGAGAGTCACCGTTTGTGCTTTCTATATATTACGCACCACACACTTCATTTCTCTGCCAATCTGGTGCAGGTAATGGGTGCAGAGGTGCAGTGGCCATGCTGGGGGTTAATTACCCTCACACTGTTGTTCTTGCAATGTACTACCAGGAGAGGAAGAGCTGCTGAAAAGAGCTTTATTACAGTCGTTCCAATAATCCCTCTAATAGATCCAAGAAACTACATTCAGCGTGTTCCATACAACAACACTCTGCTCAACAGAGTAACCAGTACACCAGAGGCAAGATAAGTTGTTCAGATGAAAGATAAAATCAGATATCCGAATCAAAAACTGGTTTCAAGTAAGTTTAAACATACGAGGAATTTCCCTTGGTGTATATGGTGCAAATATAAACACAATTAAAGACTATAAATTGTAATAACTTGGAAAAATATATTAAAAATATTTAAATTAAATATAGATATACCAAAAAAAGTATATAAAGCAAAACATTACAAGAACTCAGAATGATCAAATGAAATATGTGCTGTATTGATATGAAAATTGGAAAGCTGTGCGGAAATTAAAATGAGCTGCACCAAGTCTTGGACTGAATGTAGCAGCAAAGAGAGATGTCATCAATGAGACAAGAGAAGATTTAAAAATGGTCAATGTCATAACCTAAATGAGGTCAAGGTATTCATGCCCAGCAGCCATTAGTCTTGCTCACAGAGGTTTTACTGTCTGGCTGTGTTAAATGAATACTGTTCGGTATGCCTAAGACACCTGCAGCCACATACAGGGCTTCTACAGACGAGGTGCCGCAGCCTGACACGGCCAGAGAACTTTCTCGGGCTGCCAGAGTTCATTGCCTTTGCCTTCACTCACTACTTTACAGCAGCAAAAGGGGACCTTTACTTAGGAGCCCCTGGACCATGCCCCAGTGCTTAAGTTCCTGACAGTCTCAGTGCCAATCACTGCCTGGTTGGACCTGACTGCAAACACAGACCCCCAGCCAGTGCATTAAAGGTCTTAATTAACTCAGCTGCGACCCAATAAAACACCTTGGTGCCTGTGATATGTTAGGATAACAGCAAATAATACAGTGCATGTCTCAAGAACATGTTGGAATATACATGATGTTCAAATGAGTAAGTAGTTGACACTGACACTGTACCTCAGCCACATCATAGACCCTATGCATTACATTAAAGCACACAATATCTTGTTTTTCATAACTGCACATATTTTATTCCAATTCTATCTCAATGTAAATACTGCAATGTTTTACTGTATTTTTTAATATGTTGTCATGTTATTATAGTTTTCTTAAAATAGTCATTTTTGTTTTACATTTATGTATGCACCACAACACCAAATCAAATTCCTTGTACGTGTCAACCTACCTGGTAATAAACTGTGATTTAAGTGAAATTCCTAAGGATTCAGATATCATAAACCAAATTCATTCAACATTTCCACGCTTTACTTTGTAAAACATAACAAAAGTGGTTTAGGTGCCAGATGTAAACCTTACATCAAAACCCTAGTTCAAAGAGTGACATTTATTTTCAAGGGATAACCGATAACAGTGTGTGGTAGTCGTGTGAGAGACAGGCGCAGAACAGCAGCAGCAACATGAGGGCGGACAGCTATGCATCAATAGATGTTTTTATCATCGCTACAACTTCCAATAAATAAGCTACTAGGTGTTTTATGCTGTACTCAAAAACTTTGAGGAGGCATGAATTTTGACAGGCAGACAGCGGCTGTTGCAGAGATACAGCGTGAGATCCAGGGTGGGGTCTCCTGCTATGGGACCACCCTGAGCTTTTAGCTAGACACTGACTGCAAAGCAACTAAGGTAGTAGGCCTAAACTGTGGTTGGGCAGTATGACAAACATATATTATTTGATTTCAGAAATATAATTTTTTTCATCAAAATGATATATTGTGGCAATAAATAGCAATATAGTACATTTTCTGTGAATTCAATTTGGATCTAATATAGGCAGACCGAAATGTTTACACACATGCAAAAATCCTGGAAATCCAATATATCCAGGAAACAGTCCTGTTTATTGATTTGCAGCATATCATACGGTTCTAGAAAACAAATACATATATTACATTGACAGCTCCCTTGGTAGCTTACAGGAAACATATTAAATAAAGATATACCGGTTCACACATTTAAAACATCCCAAGGTAGCCTGAAGCTGCGTCAGTGAAGCTTCCCAAAACAACAAGATTCAGAATATCGCCCAGTATCTGGTCGAAAAGGCTGCATAGTGAAAAACATCATGTCGGAGAGTATTGAATGTTTGCAAGCTATGAGGTAAGATAAGCATTAATATAAAACATTGTATACCTTTAAACCATGTCAAGGCACATTCTCATCTAAGTTTGCTTCTACAGTTTGTCTTCAAACTATTTTTTTAATCTACAGTGTCAGTATCACCTGAGTAGTAATAATATAGCTTAACTTGTATTTACCGGGTCATTTATACTAATAAATATAAACAATATTGGCAATGACAACTTGTCCAAATGGCTTAGACTGTGTCAGACTAAGAGTCTAAACCACAAAAATATTGTATTTACAATTACAGAAAGACAGGGAAAGGCAAATTCTCCCATTTAAAAAAAGCTTTTACAGTATAACTTCAAATATGTGTTTATGTCAGTGAAATAATCAATTAGCACCTAATTGTTTCAGTGCTAAAATCAATAAATAATTAGAAACTTCAAAAGGATTTGTTGATACACCTTGTTCTCCAAAATAGGTCTGACAGCCGCTGTATATTATGTTAATGTGATCAATCTGCGTATGCATGTCTGTGTGCTTCTGCTCGTGTTCATCTGTTGACAAGTGGAGGCAGGAGGGAACATCAGTGCAGTTGTTTCATATATACACGCCCACACTAACTGAAATCATTAATGTAGAATTGCCTGTTAATGCAGGATCACGCATCGGAACTATAAACCTAATCTCAGTGATCCAGTTTTCTGCATGAGAGGCATAATCCGTCTTCACCACTGCACCAATATACAGATGTATGTTTAAATAATACCTTTATTTGAGCATGGTTGTCAAGCCTAGGGAGAGTCAATTAAGTGAGGTAAATAGAGAATATCATTTGGAGAAAGGATGTAGTCAAGTGAAAAGAAAATTGAGTAAGAAGAGTCAACATCTTTCATCTTTGTTTATCTAAACCTAGCTAATCTTTTTAATTTGGCAACCAATTGCTTTAAATTCCAAAGATATACATAGAAATCAATATACATACTCAAGGAGAGAAAAGTTATTCAAAAACACAACCTTGTAAATTAAGTCTACGCATAGCTTCTTAAATGCACTGCACACCCATAACAGAGAGCAAGATGAAGCAGATGTGCGACTCCACAGTGACAACAGGAATTATCTGTTTGCTTAAGGACTACAGCTGCAGGCAGCATCTATAAAAGATGTACTTTATTTGCAGATGAGCGGTGAAGAAAAAAACAAACATCTTCGGCGCCTGTCCTATACCGTCAACTGAAAGCACACAGGACGTAGAGGAATGACTCAGAGTCTCAGGGGGGGCTGAGTGTCATCATCAAACAGCTACTCTTGTTTTAAAATGCAGATTGCATTGAATCTTTATTTTATGAAAGCGCACGGCAGTCTGCAAAGGATTTACGCATTCAAGATATACCGGTATCATTATTAGATGCAAATGCTAAATATTCCACAATGACACCAGGGCAAACAACAACAGAATCTGTAACACTACATTGACAGCTGCGTAGTAGCATCCGTACAGGGGTGTGTGAAAGGTTGGCAGTTTGGCAGAGCAGTAAAATGTTGCGTAATTTGCTCCTGGTGCCAGTTTTGTTATACAGTGTAGGTGGAGTGGAATTCACTCCAAGATGGGATGTTTAAAGCTTTTGTTATATTTTCAGATTGTTTGATTTTGTTGATTTTTGTACTGACTGTTCCCACTGCTATCGAAGGCCTGGCTGTGCATTCCTGTTCTTCTAACTGTTATCATTGTATTGGCATGTGGACGTCAAAGAGAAATGAAGGGCTGTAATTTTGTGTGGGCACATTGAACATGACGGTATTTCTTTGAGGCTTTGTTCCTCACTCAACTTACTCAACAAAAATCAGACGCCTTTTAAGTCTGCTTCACTTTCATTATACGTTCTCCAGTCAGCAGACATCTAATGGCACAGATTTTTAAAAAAAAAAGGAGATAATGAGAGCGATGTCAGGTAGGCAGGTTTAAGATTAATGTCTGATTCTTACCAGCATCTGTCAGAAACGACAGCTTTCATGTATGAAGGCCTTCTTTCAGTTGAATAACTCTCTTTAGAGGCGTCTGGAGGAGGCAGGTACGTGTTCCTTCTCCAGTGACTCATTTTAGTACTGACACACAACTTTCTGTGTACATGTGCAGTTTAAATTGGTCACATATTTTTTCACATTTTAATCCTAAATGTAATATTAAGTGATTGGGTAAAACCAGGTAAGCAATTATAATGAATCATGAGCAGAGTGCACTTAGTAGTTCTCAGTGAAAATGGGCCATGAGTTCTCAAGTTGCTTAGACTTGAACACTAAGTCATAATAACTAGTTCACACTGTAGCGAGCATTAAGGATGTATTGTATGTCCTTTGAAAAGGGGAAAAGAAAACAGTTGGTTTTCTAAATAAGCCTATTACGCCAAACCTAATACAAATAATGGCCATTTAATTGAGTTATATGGGCCTACAAGGTACTTTAGCTGACAGGGTACCTTAATTTGATATCTAATAGCTTTTAAATTACCTAAGCATCATCAATTCCCTTTTCAGCATTTCAACTTTGTCCTGCTAATGATGTCCTGTTCTAGAGGCCATGTATTTACAGTTTCCAACACAAATGTTCACTAGTGGGGAGCATGTTGTCCTAGAAATGTTGTGTGATACAAAGGTTTTAGAGCAGCTAAACCAATGAAAGGAAGTTTGATGCCCTTTTTGATTTTTTCCTAACTGGCTAGCGGTATTTGAGCTCTGCCATGACTGATTAAATGTTCCCTCTTGCCTTCTATATCACTGCTCTTGGTTCGGATTGAACTTCAAAGACTCTGGCAAGGCAGGGTAAGTCCTGCCTTTGTGTCACTGACAGCCTTAGAAATTCTACGTCTTTGTGACTGAAGGAAAAAAAGCCCTTTCGTGACTTTCCTGTAATGTAAGATGATGAAAGATGTGGGAATAGTATTACAGACCAACAAAATGGCTAGGAATTGTTGATGATGATATACAGTATACTTAAAAAAACAATATTAAAATCTGAAAATCTAATTTCTATTGGTCAGGATGGACAAGGTTGCGAAATCCATATGTGATATTAGGATATGTAGTATATCCATTGAGGGCAAGGCAGTCATTTAGCAATTTATGTAGTACATTTAGTCACATGAATTTTCAGGTATTTCATTTAATGGTTCTCATCTGTTTTTATCTTTAAATAATGTTTCAGACAAATTTCAAGAAACATTTTCGAAGTTGTAATCCTCAGTTTTGAGATAGTACTGGTTTATCTAGCCCAACAGGACAGCCAATAGGACTATATTAGAATATAAACACAGCGTATCTCAACTGGGTTGGTTTAAGTCACTCAATGTTGTACATGATGTTTTGAACTATGAGCCTGGAATTTGAAATATATAAAACAGTTGAACAAAAAATATAATAACACTTCTGCCAAAACAACTACACAGAAATTGAGTGACTATACATCTGAAGGTCTCCTTAGTGTTAGACAAAACATGTTCAACTATCCAGTAGAAATATCATTTAATGCCTTTACATTTGGCTCAGAGCATACTTTTCCCACTCTTTGTAAGATATTACCTGAGGGCATATGATCAATAGAGGAAAAGGACTTCAAAAGGATTTACATATCAGACTGTAAGTTATCATTATGAGGCTTAACAAAAAGGAAATTATGCTGTAAAATGATCTAAAGTCACTATATTGCCAGATATTTATAAGATAAATGTCATGTTCTAATTGACTGCTATGTTTTGTCATCACAAGTTATAGCTGTATGTGTTCCGGTAATAATTATACATATCAGATCTCTCCAGGCAGTACAAACAAGATTGCTTCATTTTAATTGTTGCATTATGATTCCCAAATTGACATAATTGTTTTCTATTGCACAGCTGTAAGCCATAACTAGCCTTTTATGAAATTACCATTTGATAGGTGACCTCATCTCACAAAAAAATAAATAAAATGAGACAAAGCTCAGAGGGACAGTTTTGAAAAAGTCATAAGCCTAACGCTGCAAATGCAAGAGATACCCTGCATTTTAATTATATGTGTCATCTGCAGAGTTTGGATTTTCACTTTTTAATTAAGCAAAATCAAGATATTTGTTGGTTTTACACGTCTACCCAAGGCTATGCTAAAAGCATGCCTGCTGCAAGATTACCATGATTTCCCCAGGTGATGCAGTTTTATTAGTTTTTCAGGGAAACTGTAATTGTGCAGGGCACTACACTACTAGTCTAACACCCAACACTGAACTACACAACAAGAACAACTCAAACGGACACTGACACATTTGCAGAGGAAATGGGAAAAGAGCTTTTATGAACCAACATTGGAAAAATAATAAAAATACTCTGACGGTGGCGTTAACCTGCTAGGAATCAATACTATAATAACGGAGAGTGAACATAATGCATAATAAGGTTGAAAACAAATTGTAAATACCCATAAATGTTTTTTTTATAGACATGACCATTACTGAGAAAATGGAAATGATATTTGTGTGATAAAAAAGCATTACCACAGAAGGCACAACATTTCTATCAGCACTCTAAACCCAGCATCCATTACTTACAACTCCATACGCTCTTTAAGAGATATTGAATGCCAAATTACAAATGGAGGGTTTGAATACATTCAGAAAACAGGCAAAACAAATCATTGGTCATTAATGCAGACTTTGCAAAACCTTGCCAGCAGATCCGTTTGGATGTTAGAAATAGTTGTAAATAAGTTATTAATATCAAATAAGCAGTTATCCCCACTCCCATAAACGTTGTTGATGCTCACAGACCATGAGCCACAGATAGATCCAACCTCTCTAACCCACACTCCTCCTCAGCATGGAGGAGGAAAATATCCAACCACTAGTACTGATGCCGGTGGCTTTGCAGAGTATCACCTAGGAAGATGAAATGCATCAAGAGTGGCTGAGACGAGAGAAAGCACACTCCCCAGTTCATCCTCCACACACAGCCCGGCCTGGCTTATGCCACTCTCATCCATCCAGTCCACTCTATTTCTGTGTGTTGGAGAAACAGTGTGCCCTGCAATCACGCCGAAGCACGCCATCTGTTACGACTTCTCTGTGACAAACACAAGACATAATCAGACTGGAAACCAACTCAACTTTCTTCTGTGGGAGGATAAATGTACTACTGCTGCACTAACCCTTCAAAGAAAAGTCCACGAGCAGCAACTGTTTAAGTATTACCCAGAATAAATACACATGGACGACCAATTCAATGGGAGAACACAATGTTTTCTAACAGTTCTTTTGGAACTAATAACCAATTCATCCATTTTCAATCCTCCTTAGTGTTTATATTCCAAGTTAAAATGTCTTTCTTCGTCACTAGTCTTCTGACTCAATGTGCTCTGACATTGCTAAATCCCTCCATGCAGGCTCCCTGGGGCTTTCTTTGTTCTGGGATAAAAATGTAAAGGTTCCGATCTCCTCACCTCTAGCTGTTAACAACATGCTGCAGGCATGTGATAGCTGCTCTTAAGGATCTTCTGGTCAACACAAGTGTTTGTTACTGACATGGTGACAGCATATCTTCTCTAACAGCCAAGAAAAACAGGCCCAGGCTTATAAATTCATCCACACCCCTCTGGCAAGTCCTCTGCAGAGGATTCCAGACTTCAAAGATGTGCACATGGTAATCTGTTTCTGGACCTCTATCATAGCTCGATCATCAACTGAGCCGACTTAAAGCTTGGCTGAAAAAACAATGCTAATAGAGGATAATTATCAGCTTTACTCCGTCTGCGCTAGCTGCTCTATTCCCTCTCCCGTTACACACAGAGGCTGGTGAATAAACACAATGGCATGAATAAATAATGACCCCACAATCCTCTTAAGGTTCCCGAATAGTGAGGGGGAAAAGACAAAAGTTTACTTTTGGTGTTTGAGAGCAAGCGGAGCCTGAAATTGTAAGCGACTCATTAGGGTTACATGTGGCTTGCCTGGGGCCTTGCTGAACAAAGATGGCACCATCCCTGTCCTGTCATTCCTCAGCGCACTCTAGATCTGGCCTAATAAAACTCTAAAGTATACCCATAAGAAACAGAAACATATCCAATAAAGAGACAGTAAAGAGTTTAAGCACAAACTTAAAAAAAGTTAAATCCTTCAGACTTTCCAAACTTTCTTCTGTACTGCCACATTTGTTTATTAAGGCAGATTTGCATAGTAATATACTTTCAAGCTAAAGGTGCATACTTCTATCCTAAAACTATTTCCTCTTCTCGCCGTGCTCTCCAGATAACTTATATAAAAGCCCACTGTTTTTTCATTTCAGACAGTTTGTCCGTATTAAAGAATTGATTTGTGTTTGCCTCCCAGCTCTCGCTGAGTGTGTGACAGTTCAAAGGCTTATCTAAAATACTGTACATGCTATAAAGAGGATTGTGTTTTCGAAGTGTTTATATCATTCATACCATGGTCAACTAAAGCCACTGAGAGTTTACAAAAGAGCAAATGAACTGTGTTTATTATAGAGGTAATTTAAGAACAGAATGTTAAGATAAGGCTGGGCAATAAATAGCAATCTCGTTAGTATTAACATTTGGAAATCTCTTAATTCTCCTTTCTGAAATGTATTAGCTGAATAAATAAGCATTTAACACAGTCGGAGTGGCAGGAATATAATAGCAAAAAAGTATCATATGAAGACAGAAAATACCTTTCCCGGAGTGTAATTGTAGAAGATTTAGTCAGAATGAGATGAGCCAATTTCAATTTTAGATTTCCATTGAGTTGTTAAATAGAAATCAAGTTGCCTGGGGTGGATGTCATAGCAACTGGAGTTGGGAGGCAACGTGAACATCCAAACTGAGACCAGGGCTAAATCAGAGAGCCCATTTGAAATAAATATATTTTTATTGCTGAACCCTAGACATTCATTCTTTAACAATTGTATTAATGGTGACAGTAGTCGCAAGCAACAATATGCTTCATTCACTATTTTACAAACAGTATTCAAAAGATAAATTGGACAGTCCTGGTAAACAATGTATCCCTCTGCAGATATATGTATGACTTCAGTCGATCAAATTCATCCAATTTGTTTCAATATCTTGGATCTTTTTCTAAATAAAAGCTGTGCTCGGGATGTCCTGAGCTGATCTGCAGGATCACGATTGAGGCCGATCAATTTGAATTGATTGTTAGCAGCTGTATGAAGCCTGATCCATTTTCAATTCTTTGTTCATTCCCCTCCAGCTGTGGTGTGCATTGTCACGCATTATACAAAATGTTGTCTTTTTAAACAAACAAATGCATATTTGTTAAAAGCATTTTTCCTGAATGCCTAGAAAGGATTGTAGTCTGCCTATCAGAGAGACTAATCAAAGTTGTTGTTTTCGGGCATTAAAAATGCTATATTATTTTTACAATCCTCTTGGATGTGCACAGTGTGGGCAAGCCAGAATAAATCATTTTTATCCCACTTTTATCCTTTTTCATATTACATTTTAATTATGCCTTTTCATGTTTTAATATATATCTTGCTGGTCTTGTTTGCACTCGTAAATGCAGCATGTAAGACTTCTGCTTTATTGTACTGTGTACACAGGGCACCCACGCAACAGTCAACATCTCTCATGGGACCACCCTGTAAAATAGAGACGCAACAAATGAAAGAATAAATTATTGCTCATTAGCATTTTCCAGCCCTTAATTAAATCACTTTGTATAGCTATGGAATTGTAACTATTCAAGTTTTCAAAACGTTTTCAATACATCTTTACAGGATTAGTCTTAAGCTAAATAAGGGTGGAGTATCTTTCTTTTATTTTCTTTCCAGCAATATTGACATCAAAAAGACAATGTGATCCATTACAATGGCAACAATTACAGAATCACAACATTCAAGTCTCGGACAAAATCGAAAAAGCCAAGCATCCAATTAGTGGCACGCTAACAAGCTGTAACCTGCAGCCTCTTGCTCGGTGAAATATACAGAGATAATACTTTTAAACTTCAGCAAAGCCAAAATTACTCCGGAGACTTTAGGGAAATCAGGGACATCAGGGTCATCGATCAGACTTGAAAACAAACAATTGTAAGGCTGTTGAAAAATGTACCGGTAATTCAAACGATGTCAAGAAAAGAAAATGCCTTTCTCCTCACTTCCAGGGTCATCACAGTAAAGCGTATTCAGAGCAATATACATATTATTTGAAGTAATACAGCAAATGCATGTATGTTATTTAACTGTTTATCTGACAGACAGAAGTTCCCTTATCTTCTATTTTCAGAATGAAGTTGTCTCACTTGACATTTGAAAAAAACCACAGCCTCGTTTGCCAGTCTTTGGAAATGTTCCTGGACAATTGACACTGAATAAAAGCGCTTAAACTGTTACACATCCAACTGATTGTACACCAGTTTAAGTGCTCTGCTAGTAATAAGTCAGTTTAAATGTTTTGAATAGCTCAAAGTGTCTCTATCCCATAATGTGGTCTTTCACTCAGTGCCAGCACGGAGGTTTGAAGACACAGAGAGTGTGACCCGCTGCAGAGGCTGGCAATTCTCACAGCTGAGATAAGACTTGTGTTTTCAGTGTGACAGCAGTACTTTAGGGGAACCGGTGAAAGCAAAAAAGGGGAGAAATCTAAAGCTTATGTCCTGAGCTATTTTATTCAACATGCACATTCTGTGAAATATTACCGTGCCTAGCTGTTTCACTGGGAGAGGAGAAATCCAGGGGGAATCTGAGCCGGCCAGCACAACACGGTTTAAGAACTGCAGGATCTTAATGTGTGTGGAAATCTGAATTGTGCTACATCCCTATTCTTCTTATGTTGCAAAATATGTATTATTTAGTATAGAAATAAAACAGACACTATTCTGTTCATTGTATGTGTTTTAAGGTTCTTATTCTCAAATAAAGAAATATAGATAACTGTCATCTGCGTGTTTTCATGCACACACTTTGATGTTCTCGTTATGCGTGTAGTTTTAATTATTTGTACTTTAATACATTTTAATATTCTGCAAATACAAAGATAATGTGTACAACAATGATTAAAAATAGGTTTTCACATGTATTTATGTAAATATTATAATTTGGGAAGATTACGTTGCCAAATAGAGTTTAAGCATTTACATTACAGAGCTGTTAACTAACTACCGGTAATCTCTTTATTTTATTTAGCAAGCCTATAAATCGTGAACCTGGATTGGTATCAGTGGTGTATAGTTATCAGAGGATAACTAGTAAGGAGAGAATCTCAGCATGGAAGTTTAATTATTTCTCTCTCACAGTAGGAAAGCCGGTGTTATGATCTCTGCTTCCATGGCCCTAATAAAAAACGCTAATTGCTTTCAGCAGAGATAACAGGTTGTTCTGAGCAATCTGGCGTTTTAGTGCAAGACGATGACACACAATGTTTGCAAAATGCTTAAAAAGGAAATATGGTAAGAGATGATCAGTTTGATGTGATAAGACATGATACTATTGTGTCTTGTAATGTGTGCTCATGCAATGGGTTATGAGGGGATACAAATCCATAATTCTTAGTATTATGTGCATTACTTAGAATAAATATAATAATAACATAATAATTGTGACAGCAATGATATTAACAATACAAATACATTTTACTTCTACATACAACAATAAAATGTACCTACAAAAATGTAGAAATGGACTCTTAACTACACAACTGTTCATACTGAACAAGTGGAAGTGTTTGTTAATGTTTTTTAGAGTTGTTAAAAATATGTATTATAGTGTTGTAAATAATAAATACTTGTTTACTAAGAATCTGTATTTATGTGGGAAGAATGAATCTGGCTGATATGCGATCTCTTTAGTATATGCATCGATACAGATAAAGAATATGAAACATATGCCTTGCTAGTTGTATCCTGCTCTGAAGTGAATGTACTTTCTCAACATACATTAGTATAACACAAACATAGATAATTGGCTGTATGCATTATGAGCCTTGCTGGGACAGAAGTTGTGAGACTGGGTTAGGATGATCCTCCATGGAGGACGGCTCATCCTGCTCCATGTCGTGCTTTGAGCTGCACTGAGGCCCCGGAGCCTCTGTGGTAAGATGGGCCCCGATGTGCTGTTGGTTTAGACTGTCAGAGGAACTGGCAGGGAGCGGGCATGCAACTCCACAGATAACAGGCCAAAACTGTCCACAAGGGCCTCTAAAACCCAGCAAATTAGCCTGCAAATGAGCCAGAGAATATCTCCACTAATCCATGATCTGAGCCGAGACTCTGCCAAAAAAGTAAACAAATAAATAACTTCACAAGAAATAGTGGGGGTGGAAATGAGAGTGGCTGTGAGCTGTGGAAACCACTAGTGATTTCTTTGAAGCATCATTTTGCCTGATATTCTGCTGCTATGACTCAGAACAAGCTTCCATGTTCTGCTCGATGTGGACACAGTGAAATTACAAATACCAATATTACAGAAAACACTTTCCCCCCGAAGAAAAAGATCACAGTCTCAGAGTCCCTAGCAAAGATGCCAAAAGGCAATGATGCATTAAAGTACCAGTGTTTTACAAAAGCGATTATATTTGTCTCTACAGAAATCCAAATGTATAAATGGTGTAATTGCTTCTCTGGTTATTTAAAAAACACAACATTCTGAGCACATTTGCCACTTCTTTCATAACTTAACAGATAAATGAATATTAAAAACATGTCTTGAGAGCAAATTAGTGTATGCATAAATAATTTTACTGATATACTCTTTGATCTTAGTTATTTTAAATGAAAAGTTGCATTGTAAAATGAATACAAATCCGCTGTGACAATAAAGAATACATTTCAAAATTCAACCTATAATTTGGAAGGAAATAGTCAAAGAATACATCATTTATTAACAGCTTTTTTACAGATACCGGGAAATAATTTCCATTTATGTGTCATACATTAGTTGTTACAAATAGGCAGGTATAGAGAGTATTGTGCATACATTCCCAAATGTCCACCTGTTTCTTTTCAATGTTGCTTCCTGCAACACATACACTAGCAGATTGATCTTAATGTAAGTACTGACATTATATATAACTGATCTTACAGAATATTCTGTATACAGAGAATTACAAGCAGAGAATGTGATTCATACTAAAAACCTGTAGGGCAGCCAAGATTAATCAATATATATATATTATATTATTATATATATTATATTATTATATTATTATTATATACATAGACTGGTAAGCCAGCACTTACAATATGTTTTTTAAATGTTTCATTTGTTTATTTTCATTTTGCACAAAGTTGGAATGCGCAGTTAGGTTTCATGTCAAATCATAATAAATGTTTTTCTTTTCATAATAATAAATAAGACAAATACATGTCTTTGTCTATATAAAAACAAAAATGACCGAAAAGAGAAAGGCTTTAATAACCATAAGAGAAGAACAATCATGAACTTTTAAAAATATTGCTTGCTCTCACATATTATCATTGTTTTTCCTGCCTGCTCTGCAGATGTGCCGTATCATGAGTGTGTGAGCGAAAACATGCAAATGTGCCACTTCGGTTCCAAGGTCACGATAAGAAACTCCATCTCTGTGGTCCTACCACACTGCTGTAAAACATGCCCTAATGAATCCTGCCCTGTAATACAGGAAACTTCTTGTCTAATTGGACGTCTGATTCCACTCCCCCCCACAGGCTCCCAGCGTGGGGGCAAAGCTCCGGGGAATCAGTTCAAAGATAAAAACACATCTTAAAACCGGAGTGTATATCAAAGAAATGTGCTGATTCACTTCAGGAGGATGTGGCCAACAGCATTGGTATTTCAGGATGCACAATTTATGAGGTGCAACATTAATGGGCATGCTACTTGTTATGTTGTTACTATAAGATATTACTAGAATCATTACCCAGAAGGTCTATTTCTTACATTTTTATTCATCCGTCGTATCTCATCTGTACTCCAGTGAAAAATGACCAACACTTCCCAACTAGAAAACATTGATTTGTTACTGGACTGTAGAGGAGGTGCAGAGGAATGTTCGTTAATGTTGTAGTCACACACTGGGTTTTCCTTGCCTGGGTCAATTTCACAAAAACAAAAAGACCAATAATGAAATTAGGTTGTTTATATTAAATACTCTACATTGGACTGGACCATCATTCGTAGTAGGTGCCTTTCTATGCAGGGGAAATGTGGCTGGGGCAAATAAGAATGACGTTCAAATTTATGAGAGATTTCAAAGCCCCTCAGTCTTTTGGAGGTGTGACGTGTACGGGGAAGACCTGTCCCTCAAAGACAGTCTTGGTATGTTCAAAGATTCAGAACCTAAGCGCGGCCCTGGAGCTCTTAACCTCAACCTCTCGCAGTTCAAAGTTTCCCCAGAGTTTTGAACCTTTCAACAAATATCTGATGCTGCGAGCGAGGGAATACATCATTGTCAGTGAGGGGTTTGAATTTCCCTTGAGAGTTTTTGGTTTAGAAGTCTGTTTTTAAACTCAGTTAAGAAAAGCAATGCCATTTCTATGATTGTAATACATTTGTTTTTATTTGTAACCCTAGTCATAATAGTAGTATTGGTTGTGACCAAGATTAGAAGAAAGAAATCGCAGAAATTGGAGTTGATCTTTTTTCATAGAATACTACTTCATAGTTATTATTCATAATTGCACATTTAGGAACTGTGTAATTATGTGCAAATAACACCGGCTTCATTAACATACCACAACCTGAGTAAGGCACTTTAAATCTCACGAAAATGTAAGGTTCATCAGAAGCATCAAGAGCAAAAAAAAAAGTAATCTGGACAGCTTCGAACAGATCTGTATGGAAATGCAGAACATAGCATAGCATGGTAAATCCACATGAAAAGATTTGGCTTTTCATCTGACAGCTCAACATCAATTCATATTGCTCCAACCCCGGCTAACAGCATGATCACATCAGCACATTAACCACTGCGCTTTGAAGGTAAAAATGCTGATTGATGACTCGTATTTAATCATGTAGAACAAATAACAGAATTATATTAAGAATCCCGACCATCATTCATCTTCAAGGATATTTTTGCTTGCTACTTCAAATCGTCAGTGGAGGGAGCCTCACAAGTGTGTTGTTCCCATACTTGCTCAGTGAGACAAAACTTTTCTAACACAGTATTCTAAACTACTCATCAAGCAGACAGCATGAATATAAAAAAGAAAATACTGTACTACTGTATGTTAAATATTTGTTATAGTTTTTGTTTTCTTTGTTTTCTACTGCTTATTTCAGTTTAGGAGAAATTATAAAATGCGGTTGTATGATTGTGTTGTGATAGTGTGTTTTAAAATTGTATGTAACTGTGCTGCTACCTATCTTGGGCCAGGACTTTTTTTTATCTCAATGAGACCTACATGTATCCTGATAAAATAAAGGTAAAATACAAAAACTAAAATATCAAATTGGTCCACTTCTCAAAATGAAATAGGACATTTTCATTTGTAGGTTTGTTACATCCAACCCACTTTAATACCAAATCTTCAGCTCAGTCAAAGTGCAGGAGCAAGACATTTCAGAAAACTTTTCTGAATCAGGCTAAACAGCTGGATCTGTGTCCAGCACTTGTCAATTGCCAATATGCTTGTTATGTACCATTATACATTTCAGATGTGATGAAGAGGTAACATCGGGACTTCTTAAATTGCAATATTGGCTGTTTTTATTTCATATTCTGTTTGAAAAGCACATAAAAGCACTTTAAAAAGCAGGTCATTTCTACTAATAATAATAGCAGTCATAGTAGTAGTAATACTGATGGTAATACCGCTACCAAAGTGATGATTTTGTTGTACTGTAGTTAAAGTAAAGCCAGAATGTCAAGGCTGTTTCATAAAATTCCAAGTAGTTTTACAAAAATAAAAGTCGATTTGATGAATTCTGAAGTGGGTTGAGATCTCAAAAGAATCCTCCAGCAGTTCTGAGTACTGCAGATAATCAAACTGCACTTGAAAGGTTGTGTAAGGACATTTTTAACAAGATTCTTTCACTGGAGTTGCTAAAGGCTTTGCCCTGAAGCAATGCCTACAGAACAGCTACCAGTGTTTGAGTAATGAGCATTAACTCCATAAACTAAATATCACAGTTCCGTACTGTGTGACTTTCATTGGCATAAAGAAAATGTATTCTTAAAAAGACTTATTAAAATAAAACTACTTTGCTCTGAATAATATGAGAATGCAGGAATCACACTTTAGATAGAGATCAACGGTTGAAAAATAAGTTACATATCCTTAATCAATTTAGAACAGCTCTCCCAGGAGGATGTAGGAAAAGGAAAAGCCAAACCAGGAGACAACTAACCGCCCACTGGAACTAATTACTACGGTGGCCCTGAAATGCAAGACACCACAGCATTTCACAAAACACAACAGCATTTCACAAAACACTACAGCATTTCAGAAAACGCCGCAGCATTTCACTAAACACCACAGCATTTCACAAAATGCTACAGCATTTCACAAAACACCACAGCATTTCACAAAACACCACAGCATTTCACAAAATGCTACAGCATTTCACAAAACACAACAGCATTTCACAAAACACCACAGCATTTCACAAAACACCACAGCATTTCAGAAAACACAACAGCATTTCACAAAACACAACAGCATTTCACAAAACACCACAGCATTTCAGAAAACACAACAGCATTTCACAAAACACAACAGCATTTCACAAAACGCCGCAGCATTTCAGAAAACACAACAGCATTTCACAAAACACAACAGCATTTCACAAAACGCCGCAGCATTTCAGAAAATGCTACAGCATTTCACAAAACACCACAGCATTTCACATTGGACGGAAAGGGTATTCCTTTAGGGAGAACACCTCTTGTTTTTGATTGGACAGAGCCATCCAGAGAAGCACTGATGTGATTGGTTGTTTTTGCTGCCAGTCAAGAAATTATGCTTTGTGATTGGTCACTACCCGACAGCGCAACATGTCCCAATACATCAGCCGTTAGCTGTTAGCAGCACACACTCAGAGCTCACAGCTCCTCATATCTGTTCAGAAACTGGACAAAAGTTAAACATGTACAAACCACAGACTGTATATGTCATGGCGAATACAGTCACTGCTTTATTTTTGTCTGTATGACGTTGTTGTGAGTGTGTACGGAGCAGCTACAGGTTATTTTAGCCTGATGGATCCGATTCCATTCAGAAAACACGCATTTTAAAAGTTTTTTTCGCCTGCTGTCTTGTCTATGCACTTGTCAAAGCATTAATTCATGGTTTTTACTAACCGGTATCAGTATATAGTTGCTTCGGCATCATTTTGAAACGTGTATTACAATTAAATCACGGTAAAATATGTTCATTTTGTTGTAGTTGGTATCTCCCATAGGATTTACTTGGAGATACGCCCCGCCCCCTCTCCAGCGCGTCTTGTTTGAATGAAAGGAGTAAACACAATTAATAAAGCATTAATTCATGTTTTTTTCGCAATGCTCTAATCACTTGAGTTTCACCACGGCTGTCAGCCGTGTTTACTCCTGTCATTCAAACAAGACGCGCCGGAATCGGATCGATCAGTGTTGGGACATGTTGCTGGGTGCTGACCAATCACGAAGCGTCATTTCTTGACTGGCAGCAAAAACAGCCAATCACAGCAGAGCTTCTCTGGCTGAATCTGTCCAATCACAAACAAGAAGTGTTCTCCCTAAGGAATACCTTTTCTGTCCAATGTGAAATGCTGTGGTGTTTTCTGAAATGCTGTGGTGTTTTCTGAAATGCTGAAGCGTTTTCTGAAATGCTGTAGCGTTTTCTGAAATGCTGTAGCGTTTTCTGAAATGATGTGGCATTTTCTGAAATGCTGTAGCGTTTTCTGAAATGCTGTAGCGTTTTCTGAAATGCTGTGGTGTTTTCTGAAATGCTGTGGTGTTTTCTGAAATGCTGTGGCGTTTTCTGAAATGCTGTGGTGTTTTCTGAAATGCTGTGGTGTTTTCTGAAATGCTGAAGCGTTTTCTGAAATGCTGTAGCGTTTTCTGAAATGCTGTAGCGTTTTCTGAAATGCTGTGGCATTTTCTGAAATGCTGTAGCGTTTTCTGAAATGCTGTAGCGTTTTCTGAAATGCTGTGGTGTTTTCTGAAATGCTGTGGTGTTTTCTGAAATGCTGTGGCGTTTTCTGAAATGCTGTGGCGTTTTCTGAAATGCTGTGGTGTTTTCTGAAATGCTGTGGCGTTTTGTGAAATGCTGTGGTGTTTTCTGAAATGCAGTAGCGTTTTCTGAAATGCTGTGGTGTTTTCTGAAATGCTGTGGTGTTTTCTGAAATGCTGTGGCGTTTTCTGAAATGCTGTTGCGTTTTCTGAAATGCTGTGGTGTTTTCTGAAATGCTGTGGCGTTTTCTGAAATGCTGTGGTGTTTTCTGAAATGCTGAAGCGTTTTGTGAAATGCTGTGGCGTTTTCTGAAATGCTGAAGCGTTTTGTTAAATGCTGTGGCGTTTTGTGAAATGCTGTAGTGTAGTGTGTTGTGAAATGCTGTGGCGTTTTGTGAAATGCTGTAGTGTAGTGTTTTGTGAAATGCTGTAGTGTGTTGTGAAATTCTGTAATGTTTTGTGAAATGCTGTGGCGTTTTGTGAAATGCTGTAGTGTAGTGTTTTGTGAAATGCTGTAGTGTGTTGTGAAATTCTGTAATGTTTTGTGAAATGCTGTAGTGTTTTGTAAAAAATGTTGTAGTGTTTTGTGAAATGCTGCGGCGTTTTCTGAAATGCTGTAGTGCTTTGTGAAATGCTTTGGTGTGTTGTGAAATGCTGTGGCGTTTTCTGAAATGCTGTAGTGTTTTGTGAAATGCTGTAGTGTTTTGTGAAATGCTTTGGTGTGTTGTGAAATGCTGTGACGTTTTCTGAAATGCTGTGGCGTTTTCTGAAATGCTGTGACGTTTTCTGAAATGCTGTGGCGTTTTCTGAAATGCTTAGGCGTTTTCTGAAATGCTGTTGTGCTTTATGAAATGCTGTTGTGCTTTATGAAATGCTGTTGTGTTTTGTGAAATGCTGTGGTGTCTTGCACTTCAGGGCCACCGTAAATTACCTTTTGTTTGTAGAAAAATACCCGTGTCAGTCACACAAATCACTTTTCCATCAACAGGAACTGTGTAGGCCTGTGACACATTATATTTCTCCGCAGGTTATGGAACACATTAACAACAACAGTCACTCAGCAGGCAATCCTAGCTATCTGCTGTGTCCGTTCTTATGGTTACAGAAATGTAATCTTCTATCCATGGCAGAGGGGGAAGGTTGGGATTAGAGCACACATCTGGATAAGATGTATAAGGGTAAAACCCGAGAGCAGCAGTCTTCTCCCAAACGCAGCGTGTTGGGCTGCTCAGCCTCAGTAGGATGTGCACTGACTCAGTAGTCATCGCTGCTGGAGGGGTCCTCGAGGGGCTCCCCAGGGACTATAGGAATGCTGATTAGGAGACACGTATACCTGTACACACTGCATGAATGCACTTTAAACGCTAACCAGCCCATACACAAGTGTTGTTATCAGTCTCTTGTGGGGGGTTAGGAATTGGAGGGGAGCCGGTTCAAATATAGCACCATGCAGTCGGTAGAGGGGCGGGGACTGGGAGGTGCCCTTGAGCAAGGCAACCACCTTCACTGTTCTGGGCACTGTGATACAGCACCATCACTCTGACATCTCTCTACATTAATGCATGTCTCATGGTGCTTCGTAGGCATGTTATTCAGGTATGTGTGTGACAATTGTGAAAAGACCAACAGAGTAAAAATCAATCTTCCCCAGTAGGACTAATAACATGCAAATTATTATTATTATCAAATACATTTATTTTATTTATTTATATTTTTAATAGATTGTGTAATTTATTTTTCTTTATAGACAGGGCATCCGCATAGCCTGCAAATCTATTAGCCATGTCGACATGACACACATGTACTGGCATTAACAATCCCCTGCACATAATTGCGTAATTACAAAACTCAAAAAAAAATGTTTAAGTGATCAGTCGCTACCATTAATGAAGTAGGTTGGACACAAAATACATAATTCAATTGTATTATCACATCACAGCTGCAATGAATCTGAGTATACCTTGTCATTATCAGCATCCTGCCTCAGAATCACTTGAGCTTAAGAAAATGTTTCTGAAATCGCAATCGCTTATTTGCATGCATTAAAACCAGGGTCAAGTAAGTCACATGTGAAGAGGGGGAGAACTGCCCGGCGGCTTGAATACATTAAAGCAGAGCAAATGGTTTGTTGATTTAAAGAGATTAAAGCACACACAAGCACAGCAAGGCCTGCTTGATGGATTTTAATTAACTTGCCATATATAAATTGTATGTTATCAGGCATTACTAAATTAAATGCTGAATACAAGTGCTCTTTCTGCTTGGGTGAGTTGAATAAAAAGCTACTTAGAATCTCGATTGCGTCTCGCAGATGAAGCATGATGCTGCAGCAACGGGTGGAATACATTCCAGCATGCCAAGCCCTAAACAGCCATCCAAGGAGATTCTCGTTAATTATGTACAGTACAGCCACATTTTAAGTCCTCTAGCATCTCATATGATCAAGCAGAGGGAGGCCAGGTTCTCTCCCTGAGTCATTTCGGGCAAATGGATTCCACTTCCAAGAGTAATTTCTGTCAGTTATAATAAGGAGCTAATACATAATGTGACACACTCTGAAATGCAAAACTATTCACAAGGTTCTCGCCAAGGCTGTGCAGGGGCAATTAGAATGTTGCCGCTCGCCCCGTGATGAGTTCCTCTATCTGTGAAGTGTCCTGGGAACAGTATCATAAATCTGCCAGTTAAAATGAATGATTTAGTTTTGTGTTAAACTCTGTATGTGAAAAAGGAACCAAATTCCATCACATAGCACCTTCTGATCAAAATACAGGAAAAGAAGCCATCTTGGCAAAAATGCAGGTATTTGTAGCAATGAGATGGAATTATGGACACAAACAGGGTGTGAGGTAAGGTAGTGCCTCCACACAGAACTGGATTCAAAGGATGTTTGTTCTGTGTATACAATATCCAAGAAATTAATAAGTTGTAACTGAGTTAGCAATAAATACTGTGAGCACTTCTGGGACTGAGCTGGGTGTCCGAATTCTATGTCTGCTTCCAAGAGCATTTCATGCAATATCGTGACATTATAGCACAGTGATCTACAATTTGAAAGAGGAACTGCTATTATTTTCTGGCATATTTCGGCACTTGCTGTGTTTCATAGCTACATATTCCCTGAGCTCTAGTGACCTTCTGAGCAAACACACAGGCTCATCCGGCCGCAGGGGGAAACACAAGGCCACAGAATAATACATTTGACTTCCCAAGTCCTGGCACTGATTTCACCAAGAAACTGGCCAAACCATTTCCTATCTAAGTCCACACATACAGTGATTCACACACTGCCACAAAAGAAGAAAAAAATGAATTGATGAAGGACAGATGTAAAGTTATTCAACATTTCTGGCGGTGCAGAAACACTGTTAATTGTTTTCTCTTCCATAAAAATAACCCTAAATATGTCGGTCTTTTGCCAAATTCTAAAAATACAAACAAAAGCTTAATTAAAAACTTTAGTTTGGTGGGACTGAAATTGTTCCAGAGGGTCAAAACGCACCAATACATTAACAAAGGAAGAAAAGATGCAACTCAATCTGTATAATCTAGTCGAGCAGTGTCAAAAACAAAAAATATCCAAACCAACAAAATCATCATTTAGACTGTACCCACCCAGACCAGCCTAGCCTTTTTTTCTCTCAAAGACATGGCATGAAGTACTACTCGCAACCTTATCCCACTAAGACATCAAAATCAAATCCACATGGCAAAGTACACAGAGTAAAATGAGCTTGTCTGATAAGGACTGGCAAAAAAAATGTATGAGAAAAAAAGAGCCTTACCGTTTTCTGTGTTGTCGTGCTCAGTGTCAGTGAGAGTCAGATTAGAGTTGGCCCTGCTGGAGAGGCACGAGCTGCGGCCTGACTTGGTGTTGTTGCGGCCCCATAGCCTGACTGCATGCTCCGGTGACATGATGCCGTCCGTCTCGGTGTCGGCGTCTGAGCCCACACTGACTGAGTACTCGCGGTGCGGCATTCCCATGTCAGTCCTGTAAGTGGCTACGTGGGACGGGAGGCCCTCTCCAAAGCCGAGGTTCCGAAGGGAAAAGTCTGCCCCTGCAGCAAAGCAATAAACACAAAGCAGTGGTAATTCATTCTGCTACTAACTGCATCACTCAACATAATGAACTGTATTCATTACCGAAAAAAAAGATGACAGCAATATCCTGCCCTTGAGAGGTGCAGTAATCATTAAAAGGCAAAGGTTCCACAAGCAATGCTCGTGGAAATTAGGATGCAGGTACATTTATTATTTACAGTTAAGCACCTATACAGCATCATTAGCATATCTCAAATGTCAAATGTGTTCATGTCAGTGTCCTGATGCAAGATACGAGTCTGGTTTCTACAATATCCTAAACATTTGAGCTCAGTAAATACAGTTGATGCTTTGCATTAGGCTTTTGTCACAATACAAAATGTTCCAATACCAAATTGTATGTAAATCTTGTATTGGAAAACTGAGACATCTGTCTTCCATTTCCTCGCCTGAGTTTTCCACTAAGGTAATTAGGATTACCACGCAAGTCAGGAGACTTGCAAAGCAGTCCTTGATGATTTGATCTGTAACTGATGAAAATAAAATCCAAGAAAAGAAAAAAAAAAAGTCCTTTCCTTCAGTACACCACTTTAAGGAAACGGTCTATCAGGAAATATTCCCATTTATTTAGTTATAAAATGTAGACTTGAGCTCCAGTTCGATTCAAGGCTTCTTCAAGAGTGCAAGCACATCTGATATGAACTTTGACGATCAATTATACATCTGTAGGAGTAGGTTAAGGTTTGCATGTCTTCCATGCAGTTTTGAACACTTGCATGGTGAATTCAATTCCTGGCCACCTTGGTTAATAGTCCAGCTATGTGGTGTGACCTCTACAGCGACTGAATGTGAATTACCGGGAGACTCCTCATTAAAAAGCAATGACGAATATATTGAGACCAGGCAGTACCATGCCTATAACCTAATAACAGGCCTGTTTTATGTCTTTGTGCACTGCTGGGTGAGGTGTACTGATATAAATGACATTCTCCTCTATTGACATTAAAGCATTTCATAATATTGGCACAGCTGAGACCCACCTTGTCGGCTGAACTCGTCCACTTCGTGATGAACCATTTCCTTGACACGGCTCCCGTAGGCCATCCTGGAGTCATGGTCGAAGGCCTTGAGTGTTTCGCTGGAGCTGTAGGATTTGGGGTTGGGTTTTCCATCCTCGCTGTCTGCAGAGGAGCTGGTGTAGCGGCGCTCTGTGTCCTGCCGGGCAGTGAGCGAGCGGTAGGGTCTACGTTCCTTCACTTCCATGGCTGCCTCCACACTATTTTCAACATCAAATGTGGGTTACACTGCCTGTTTAGTATGAGTGGTTCTGTAGAGGAAAAGCAAAAAGAAAGGGGAATTAGGATAGTTGATATATAAAAAATCTTTGACAGCTGTGTTGATTTTTAAATGTGTCATCAAATATGATCCTATATATGTACAATGCTAGATCACGTATTAAAACAAAAGTAGAAGTCACAGACCACACGCACAAGTGTAACTGTGGAATAAAATGCAAATGCTTATTTGCAACCTCAATGTATGCATGGCTCAGCACACACAGGGGGAGCACGGAGAACCACTAGGATTAGATTTAATAAAATACAGCACAACAAATCTTGCACCTATAAAGTTTACGGTGCAAGTCTCCCACAAATATTCCCTTTTATGTGTTGTATAGAAACGTCGGGCCTCCAGCATCTGTAAAACTGGCAGGTGTCCTTCCATGAATTGTGTTGTTTATAAGCTGCAAATCACAAGTTGCAAATTTAGGGCCCAAACAAATCTCGGACTAGACGGAACCAGAGATGATTAAAATCTGTAACATAAAACCACAACTGTCAAATGGCACACCGAGTACAGGATCAATAGAGGGAGGAGAGATTTTATTCATTCATTTTTAATACTTTATTTTCTTCCCTTGAAGGACAAAACATTGAAGTAAAATTATGCTTGAATATATATAGTTTATAACCTATTTAGGCAAATGATATGTAACCCAAGGTAACATGTATGAGCGAACTTACTGCTCTTAATCTATTTAAAGCTGTTAAAACTGATGAAAGGGTACCAGAGCAGAAATGCAACGCAACAATGTATAATGTATTTGTCTCACTCCTACAGGTGTGAAATCACTCCATGAGACCAAAACGTTTCACGTGGTTAAGATATTGAACTGGATTAGCAAATGTCAATGTGGATATAGACTTGATTAAAAGCTTAGTCCCTGTTGATTTTGAAACTCAATTGCAGAACATATGGAAAGTCTGCCATATAATCCATGTTCCTGCTTCTTCCTAATGCAATGTCATATTGAAACATCAATAGTGACATATCATAAGCTGAGAACCATATCGCTCATGCCGGAGGATTCCATACTACTTGCTCCTATACTTGAAAGTGTATTTCACTATAAGCAAAATGGGATAAGACAGTGGATAAGAGAACGTGGCACTTTGAAAAAAATATATCAACTACTGATTTTACTGTCAGTATGCCTACGTTGTTCAGACAAGGATTTTTCCACAATATAAGCTCTTTATGAATACTGTATGAGATCCATGCCAGACAGAACAATAAACAATAATCCCTAGTGAACTATATTTGCCCCTGCCTTTAAAAGAAAACGTCTCAATGAAGACACCATTGTTGGGTTTGGGGGTTTCTTTTTGTTTGTATTGACAGCTGAAAAGATCCTGGTGATTAATGACTTGGGGCTTTCACCACATGGGAGGGCGGGGGGCGGGGGGGTGGGGGATGCTTCCACTCTGCAGCCGCAAGAGCACTTCAGCTGCCCCCAAGATTTCAGATGCAGCTTGTATGGGTTGCTAATTTTTACCTTTTTGCTCAAGATCCTTGTTGCTATGTAAATGTGAGTGTGTAGAACAAGCAGCTTTCTAAAGTTTCAAGAATGTTCTTTAAAGTGCATTGTTTTTGTTTCCAAAGCGCTAGGCTCAGGGCTTTGGCCATCTAACTCCTTTGCACAGCCCTTCCTCCTCATTAATAATCGGCTGGTATGCAATGAGATGTACCTTTGAGGCCATGGGAAACTCAGAGGAGTTTTTTCAAATAAAAAAATAACAACAGGCCCTACCCAATGACAGATGATGTGGGATGCAAATGTTCCTCAAAACGTTTCCACCTTAAGCGCACAGGATTTTCACACAAAGCATACTGTAAAATGTAACCGCGTTGTTCTTTTTTAAATAGGCTACATCTGGCATTATCATTGTGTTTCAGCGCCAGAGAGAAAAGCTGTTGTACTTGTTCATCTGTCAAGGTCTAAATCCTGGGAGAAGGAGCCAAAAAAAGAGAAAATGCCACCGTTGTAATAGTTTGATATACCGGCACGAGTAGATAATATACAGAAGATGTCTAAACAGTAAGACATGATAAGAGGACTATTTTTAAAGTGTTATCTCATAGTGAGACACAAGGGACTAAGAGAAGCAGCGTTACATACGGAAGAGGAAGGTTAATGAGGGTAAATTCACAGAGGAAAAAGTTATTTACAAAGACCGGTGAAAAATGAATTTCATGGATTGAAATCTCTGAAACTAAGATAACTGTCACATGCTTTCATTTCAAAGACAACGTTTTTGTAGAGCTGCAGAGCATGCTGAGTGCCAAAAGGAAGCCAACTGCATATCTATGCAATGATCCAAAATCAATTGAGGTCTTTCTGGATAGACAAAAGAAATGATGGATGTTCTGTTTTCCCCTCTAAAACATGTGCACACTCTACATTTTTCAATTGCATTGTCTACAATTGGCCACGGTAGAGTCAGGTTTGTCCGCGCTTGTAAAGCAAATGTATAGCAGCTGTAAGCAGAAACCATGATGTGGTTCTGCAGAGAAAGTGATGCAGGGAGCAGTGAATAATGAATAGTGTCAATTGGTGTCATCAGATACAGTCACGTTGCATAAGATCCTGGTTGGGTATTGAAATGTAAATATGGAGGGAGTGAGTGCAGCCTCATGAATACGAAAAGCATTATCAACAAAAATGCAACCTGACAACAATGTCTAAGTGTCCATATGTGAATAACATGAGAAAAGTTGGCCATGATAGAAGTCACCATCTTTGTCTTTAGGAACGAAGAAAGAAACATGGTCAGCCGATTAATGTTCTCAATAGGACATCACAGATCAGTCAGTTTCAATGACAGGAGAGTGCACAGTTCATACAGAGTACCATAATATATACCACATATAGTCAGATAGCTACAGACAGCATGATCAGTAACACGGCATGTGTCTGCTACTGACAGTTAACTGCTGTGTGTATGATTTTACCGCCTATGATCATAGATTGAAAATAGTTAAATAGTCTCAGACAGAAGGCAGAGCTTATGCTGCTGCAGTGAAAAACGTAAACATGCTGCCAGTAGTTGAATATGCTACATCAGCCTTCATCCACATACACAGTTGGGCTATTATATGCATCGTTTTTTACTGTTGTGACAATGTGGTGTAACAAATGTTATCTTTTGTTCACTCACTATAGATCTTAGCAGTCTAACAGTGGTGCGGCTCATAAACACACACTAAAAGGATTTACAAGCACAGTTTTTAGAGCTGCAACAAAGGTTTATTAGAATTTTCAATCAGTAGGGTAACTCAAGAAAATTGTAGTTATTAACGCTTTTTATGACTTCCCAGGGGCCAAGGTTTCATCTTGAAATTATTTTATCTGACATTAAACAAAACAAAGATATTCCAATTGCGATGAAAGACAATTCAGTTCTATTATATGTGCTTGAAGTTAAGTGCATCTGTTAGTATAAAGTCTATCCACACACACCCCTGTGTAAAACTGGGTGTTTTATGATTGTGTTGAATTACCTTAATTACCTGGAAACAAATATATCTAAATAATGCACCTTTAAAGCCATACAAATGTTGGTAGAATGATAATTGTGTATCTTCACCAACCCATAAAACAACCCAACCGCAGTGAGGGCGGCAGCCTCTGTTAAACAGTCTTTCAAGTTTTTGCTGGGCATATCGTTGTGACCGTTGCTCCAGTGTCAGGAGTTGGTTAAAAATGGGATCTAAATACGTGGGAGGCGTACGGGGTACAATATAAATGCAAATGGCTCTGTACTATCCATCAAACAATTAGCACTGTGCTGAGAACCGCTATTCAGTGCTGCTGCTGCATATAAATCTGGCCTTCAATCTGCACACAGCCCTGCTTTCCATGATAATTAACCGCTTGCTGCTCTTTAGATGTCAGATTTCCCATGCAAAATCCAAGACTAAACGCCAACTGACATTCATGGGCAACACAGAGAACAGAAAAGTAACAAAATGTCTGGCAAATCCCTTGGAGTATAATCTAAAATGATTACAGATTACTTGTCTGTGAAATCACTTAATTACTTAGTATTATTACTAATTACTATCACTAAGATTGAGACATAATGTGTGGCTGATTAGTGATGACATTTTTAGACAAACGACTGCTGATACACAGTGCATGAGCTGAATATCTTTTGGAGGATTATAGCTTTTCAGTTAATGAGACATACCTACAATTTTAATTCAGCATCAATGTTAATAAAAAAATTAATGGGAAAATGTGTGTTAGTAAGTAAATAAAAAAAAAAAAAATTTTAAATTTGCGATTGGTTTGCTACATTTCCCTTTTTTTGTTTTTATCTAACCTTGTCACGTAGTAAAAGGATTAATGACAGTTAGCTCGCAATTCAGTAGACAAACATCCACACACAAAAGCAGCATCAGGAGGACGTTTGGGCAAATATCAAGAACATTGTCTACAGGGTCCATTGAGAGCAAGGAGAGCTCCATACAGGCACCACTTACTTCCTTTCTAGAAATCTTTCACATGCCTGGGCTCTAAAGAAAAGAGTCCTCGGCCAACAGAAAGGTGTGTTTTCAACCGAGGGAAAAGGACTTGGGTAGAGAGGGTGGGGGGGGCTGAACAGCTTGCCAAATAGATCTGAATTCTGTAGTTCTAATGCATGCAGGGGAGGGGAGGGGGGAGTATCGTTTGGGTAAGGGGGGGGATCTCAGCTGCCGCCTCCTTCCGGGATCAAAAGCGAGCCCCGCCAGCCAGTTAAACAGAATGCGTAAAAGCCTTAACATAAACAAAAGTAGCCTGGGACCGCTGCTGCAGCACGCTCCCTGCTACTAATCACTCTGAGCGATTCAAGGTTTAGTCCTGACAGAGGGAGCAGGCCCTGGAATAATGCCTTTAAACACGGCCCGTAAAGAACAGTGAGAAGCAGTCTATTTATTCACTTTCCGCATTGATGTGCTATCCTGACCTTGGCCAAATACAGCAAAATGTTAGTGGTGCTATGTCAGGCTGAAATGTCCACTTATCATTATTGCTGCTAAACCACAATGACATAATGTGGGTGTTTTGCTGGCTTGACACCGCATAATAGGTTGAGATGAAGGCTACCATGTGAAGAAATGTCCTAAACAGGATAAATGGAAATAAGTCATCTGGTCTCATTATTTTCACTAGTCCTGAGGAACAACTGAGACAACAAATGAATGTTGATGCAGGATTAAGAGCACTTCTTTACTAGTTAAGTGCCTCGGTTCCCAAGCATGGCTGCTGAGTACACGGGTCATGCTAGCGTTGACCTGTCTCTCATTAGTCTACTATTAACGCTCATTATCCTACAAAGACGAGACCCAAGCTTGATTTATAGTTGGGCCTGCGGCGACTAAACCTAAAACAAGCTAAGCAATAATCAACTAACTGTAAACTTGCTACTGCCAAACCTGCTGTTACAAATGTCTAGGTTAGCAGCCGTAGCCTGAGGAGGCTTCATAGGACTAAACTGCTGCAAATAAATGATGCTCTGAACAAAAAAAAAAAAAAACGTTACATGCTTTTCCTGATCCCAGAGGAATGGTTCGCTGGAATTACAAAAAACATTGTCTCACTGTATGTAAATAGTGTTTTATATGGCAGGTTTTCAGACATATCATGCCTTTAAAATGTATGTCACTTCCCTTAATACAATGGAGGACGTGGATGGAATATATTTCTAGTGCTCACAGCATTAAATAATTTAATAAATAAATAAAATAAAACATCTTTCCAGAGCATAATGTCCCCATTTATCTATAGAGCAGCGGTTTTCAAAGTCTGAGGCGCGCCTCCCCGGGGGGGGGGCGCCAGAGAGTTTCAGGGCAGGCGCAGCGAGAGAAAAAAATAACGAGAATTTCAGCTAGTTAACTTCAGCTAACTTTATGCGAGCGGCAACATGGATCGATCTTTAGTGAAGTTACCTAAAGTGAGTGAGGAGACAGTGTCTGGCAGAAAACTTCACTTGCACACTTTTGGCTGTCTGTGGAGACCGAGTTCCCCCACCTCGCCAAAAAGGCTGTAAAAGTGCTCATTCCCTTCACCTCCGCCAACCTGTGTGAGAGCAGGTTTTCCACATTGACTTTGATCAAAAGCAAGTACCGGTCAACCAGGGGCAGATCTACCGGGGTGGCATGGGGTGGCAACTGCCACCCTAAAAATAGCCTTGCCACCCCAGCTGCCACCCCAGTTGGCAGTTTTGTTTTGAAAATGAAAGTTGTGGCTCATCGGAAGTTTATGAGAGAAAATCCCTCATGTCCGATTACAAGTGAATGCAGCACAAGACGCGAGCCTTGTAACCCCTCCCCCCGGCCCTGGCGCGTCCCGCGTTCATTTGAACGGGACAGCGCAAAACGAGAAGCATTCGGACCCATGTAGACGGAAGGAATGAGGTATTTGCGGTCTACAATGATAGAGAAGAGACTGTCAACTTTGGCTTTACTCAGCATTGAATCAAAACGCACTAAAGCTTTGGATCTTAATAAGTTTGTGAGGCGTTTTGCTGAACAACATGGTAATCGCCGCATTCAGCTGTAATAGGCATGCCAACTTGATGCTCTGCTCACGGATGACTCGATGAGCATAACAAACTGTTAACATGATGAGCTTACATGTGTAAATATATTTTTTTCTTTGTGGGGGTCTGCCCCCAAAAAACTGTTTTAAGTCCTGAGAAAGTCAAATAAGACGGTGTGTAAAACTACACTGCCCAGCCAAAAGAAAGTAACCACTTTGATTGAACTAGGCCAGTAGGTACTGTAAGGGCATTCCACTGAATAATAATGCCCCTGCATTATAGCAACAACAACAATAATAATAATTGGGAGGGGGGGCGCGGCTGTTCTTGTGTTCTCTGAGGGGAGGCTCACCTTCCCACACTATCATAACCTCTAAGTGTGGTTTAGGAGCCACATTTGAAGTATTTTTCTGTGTTTGTTACGATACATGTTTTTTGAGTCACTATAGGTGGTGGGCATGTCATTAGATTTGTGTGGTGACGTTTGTGGTTAGGAAGATTTCTGCCGCAATATGTGGGTTGGTGAGGATAAAACCCGAAAATAACATTATTTAGAGTCAATGCAATGACAGCACAAATATTGCTTTTCACTGTTTATATTCTTTATTTATTTCCTAGAACTACACTTGTGGTCCTTTGCTATTTTAGTACAGTGGCAGGGAACATTCTTTTTGAATGAATGACTTAGACATCTCAGCAATATTCAAGCAAATAGTTAATTCATGTTTTTGGAGTGCTTTAGCTGAGCGCTGCCTTAATTTTACTTTGAGTTAACACTGAACAACTTAAGTAATTTTCAGTTGAATGTTAGATCAACTGAGGAACTTATTTTCGAGAGCTTTTCAATTGCAGCAAATGGTCAAATAACCATAACTGCTCTTATTGTAAACACAATGTGTATACTTGTCCAATATTGTAGCTACTGGTTTAAGTTAACATTCATATCTTGCACAGATAAATCTAACAAAGCCTTATTTTGGCCATTAATGTATTTCCCTGGTGCTTCATATACCAGCGGCTTTATCAAATGGCCCTTGCCTTGGTCTCATTATAACATAACTGGTTGTATTGTACGGACCTGTTTTATATTGTCCTCAAGTATCCATGCAATTGATGTTGCCACTTAACGGAGGGTGCAAAATGAGGGGAAAGCTAATGTTTATTGTTTCTCCCCCAGCACTTTATTAGTTTTCCAGTCAACCCTAAAAAAAAAAGGCTGCCTGGGTAATTTAAAAACAACTCTGAGGAGTGATAAAGGTACAGAAATGAAAGCAGGTGACTCGTGATATTTTCATTGTATTCAAATACTAAAATTGACATAAGAAATGCCAGCAGTTTCTAGGAAACTCCAATAGAAAATGAGTCACTGATGTTATCACACAGTTATAGATGCAAACATAGTACATCTTTTGTAAATAATGCAACAGTGATGTAAGAACAAATTCTCTAAAACTCATTATTTTTAAATAAATGTATTTACTTATTAAATATGTGGTAAACATTCATCTGTCCAAGGAAGACAGAAATAAATCCAAACCACAGATGGTTCTGTGTCCCTGTCCTCAACACTTTATTAAAAGCTATAATAAAAGACAGAAAAATAACAAAAAAACGTAATCCAGGAAGGGTTTGAACCAAGGCAAGTCAGATCTCAGTTAACTCACGGCATCAACATTTGTTTTACATGTGTCTCAAGGGACCACTTGTGTTTAGATTTCACCTCCCGGCCTAATATGCAATCAAGAACTGACTACAGATGAAGTCTGTAATTTATGAGGCACAACATACATTCCCATGCATCCTTCAATTCCCCCAACATATTGGATATGAGTGTTTTGTCAAAGCCTTGTAAGTGCAGTCAGAGCTTTATTCAGTGTTTTTCACTTGTAATCAGATCACCGAAAGCACTTCCATGAATCCCACCACCAAGCTGCTCCATGGAAATCCCCCACTCGGCTTCTTTCCCTGCGTGCAAGGTTATGGAGACAAAGGCAATATTTGGCCACTGTGTTTCTGCAGTAGTGGAAACTGTAAGACTGCAACATAGTAGTGTCTTACTTCTCGGATACCAATTACAATTCACTCACAATGGGGGTGCTGAGATTTCCGCATGATACGTAACTTGTATACAGTAGGTGCAGAGTACGGCGGTACACTGAAAACATCACAGACCCAGGGAGGTCTTCCGATGTTCAATCACCACCGCCTTGGGCAGGAGTTCCTAACTCAGTATAAAACTAGCCATTTCCTTTTATCTTTCTTTCTCTTATACATCCTTTTTTGGCAACCCTCACATCAAGTAGTAACTATTGCAATTACACTAAAACCTGCTGAGCAATGTGTGGATTTCTTTGTTTTCCCCTTGATCAAAGAAAACTATTGAACAGTGGAAAGACCGGTATTCGTTTCAACTATAAGCATCAATCAATCACATGAACTGGACTAATTACGTTTCCAGAAAACAGCAATAATAGTGATCTCGGCTATGCTTTTCAAATGAATCAGCTAACTTTAGAGGATGTGAACATGAAAACCATGTGATGCACAACTCTGCTGTTAGAGACAATAAAACCAGTGGCTCTTCAATATCAGTAATATCAGCACATGCAGCAAAGCCAGACGGAGGGTTCCTGCATGGTAATGATCATACTCTAAGTGCCTAAAGGAGTCATCTCCGCAAGCCCTGCTTTGACAACCACACACCTCCCACATCTCCCATCCCAGCAGCCTCTGGGTGGGGCTAATCACTCTGTAGCTTCATCATCCACTGCATGGCAGCTCCGGCTGTAAAGATGCTCTGTCTAGAAGGCGTGGCTGCTGCAGTGAGCTGCTGTAAACACACACAGCCTGTTTTCTAGAGCTGAGCATTGCAGCATCACATTTATAGAAAAATAAAAAGCCCCTTCGTAAAGCATTAAGATTGAAATTTATTTTGCCATCCTTTTAGTGCTTCAGTACAGAGAGGATTTTTTTTTCAAGGATCTAAGAGTGGGTGTTTGCTGGTTTCCCCCTAACTGATTATGACATGAAATGGCTGACGGGTAGCTTGGCAGTGCTGTGTTGACCTGCGCGATCCCTTCCCTCTGCCTCTAAGGCACCAGAGGTCTGCACTCTCTGATCCCAATGGCTAAACATGAGACAGTGCTGAGGAGGTTATGCACAAAATACGCCTGTGCAATTTATTTTTTCGGCTTATTGAATATCAGTTTTTAATGCAGCTTTGACCCCCAAAGGAAAGCCCCATGTAACGTGTTATGAAAACACACCATGGCACAAAATCAAAGATTTTGCTTTGACCCCGTCATCTTTATTGTTGATTCATAAGAGGGAAATGCCCTTTCATCCATCAGGGCAGGGCACTGCATCCTCCGTTGTATAAATGTAATTCTCCAAGTAAATTTGGATTGATCACCACAGCTCTAGGCCACAATCAGCATCCATGATCTAATCAGAGCCCGGCCCTAGACAGAAAAGGATACTTCCATAAATAAAAACCATATGAGAGCCAGCAAGTGCCCATAACACTGGACGGGGTGCGGGGAGGGATATTTGATTACAACCTCCCTCTCCACAGGTGTGCTTTTAGCTGCCTACCTTCAAAGACTGCCACTCTCATATAATGCCACACGTGCACATCCTCACTGTTGTTTTCCTGCACTAAGGGTTTTACATCATACTTGCATCAGCGGATGTGAGCACTGAATGCTGGAGTCACTGCTAAGCAGGCGATGCCCATAGAAGGCTGGCTGAGGACAATCCCAGGGAGACAGGATCTGTCAGGAGCTCCTCGCCCAGCGACACCCAGGGTAATAAATTACCCAGAATTAACACGTCATCCTGCGCTCCACACAGCAGCCGCACTCCACTCACGCCATGCTGCTTAATGGATCTATTAACCAAATGGATACAGGGGTAAACTGCTTTCAGAGATGAATTTGGTATATGCTCACAACGGAAGCTGAGAGGAAATTTGCCCTTCCCTTTGATATGAAGTTATTGTAAGATGTAGCTCATCTCATGCAGACTACTTTGAGAAGAGCAACTTAATATTTCTTTAATATGAGAAGAACACAACGATATGATTCTTTTTCACAAAATTGTCCTGTGCTTCAAACAGAAAGTATTATGACACAGCATGCGCAGAAGCCACCCGTTTAGGAATTCCTCAAAGATGTGTCCCTACGGCCATTAAAAGCACACTCTCCTGCTGATGCCTGTCACTGATAGCAGGGGATATAAAGTAGAGGATTTAAAATGCCAGTTGTGCAGCCTGTATCTCCTTGGCATCTCTGGCACCCAACCAGCACGGTGACATGCTGACAGCGTGGCACACAGCACAAGGCACATTTGGACCAGTGCTCACTCATCACAAAAGGTAAATACAGATAAGAGAGAGGCTTATAGTCTCGTATTTCCTTGGACTACGCTGAGATACTTTGACGGCGGCCCAAGTGACGGACACTGTTAAAATTATTCTGAATTATTTTTAACAAAATGGTATGGGGGACGATCCGTCAATTCCATTTATTTTTCTCTTCTAACACTACAATAATTGTTATCCCTGAAATCTTTGAAGCCTAAAAAACATAAATTAATCTGAATGATTAGTTAGCCATAATAGTGGTGGTTGATGCAATGTAAACATGTAAATGTATAATGCATAATTGCTTGATGCACAGAATGGAAGAGATCAAAACCTGCCACGCCATTAAAATTGACTTTTTAGAAAGTGCAATAATACAGGCCTAATGCTGCCACTGAGACCAATTCATGAGTACTCAGGGCAACGTTTTAAATTCATATCAGAGCAGTAGGAATTAATCTAAAAAATAAAATCAATAAAGTCCAGCCAATGATATTTCCATAAAATACAATTTATGAATGGTTTTCAAAAGATAGTTATTCAAAAGTTCATTTTTTAATATATTTTTGATGGAGATTTAAAATCGTATTTGATCATTTTTAATTGAAGTCTTGAAAATGTGAATATAAGTGCTTCGCAAAAAGCCAATAACGGAAAGGAAAAGTGATCTTTATAATATTAAAGTCTACTCCATCATTGCCTTTTTATTTTACCAGTGATTTAAAAGACATTTTCTTCCTTTAATTTGCTTTTCAATGAAAATAGCAGGCTCACACGTTGCATTGTTTCTCTAAACTGGAGAAAGTGATGAGCATCAAGGTTCAAAAGAGGAAAGACCTGTTCAGTGTTCACGTGTGCTCATTGTGTCCCGTGTAAGTGGGGTCAAAAAAGACCCCATTGAGTCATAAACATGAAGCCTCACAAAAAACGACCTACTCTTAACCTGGCATACCACAGAACATCTCTCCAGCACAAAGACCAGCCTTTATTCCCCTGCACTTAAAGGTGCTCTCCCGAAACCTCTCATGAGGTGGACTTGCTGAAGTTTAATGGGGAGTCTCATATGGAGCAGAGGAACTGGTAAAAAAAGAGAAGAACACTCTAGCCATCGCTCTGAATCTGACACAGTGGGTTAGAGCATACATTTCGACAAGAGACAGAGAGATCTCGAGGCAAAGGAAGGAGTGAATAAAAATACTGAACAAATAACACTTAATTGAGGTCAGTGTGATTGAACGCTGCGAGGCTCCGATAGCTTTAACATAGGTTCCAGATGGCAGGCTGTTATTTCACTGTGCCCTGCTAATACTGCAGGATTCGATGCTGGTAACCTGAGTGTCCCCTGGGCCCCCCGGCTCCTCCAATGCACTGAAAATCAGGGCCAAGCTTCCTCTGCTGTTACTCTGCAGGGTTACTGAACTTCTAAAGGGGGAGTGTGTGGATATGGTAGTGGAGGAGGGGTGTGTGTGTGTGTGTGTGTGTGTGTGTGTGTGTGTGTGTGTGTGTGTGTGTGTGTGTGTGTGTGTGTGTGTGTGTGTGTGTGTGTGTGTGTGTGTGTGTGTGTGTGTGTGTGTGTGTGTGTGTGTGTGTGTGTGTGTGTGTGTGTGTGTGTGTGTGTGTGTGTGTGTGTGTGTGTGTGTGTGTAGGTGGGGGTTGTGCAACAGTGATGGAACAAAGCATGTTAACACCACCTCTGTGTTTAACAAGTTTGGAAAACAAGCAGGGGTTTCCTTCATATCCTCATTGGAGGGAGTTTCACCTCTCCTTGACAGCAGGAGAGAATCTCGTCTTTCTTCCCTGCGCTGCCTCATGCTAAACTGATTGAAATGCACTCATTCTATCATTTAAATGTTCTAAAATGTGGAACAAGTCAATATCTCTCATTGCTAATTCCTTGGAAAATTAAGAAGAAACCCAAGGATCGATGGCTCATCTTTGAAAACATCTTTAAAGCCATGCCTTTCATGCAGTGTTTTCGGTGATGTGTAAAGTACATTTGAGTGTCAAGGCTAGTGCTGACTGTTGCAGTAACATTAGTTCAGGGTCTTGTCCAAGTATAGGCTTTTCCTTTCTACTACCTCTGATGTTTTCTTAAAAATAAGCCAACCGTTTAGAATTACAATCTAATTTGCATTTAGAATGTAAACCTTTCACCCTTCCTTAATATGAAAGCATGCAGACATAGGCCTCAGTCCCATGGGGTCATACATTTGGCTGAATAAGTAAATACAACACAATATTTCAAAACATTTGGTTAGACACATGTACAGTTGTACAGAACTTAGTCCTTTCACCACCTTCATTTATTAAAAACTAGAAGGATAAAAAAGGTTGTGTGAAAAATACTTTTTGCCAAACGTAGCTTACCAACATTATGTATTTGAATGAGGTTAGTCTAGAGCCAATATGCACAGAACTAGAAGCCTACAATCCTACCAAACATCTATCTTATGAACGCATTAACTCTGAATAAAAGGCTGTAGTCTAACAAAGAACATCTTGGTTGACTCAAATTGTACCTACTCAACCAATTGATGTGGTCGATGGGGGAACACTGAACACTAGCTTTCGACTGAACATATCAGCTGAAGCACCCTGAGTGCACTCTACCTGGTAGCCTAAATGAATTATGAATACACTTTCAAAGCTGTGCATACGAATAGGCCAAAAATGTTTCAACCCTACTGAATAATAAATTAAATGTTTAAGAACCAAAATGAACATGTATCAGTATCACAATGATCATTAAGAGCATGATCATATGCAAAGGCTGGATATTTATATATAAAGTGGCTTTTGAACTTTATTCATGTTTGTAATGAGACAGCAGAGTTTAACCTTTGCTAGATGATCGTGATTCTTTCAGCAGTGACCAACAGGAAAAATGTGCCAATAATGTGACACCCTCTCTGCCACCATAATCAAGTTAAATAATGTCAACAATCTTATTTTGAACGTTAATTTGCTCTTTTTCCTTCAAAACACAAAGTAAGAATGTATTCCAATCAGGATTTTATTAATCCAGATTCCTCCGTCCTTATCCAATGTCCACAATTATGAGATGAACTTGAATCGATCAGATCATCATTCATGCATGTATTCAAGGAAAGAAAGAAACAGGATTAATACTGGTAAATAATTATCATATAAAAAAGTGTGATAGGCGGAGGCGCGATAAGTACTGTATCAGAATCACATTTTGTGGGAAATCTAAATAATGATGTATTCCTCTAATTTTAGAGCATACTATATAAACAATAAATGTGTTTGCATGTGGTTCTGCAACCCCACACATATATAAACAAACGTTTATTGTATAAATATCAAGCCTATTCTAGCAAGTACAGACTTGTATTTTTCTATATATAATGTATACCCAACATGTTGCAGTTGAGCACCCTCTGTGGAATAATGGACTTGATTTGAAGCAGCAGATTATATAGGGTCTCGCTTATTAAAACTACTTATTTTACGAGCAGTTCCCATGAGAACAGATCCTCAGCAGACCAGACGTGATGCTGGCAGAAACAGGCCAGATCACTATCTAACACTTCACTTGCTCATTTTTGTTATTTTGTTTCCTTTTTAATAAGGTTTTCTTTAATTTCTTCTTTTTATTTTGCTGTAGTGCAGTGGTTCTCAACCTGTGGTACGCGTACCACTGGTGGTATGCCAGCTCTCGCTAGTGGTACATGGAGGAATCTGACATATAACTTTTTTTTTTTTTTTTATTACTTTTTATTACTTTTTTTTTTTTATTTATTCAAAGGTATGGTAGGTAATTTTGGAGAAACCAGCTCGAGTTAGCTATAATTTGAAAATACACAACCGGAAAAAATATGCCACTTCCTTACAGAGCCTTCCACAGATGACATTTTTTTATGGATTTTTTGTCAAAGCACTTAAGATATTCATATTCATTGCTATCGGGATGTTAAGAGCATTCCATGGAATATAACAAAAAGTGTATCTCGAGCCGGTTTCTCAAACTTACCTACCCCACCTTTAACCTTTACACATAACACAGACATATAAAATACTGGAAACACAACGAAGTAAACACAAAGATGAAAAGCAGTCATTACATTGTGCACATTTGGGACATTAAGGTACACTATTATTACTGCAAGAGCAGCTGATGGTAAGGACCTCAGACAACTTCAATTTAAAACAGGCCATAGGGACAAGTGCCATCAGTTTGAGGCTTGATTGAATAACATTAATTAAAAAATAAATCATACTATCAAAATACTACAACGAATGAAAATAAGCTTGAGATAATTGAAACTGTGGTTTAAATTAGTTCTAATATTGCTGTTTTTAGATTTAGAAACGAAAAACATTTTTAATTTTATTTCTGGCGTTGCTAATTATGACCTTACTACCCGCTAACGTTGCAAGCAAGCTAAAGAAAGAAGAAAGCTGAATGATGTTAAAAACGTGGCTCAAAACGGGAGGTATTCGGAAGAGAGGTACAGAGGAGAATATTACCAGCAAAAGTGAAAAAGTGAATGAGGAGGAGGACAGTCATCAATCGAATACAAGCGCAGGCTCCGCAAGCAACGCAAAAGTGATATGCACAGCCGCTGTGATGGAGGAGAGAAGTGACTCAGGAAGAAGGCATTTGCTCAAATAATGGAGAGAAGGCTGTGACCGAGGTCAAACGCTGAAAAAGCACACACTTGTCCTTAATTGTTATATTTTTTCTTATCTTTTTTACTTTGCCACCACAGAAATGGCAATAGCAAACATCAGCAGACTGAAGATGAGCTAGGCTCATCTGCTCCTGGAGGCTTCATTATTATTGTGGAACTGAATTCCCAATAGGACATTTTCTGTTACGATGTAGGTTGTTGCAGGAGGCCTACATTCAAACTTTGGTATAGGTCCAGGAAATGACATGTGTGTACAGTTGACATTTGAGAGATCATGCATTTTAACATTGGTCATATGGTGGTACTTGGAGAGCCAACTATTTTCTCAGGTGGTACTTGGTGTAAAAAGGTTGAGAACCACTGCTGTAGTGTATTCTGCACCATTTAACATCATGCTTATTTCTTTGCTGGTTGGTGAACTCCACAAATAGGCTTAGGGTGCTCTAAAGCAGGGGTCCCCAAACTTTCCGGGGGGGCGGGGGGTCCATGAGTGTTTTTTATTGGTTAAGTGGTCCTTGATATGAAAAAGTTTGAGAAAATTGTTGCGGGGAAATTATACAGATGGCTAGTCCGCCCCTGAAAATGTCTATGCAAACGTTATTATTAATAATAATCTTTAAAAAAAAATATTAAAAAAATTAATCTATTTTTTTTCATTATTTTTATTTATTTTTATTTTCCATTTTTATTTTGTAATCATCTCGCGACCCCCGGTCGCGACCCCCACTTTGGGAACCCCTGCTCTAAAGGCCCGGACATACCAATCTGACAACAAAGAACTGACACAGACGCACCCCGACTGTTGCGCCGCCTCGCGTCTCTGCTTTTTGGCCATGTGTGGCACTGGAACACACCGCAAAGACTTCAGCCGAAGGCCAAGAAGCACGTATGAACTGCGCATACGTGAGTGGCAATAACTCTCCTTACCAGGAGGCGGCGGTAGTGTGTATTCGTCATTCAAAAGAGGCAACAACCGGAAGACAGACTGCGTGATAACTAGGGTTGGGAACCGAAACTCGGTTCCAGATGAGAACCGATAAGAAAATGCCGGGTACCAGGTACCCCGGTGGATACAGGGTACGGGCGCACTGGTGTGTTCTGGAGAATCACAGAACGGCCGGTTGTCAGCGGGCCGTTGACGGCCGGCTCGGTATGCTGACGGCCGGCACCGCCCTTCATTTTTTTAAACAGCATCATGTAAGTTGCGCTGACAGGCGAAAGAGGTCCACAGTTGCCCCGCAGCGAGGCTCCCCCCGCCCTCCATTAGACAGTTCACGAGCTCAGTCACTTCATAACACCAAAGATGGATCGCGGTAAACGCTCTAAAGTTAGGCTCCACTACACTAAAAAAGAAAAAGACAAGGCACAGTGTAATGCCTGTTAATAGCTTGCCACAGGCATAGCTCAGTTAAAATAAAGCACAGCTATTGTGCAATACATTTGTATTGCATGTATATTTTTTATTTGTAAACATGTCAGTTAAAGCTTAAAAGAATAAAGATATTTTTGTTATCTAAATGTTTGAACTCTTTCTTTTACAATTTTGGAATCGAAACGGGGAATCGATAAGAACCGGAATCGATAAGCAGAACCGGAATCGGAATCGATACTTTTCAAACGATACCCATCCCTAGTGATAACCGAGAGAAGAAGAACAGACCGTGTGATATAAACAAACAACAAATGCGTTCCATTTTCACTCTACAACGAGAAGCTCATGGGGCTTTCCCGAACCTGTGTCGAGAGCTGGAGTTAAATTAAATCTCAGATTTGCCTTCTTAATAGTTTGTTTGTGTCCCTCACTTCCGTTTCGCTTCTCATGCACTGATTCGCTAGCTGAACAGCCAATCAGAGTGATTTATTTTGCCGACTGCCTTTGGCCGACTGCCCGCCGATTCGTTTTTCGGCCGAAAAGGCGTCGGCACGTCTGAAAAGAATCTGAATAGGGCGTGTCGACGCTCATCGTCGGCCTGACGCCCACCGACGCCGATAATCGGCCTGGTGTGTCCGTGCCTTAAGATATCTCACAAATATGAATATATTAGTTCACATTATTGAGATAGTTAACCAAAAAACCGATTAGACCATACTCTCTGTAGCAAGGCCCACACACATGCTGTTCCCCTGTAAGAGTCCTCCTGCTTCCTGCCACATTCCAAAGACATGCAGGTTAGGTAAACCGGCAGCTCTGAATTGCTGGTAGGTGTGAATGTTAGGGCGAGTGGTTGTCAGTCTCTATGTGTCAGGCGTGTGATTGACTAGCTGTTCAGGGTTTACCCTGCCCTGCCTCTCACCCAAAGTCAGCTGGGATCGGCTCCAAGACCCCGCGACCCTCTAAGGAGGATCAGCGGTTACAGGTAAATGATGGATGGATTGCACAAACCCAGCTTTGGGGTCTTATATGTTAACATTCAAAAAAAAATATATATATATATATATTCAGAGCAAATTTAAATGTTTTTTCCAAGCACTTTGTTTTTGGGATTAATGATGGTTATAAAAAACGTTCATAGACATAGATTGTTCTCAACACAAAGAGAAACGTAGAGTCCTTGAACTGACGTTAATAAATAAATCACAAAAACAGGAGTTACGAGCTTTTCAGCTGACAGCAATAAATAATCCCTGCTATGGGTCAAGTGGTGTACTATAGCACAGCAGTTTCCTTTACACTGATATTCTTCTACCTCAGCACAACAGCAGCCTTTCCAGTCATGATCTAAATCACATAAGCTCCTCTAGTATTTCTCCTTCCGTTGAGGCACACAAAAAAAGAAAATTATAAATCAGGCACATACAGAGCTCTTCTTACATCTAGCCTGGAATATTGAGAGCTTTGAGAGGAAATACAGGTAACTAATGTATTTGAGTCGTACAAGTCTACACAGAACCTTTACCCTTTGTTATCTGAGGCTGCAGCCACACAAGGACGATAACGGAAACGCACCGAAATCGTTATCAAAAAAGCATTTCGTCCACAAGCAATAGGCACAAGAAACGTGTCCGTCCACACGAGACACCTCGAACTGCAGGAGACGCTGTAGTACATACGCCGGGCCTGTAAGTGGCGCTGTACTTCAGCCACAAAATACACCAAAAGTAGCGAAGAAGACTTCGTGCGCATGCATGGTTGCCATGGTTGCCTATCCTCCGCGCTGGATTTAGCAGCAGAGGTGGGGTTTCGCCGGTGAACATGTCCGTTAAAGTTTAAATCTTCAGGACAAAATTAGAAAAGTGCCGGTCAAAGGTCTTCTTTGTTTTTTATTGAGCTTTAAAACAAATGAATAACGACTCTATATAATAATATAAGAAATAATACACGGAGGACGGAGCTTCTCTTTTCCTCCCCCTCTCCTGACAGCCCGTCACTATCTGTGGTCTCATGCAGCTGGCTAATCCAGTAACGAGTGACCCGACAGTAAAAATACTATAAGCCGCGCCTTTTTTCCCATTTTTCGACGCTGCGGCTTATATAACGGTGCGGCTAATCTATGGATTTTTACAGCTAACGGCCACTAGGGGACCTCCTAAATCTATGGATTTTACAGGTTACAGTCCACCACCTTTAACTCTATGGGCTCTATGGCCGGTCCGCGGACCCCCACCTTTAAGCGGCGGGTTCCAGCAGGAAAAGCTGGAGGCCGGAAAAGAGTGAGACAGGTAGCGCGCAAAAGTAAAAGTGGAACCGAGAGTGGTACGAGAGACAGAACGAGAGCAAGACAGACAGACATTACGAGAGCGAGACAGTTTGTCCCCGTACCACTGGTTGAAAACCACTGCTGTAGATCACTGCCGGTACGTGCGCTGGGAGCGCACCGTTTAAGTTTGAAAGTTGAAAGGTTTGTGTGTCTGAAACGCTATGTGATACAGTACAGTTTACACAGTACATGTTCTGTAGCTACTATTGCACTAAATGGTAACACTTGAATACGTTATGCAAATATGCAACTTGTTTGTTGAAATGTTAATAAATGGGAGCTTCCTCAAACAGCCATCTCTTTCCCGACAACCCCCTCTGTGCACGAACCCTTACATATGGTAATTAAACATTAAAACACCTGCGGCTTATAGTCCAGTGCGGCTTATATATGTACACATCCTTCAATTTAGCTGCTGCGGCTTATATTCAGGTGCGCCTTATAGTCCGAAAATTACGGTATAACTAGTTTAGGTAGTTTGAGAGGTCATTAAAATAGCTAAGGGTGATGATCTAAATTCAAGTGTGTGTTTTGTTCCGCCCATCGCTCCATCACAGCGGGCGGAGCTGCAGGTTATCATGCAGAGCTGCGTGTCTCCTCTCCTGTCCGATTAGACTTCACACACGTTTATGTCCATATCGATCAAATCTAGCTGGAAGCTCCTGCTGGGTGCACTGTCCAGCGAGATACCGGGACCTGGCTCGAAACACTGGGGCTATTGCGTCATCGTTATCAGGAAATGATCGTTATAGGGCGTAATCACTGAGCCGTTAGGCCCCCCAGAGCGTTTCGCCCACCTTGGGACCCGTTATTGTTATTGTTTTCTGCGTTTCCATGTCGGCCTCGTGTGGCCGAACCGTCTATCTGATAGAGAACTGTAGCAGATACGACCTTTATCGTCCTCGTGTGGCTTTTCATACCTTCTCCTTGCTCACACTCTTTTCACTTTGCACTTAACGAGTTTTAGCCCCACAATCCTACACAATCCACAATCCTAAGCATGGTACTTATATAGTGTCCTGAACAGCATGCCTTTATTAGACATGTAGGCTACATGTCTTAGCACCATCTGGTCTTTATTGTTTCTGGACCTATGCCATATTTGCAAGTCTTTTGGAATACACAGACCTTTGGTTATTGAAAGAAAAAAAGATGGAAAAGAATGATAAAAACCAAACCCTCAACTAATAATAAATAGATTAAAAGTAAACTTATATTTTAAAATACAATATCTCACTATATTAACATTCAAACCCTGTTTGAGAAAATAGTCTAACTTTGCCAGAGTCGGTCATAGTAAGATATTTAAAAAACACTAGGATGTGGAGTGATGCTGTAAATGCATTATTTGTTGACCTATATAAAACATTTGATAAGGGACACCTGTTTTACATTTAAAGTGAAAAATGCACTGACAGGTGCCAAAATAACGGAATAATTCATTACACATGTGACATGTCACCACAAAATGATTACTGCGACACCTTTTGCCTTGATAATCATTTGCATAAATCAGAGCCATCACTATTGATTACCATCACTATTCAGTACTTTTTTTTGCGAGGATAGCAAATTCTCCTGCTACATGCCCAGTTGTAATACCGTCCATCTTTGCTAATTAGAGCAACAATTCAAACAGAGACAAATAAATAAATAAGTCCAAAAAAATCCATGCTTTAAAATTAGTCCAAAAAGCAAGTAACCCTTCCAAGTTGTTCATTTTATTAAATACTGCATTGAACAATGGAAAGCTCAGCAGTAGAGAAATGAAGCAGTGTGTGGGTGGCACAGTGGGCAAGAGGGAGAGACGTGCCAGAGCTCTTCTCCTCCTGATTAAAAATGCTTTTTTTTTTGTTAATCCGAAATTAAGGGACACATTGAGGAAACGGTTTGTTTTACTTTTAACCTCAGGGTGATCCAAAACAAGGGAGCAGCATAGACTAGCTAATCGACCTGCAATGTGGCATTCTCAAATGAGCTTATATTCGACTCTTTGGGAGCAGACGGCCTCTGAAGCCTGTTCTGATGAATAAGCCCTCAACCAGTGGCAGCCGAATCTATTTCACAATAGACTCAATATAGAATGGTGCAAAATGGGAGTAAACTGAGATTAAGAGGCTTTATCATGAAGTATTCTAGACTAGAGCATTGAGCATAACTGGCATTAGCAGTGAAAACATAAAACCAATACCAGTTAAATTCCCTCAATTCTTGTTACCCCATTTGATCAACATAAAAAAAAGGCAAGACAATAAATCCAATATTCTTTAGCATATACTTCTTTATTACCGATTTTTGTTTTTCATTATTCTAATATATACTTTGTCGTGCTTCAATCCTTCTAACAACTGTATTTATTCAAGATTTTAGCCAAAAATCAAATTTAACGTTGGAACACATTGTGATAACCTTATAAGTCATCTTTGCCCAAATCTAGTTATTTGTTTGAACACATCATAATGGGAGTCAATGGAACCTTCGATAACATCACCTGTTAGCTGTAGAAGAAACGTGTACCGTCACCTTTAAGAATTTTGATCCTGACTTGGCACTGAAGTATCGGATACGATTGCATCCCTGCTGAATGATATTGTAGATTGTAAGGACCAAAGGGAGCGAGATGTACGTGCATATCCATAAAGAGACATCAATAAACTGCACACAGCTCACTTGTGTTTACCGGCCCCCTGGTAAGCCATCTCTTTTAACCAGAGTCAGAGGAGATTGTGGGGACATCGATTCTGCTGTGCAACTTTATGATTTAGGTTGAAAGGTCGCACGTCCGTTTAAGATAAAAGAAAATCCTTTGTGTAGCTTTACACGCTTCTTTTTAGAACCGTTACAAGGTGTGTTTTTTGCATTTTGTATTGTGTAACTTGCTGCTGTTAAATACCATCAAACTATGTGCAATATGTGCTATATGTGCAATATATACTTTATTATATACATATGCCATTAATAACTGTGTAATATATACCTGGCTGCTAAATCCTAAGAATTTTTGTAAATTTGTATTTTGAAAAGTATTTTTTTTTACTTTAATTTTTTTATTATATTTTTTATTATATCATAACTTAGTACTTTTTTTTAACATATGTAACACTAAGCTGTCTATGGCTCTTTCCTGCTGTAACGATGCAAATGTCCCCTCTGTGGGACTAATAAAGGTATTCTGATTCTGATTCGGACTGGAAACATCTCTAAAGGCACATGGGAGAGTTAGTGTGTTTAAAGTGCATTGGGCAGTGGATCTACACAGTTAAGTGTGCATGCTGTGGCAACCCCATTATTTATTCAACAGTGCACATGTACTACATATCAAACTGCAGCAAAATACTTGAACATGCATGCGAGATATCTGAAAATGCAAGCTTGCTGTGAAATCAAGAATATGTTCTCTGATCCAAGACTACATTGAATCATTGTGTAAAAGGTCACACGCCTATGCAGAGGACCATCAAATGGTTTCCATGCTCAGTAACTTCTTTCAGCTGCAATGCTCAGCTTATTAGTGTTTTCTAAGCAAAGGTCATTCAATTAATCAAATAATTCAAAACACTCCTATGCATATGTATTTTATTTTATATATTTAAAACTGCCACTAAAAATAAATGATGTTAGATTAGATGCAATATAATCAGGAGCTTAAGTCCACTTATCCTAAATTCTTCCATCAGTAAAAAAAATGTTAAACACTCTTTAACATCTTACAACAATATGCTGCTAAATCAGGAAGCAGTTCCTCCATTCTCTCGACATTATTAACAATAACTTTAAGACGAATTATCTTCATATTTAAAGAGCATTTACTAGAAAACCAGAATATAATAAAAAATGTTATTGTCATTATACACGTACAATGAAAAGAGAAGCCCTAACAATCAAGGGTTGAAATCAAGGTTGGACTGTTCTATCTTTAAACACATCCAGCTGTGCCATGGCATTACAATGCAATGAGATGCTGTATTGCACAGGCCTTGATCAGAGCATGCAGCAAATCCTCGATGATAGTGCAAGGATTATTGGGATTGTGAAAGTTCCCCTTATTCAAAATATGTGAAAAGTATTGTATTTTGTGCTTAAGCATTCAACTCTCTGGAGAACTGTGTGCAAAATGCAATGTATAAAAGGTTTAACCTACATGTAACATATACATACATTATAGGTTGTTATGTATTTTTCACTGCCAAACGAAATGCCTGTTCTTGAAGAGCTCAAATTGAAGTAAATAATACGCCAACCTTCTTAAACCAAGCCATTAAACTGCAGTCTCTGAAAAAAAACTAGAGGGAAAACTGAGTGTCAGTAACATTGTTTTCATTCCATTTCACCAAATAAGAAAGTGCTGGTAAAGACCCTCAGGCCTGTTTGAATTGCTTCTTGCTCCAGCTCTGTCATGTCTTCGTCAAGACGCTGAGGTACAAATTAGACACAAACAGTTTATAAGCTGCCCTTTCTCTCGCTCTCTGTTTTCATCACTTATTTTTACTCAGTTGCACAAACACACACAAAAGCCTACACACACACAAAAGCCCTGTGATGTCGAAACATGGTAGCTGGATGTAATTTTTTTTTTTTAAATGTAACTGCTATTTGCACAGAACAGGATAGACATGGGTATTATTTGTATTTTGTATACTAATACAGTACAAGAGATACATACTACAACCCACATCCGAACTTGGCAGCTTAAGAAGAAAAGTGTCTGGCGGATGATATGCAACTGTAATGGTGTTATTCCAATGGTGTGATAACGCACACTTAATTCTCACACTAACTTCTATTTAGACCCCGTTTACACAAGGACGATACGGGTTGCATCTGCATAGTTTATCTTGCAAATAGACCTTTCGTTTACACGAGGCCATAACAAAACAATAGAAACGGACCCCACAAACGATAACGGGTCCCAAGGTGGATAGATCTGCAAACGGAACACTCTGGGGGGGCAAACGGCTCCGTGTGTACGCCTCTATACAATCATTTTCTGATAGCAATGAAATAGCCCCGCCTCCCTCTCCCCACGTCTCCTGCTCAGAGATCAGCTGATTCTTATATTATTATATAGAGTCATTATCAAATTGTTTTAATGCTCAATAAATAACAAAGAAGACCTCTGACCGGCACTTTTCAAATTTTGTCCGGAAGATTTCAACTTTAACGGACATGTTGACCGCCCAAAAAATTTTTTTACTGAAACTCTGCCGCATGGTTCCCTCGTCCCTTGAAAGAGGCGGAGAGGTGGGTGGTTTTCATCTGCTGGTGGACTACCGGAGAGATTTGCAGCAGGAGCACACGCCGTCCACCGCGGAGAATAAACAGAAGGGCAACCATGGCAACCATGCTTCGGGGTCTTCTTCGCTGCTTTTGGTGTATTTTGTGGCGGTAGCAGCGCCACTTACAGGCCCGGCATATGTGCTACAGCGTTTCCAGCGGGTCGAGCGGTCTCATGTGAACGGACACGTTAAATGAGCCGAATGCGTGTGAACGGAAGACTTTTTTGAAAACGCATACGGTGCGTAAACGCAAACGTTCCCGTGTAAATGGGGTCTTACACTGCATCCTCGCAGCTGGGGGTGACCATGCTGACGCAGGACACTACCGCCCTGCTTTGGAGGAGAGCCAAGCCATAATGGGTTCCTGCCAAAACCTAAACTCTGTGGACGTCATGGAGATTGGCACAGCATGTCGAGATGTAACATGTGTGGACAAATGTATTTTGGTTGCTATATTTTTGCTCAAATTAAAAGTGGGAGTCGTTGTTCTTTGGAACTTTTTCTACTCCTACAATTCGAGTTCTGACTCTGATCTCACAAATATGAGCATCTATATTTTCTGATTCACCCCTTGCTGTTTGTACTAATAGGAAGTTTACTGCAAATGTCAAGGTTTAAAAATGAAAGCCCCCCTACTGGAGCACACCTATAGCTTTCAAAGAAAAAATACATAACATATAATGTTGTATGTTTTAATGGTGTATTTTTAGAATACTATATACAAAAGTGCAAATTGGCTGATTTAACATTTGTCAGAAACACTGACATGCGCGTCTGCTAGGGGTGTAACAGTACATGTACCCGTACCGAAATTATTCGGTACGGGCCCTTCGGTTCGGTACACGTGTGTACCGAAGTGTACCGAACGAATATAACGTTAAACGTAAACAATTGAGAACGTGAACAACTTTTTGGAAGTAATCTCAGGTGCTGCGTCGCAGCATTCAGAGTAATTTGCTCACATTGAGTTCAACGCGTCATAGAGCGAGCAAGTCATTTCATTGGACGAGAGGCATACTATGAGAGCTGGTCACAGGGATGCGTTCAAATGTAGTCAGTAATTTGAGGAACTGTCGAAATGGCAAACGCAGATAAAGTTGAGCTCGAAAATCCTCCAGCATCATTGAAGTCTCCGGTTTGGGAAAATTTTGGTTTCGCAGTTACGTACAAGGATGACGGACAAAGACAGGTGGACCGAACCAAAGCTGTTTGTCGGCATTGTTAAACTAAAATTGGTTACGCGGCTGGCAATACATCAAACTTGCACACTCATTTGAAAAGGCATCACCCAAACATCACCGGTACCAAAAGAAAAAAGACTGAAGTGCAACTCAACTCCCACTAGCATTTAAGCCTCCACCACTCGCAAAAAGTTCAGAACGAGCCAAAGCTATTACAAACGCCAAATATTCTTATGTTGCCATGTTAGCAAAGCGCTACCTGGCTGTATCTGCTACCTCTGTACCTGTGTTCTCCGCAGCAGGAGACATTGTTAGTGCCGGCAGATCTGCCCTTTCGGCAAGCAATGTGGACAAGTTCATTTTTCTTTAAAAAAACATGAAAATACAATGACAAGCAAGTCATAATGTCAAACTGGCTGCTTAGGTACGAGTACAGTACAGTTAAAATACAGATTATTTCAGTTCATCGAAATGCTGCACCTTAATGTTTATTTTATTATATTTTGTATTTATTTGAGTGAATATTCACAGTTTAATAATAATTAAAAACCCAAAACTAATAGTTTATGTTTTGTGAGTACGAGTACAGTAAAGTTCAAATATAGATTATTTCAGTTCATCTAAATGCTGTCACCTTAATGTTTATTTTATTATATTTTGTATTAATTTGAGTGAGTACATTATTCACAGTTTAATAATAATTAAAAAAAAACAAAAAAAATGTTATGTTCGTGATAATTTTTTCTGCTGTACCGAAAACGTACCGAACCGAACCGTGACCTAAAAACCGAGGTACGTACCGAACCGAAATGTTTGTGAACCGTTACACCCCTAGCGTCTGCAAAAGTACCTCAGCACATTACGCCAAGCTTGAATGTATTATATTATTATATATTGTAGGTTTATATATGTTGATACAAGACTAGGCTGCTGCCGGATAATGTCGGCATTCGGAAAGCTGCGCTTTGATGGTGTGGATATGGAGGTTACTTTTTGCCTGCGAAGTTTGCATGTCACCTTGTAGGGCTCGTCCTTTACACGCTCAGAAAGGTCCCACACTTTCGATTCGCTGCCCGATAGAATTTAATGAGCAGGCACAGCTCTGAATGAGTGTGAGGGGTTTTTCTGCTGTTGTGTCATAGCACATGCAGCGCAGTTTTGTTTTCTTCAACTACCAGACTATGGAAAAATTTGTCAACAAAGATTTTTTGCCGTCTAACGTTAAGTTGATTAATTTGGAGCAGCCCTAGTTTCCTTGCTGCAGTCATTCTGTGTTCAAGGCCTGTATAGCATGGGGACTAAAATACTTATTATATATGCACACAATGGTGAAGAAGTGCTGCTGCTTCTTTGTTGGGACCACATACTGATGGTATTTGGATCTGTCAGGTATACTCTGCGTATTCAATCTTCTGGAGTGCACACTGCTTTTGTTAAATATGGTTTCAAAAACATATAAAATGCAAGTTTGCTTCAAAAATAATCCTACTACTGGATAAATGTTGGGTAGCTTGATTTGCAGTTATATCTTTAGCCCTTCTGTGTAGAGCACTTTTTAAAGCTTAATTTTTTCTGTGACCTGCCAATCACCTTCCCTGCAATACTTACAATCTGAGAAAGTGCTTTTTGCACTCCAGTTGCTTTACTATGCCGTTATCTTAAATGATCAAATGCTTTCAACCAGGCTTCTGCATGCCATTTTCAAGTATGCGTTGGCTAACACCAAAGCACCCAAGCTTCCTGATTAAAAACAATAGTTGATTGGCTTTCTCACAAAATCTGCCCTACGGATCTTTTTTTGTTGGCGGATAAATATATAAACTGTGGGGAGGAGTGAAAGAAACAATACAGCTACAACTGCCGCGGTTAGAGGAAGAAATAAAATGCTTATGGTAGTTTGGACATACCTAATCTTCATCATATTGCCAAAGTAAGCAGTCTGCTGCCTTTATTGGGGAAACAATTGGGGTGCTGTGTATGCATCGTGATCACAGTTGCTCATTACCTGACACAGTAGAAGAGCACAGCCTGATAAATATCTGCCATTGGAGGATCCACAACAATGTTTAGAACAGAGAGAGTGTTCACTAGAAAATGGACTTAATGTGAGCATATATTCCTTTATTGGGTGCTTTGCTACAGTTTGTCCAACCCAATCATTATTTTGGTATTTTGCAAGGCACAACCTCTTATATTACAGTGACAAATATCTCCTTCTTGACTCATTCAGAACATAAAATATATCTTAGCATGGAACAAATTATCTTGCTATAATGTACACGCAATATTTTCTTTTCAATATAAAATCCAGGGCAGGCTTAGTTAACCGTTAGAAAGGTTAGTTCCTTTTTTTCCACCTTCTATTTATGTTTGATAGGTACTGTACGTACTGTTCTATGGTGAAGCACATTTGGGATTGGTTGCCTAGACAACTTTTCAATTCATATATATCTATAGCTTAGGAACTGCTGTGTATTGAGCTGTCATGATTAACTACATTTTTATATTAATGGCATGGCCATACATGTGTTAACTTTTTCCTGTGTTCCTATCTGTTCTCTTTGAACTGAAGAAATCTGATAACAGACCTGAGGTATAATTTAAAAAAGCACCAAAAAGATTTGTGTCAACTAATTAACACTCATCTTGAATCTCAAGTACACTGCTTAACATCAAAGCTGCTCAATTTTACACCTTACCACACAGGAATTATCTCCTCACTGGTGTGAAATGCCATTAAATACAAATGCTTCAGATCCCATAAGCAGGGAGAGCAAGACTTTAGCATAATGGTTGCTATACCGAAGTATGTATTCATACAGTAGTATTCATGTATGTGAATACAACTGTTTAATCTTTAGATAAGAGACTAAATAATGTACGCATGTGAATTTATAGTGGTAACACTGGGGGAATAATTTACCAGGCTGTTAGAGGCCCTTAACGACTTTCATTTGGTCCTGTACTATGAATATGTGATGAGAATGTGAAATATATTTCAGAGGTATAGACTAGAGAAAATATTGTGATGGGACCCCCCAGACGCATCATCAAATCGGGCCATGGATGTAAAGTGGGGTGTCTGTGCCCATTTCCTTACTTCCTACTACACTTGCGCAGGCCATACACATATTTACACTCAGTCTTGATTTTGACTACACACCAGTAAAGTTGTGCATTTGGATTTGTCAAAGATTGGGAGGGGAAGAAACCTGGCATCTTTGAGCAGGACAAAAAGATATACTGCAAAGCTGCACTACTGGTATTTTGTATGACATGAATTAAGCGTGGACTAGAACAGAAAAACAGTAAAGAGTCAAACAAAAAAAATATCATTGTAGATGAAGCATGTTACTATTTGAGAAGTTTGTTTTAGGAAGAATTATATTGCATTTAGGTGATCATATGATGTAAATCCTAGAAACAAAGCCAATGTCAGTGTTACTGTTGACATACTGTACACAGAAGCAATAAACAAAGCAAACTTAAAATTTCTGTAAAGCTTAATCCCACAGCTTGTTTACATAATTGTACCTACACTTTAGAACATCATTTATGCTGACTTTGTTTTGTTGATAAAACAACGATTTGAATACTTATTCAATTAATTAATTTAATAATGTATTATATGACACTTAAAGTATCTTGCCAAACAATTTAGGGACATTGCTATACCAAACCAGAATCTTTCTGGCAGACTACTTCTTCTAATTACTATAACTAAAAGGGCTTCCTGATTTGGTCAAGGTATGTAAAAAAAGCATTTAAAACAATCAAAATGGACAACAAACAGAGATGACCTGCAGTAGAAGCTTGACAAAGTGAAGGAGAGTAATGTGGAACAACACATATACTTCAGGTCCCAAAAGTTGTATTTCCTACCTATGAGACACTGTGCAATGGTTTCCTAGTTTCTGACCTTTTTTCTATTCTTGGCTAGAGAACTATGTCTCTGAATCTGGCTCCAATGTGTTAAGCCCAATAACAGGCTGGATGTAATGCCAGCATGAGGGTCTGGAGCCCAAGCAGACTTACAAAACACATTATGACATTTGTATAAATATAAACTAATTTCATTACAATTATTATCAATATACAGTAGCTTTCATTGATTGTTTTAAATGGGTTGTTCTCAACTGTCACACAGAAACAATACCTGCATGTACTGTAGATTATGGAAGAAATACAAACAAAGAAAATGCTCAACACCTGCAGAAACTCTGCGTTGCTGCTCAGTCTCTGAATGCAACACAGTGCATCTTGGCAGAGCACTGTCAACAGCAGCAGCCAAAACCTTCTATGTCGGTCTACATTGTTTCTTTCATTAGTCTTCCAGCTACTGCATCCTGAATAAACAGGCCAGTGAGAGATTCAAGTACTCTGATTGCAAGCAGAGTAAAAGCAACAATGCCCAGATTGCAGATGTTTTTTTTCTTCTTAATAGGTCAGACACGAGGTTACTAAAACATGACTGAAATAAAAGCATAAACTAAGAACATTTGGTTAATACTGTACTTTTGAAAATGAAATCTAAATATTGCCGATCCTGCTTCGAGGACTACAGGAAAGTGCCTGGTTGCTCAAAACATTCACTCAAAAATAACCAGCTCTGACATGTCTTTACAGCTGTCTACTAATGCATCAATCAATGTTTTGGCAACTTCTTCCAATACTTTTTATGGAAGTAATGTGTTATGGGGTAGACCAAAAAATATAAACGACATAAAAAGAGTGTAAAACCCGACAGAGGTATTGTTTGCTGGGTCAACATTTTGTAAGCAACAGGTCAGGAGACTCAGCTTCCGTTTTTAGTGATGCCATTTCATATTTGAAAAATGAGGCCAGTCACTAAATGTCATCTTCTCGCCCCTTTGTCATCCCATCACTCTTTTCACAACTTGTCACATTGAAACCCAGTCTGTGACATGAGCAAACTGATAGCTTCCTTCCAGGCAGGCTAGTGGGCTTTATTAATATTTATAGAATAACAGCTTAAGGCCAGGCCCCTTGAGAGCTATCAATCCATTTTGCTGCCTTACACTTGCAAAATATATTGACAACTCCTTTTCAGCACTCCCCTGCCCCTGAAATCCTCACTTTGCAGGTGTGCAGTAGGTCTAAAAAAATGTGACAGTTTTACACAAAGACAAAGAAAAGGCTTTTATTCTCTTTTGATTTAATAACCTGCTCAATTGGTGAGGCTGAAGTCAATTTTTAAAGAGCTGGGGTTAACAAATTCTTGTTACGGAATATAAAAATGAGGCCAATCATGACAGCATGTCATGGATGTCAACATGGTGTACGACGGACCGATGAAAAAAGAGGCCGTGTTGGCAGCACTCTCATGTCTCAGACACAACCAGCCAGTTTGAGCCAGTTTTCAGTCTAAAGTTTTGCCTAGGACCTTGAGAGTACAGAAGAATCCTCTCATGTCACTTGTCTCTTGTCAAACATAAACATGTGAACAGCTGACCCTTGACGTAAAGTGACATGCACATGGACATAATCAAAGGGAGATGGTTTCCTTCCTCAGACGTTATCTGATTGCTAGGATTAGGAAAAAGATAATAGAGACGGCAAAGTTATTTCATTTATTTTTTGCCCAATAAACGTTACCAGCCATCCGTATTGCTGTGAACCCAGCCATCCTTATGGATAAAGGCAGACTATATCATCGTAAGGTGTCATGCTAACTGCAGCATGATAATTGTACCTATTATCCGTTCAGGCTTTAAAATAACATTTGATGAGATTTTTACTATTTTAATCTCTAACTGAATTTGTAAACGTGTAGACGCCATTCTTACTTCAATTCCTTAATTGTCTAAAGGCCCTGGTGGCAGCAGGCAGTGTATTTCCTTGCTTTTAAGAGTAGCTGATTTATTTATTTTTTAGAGATCCACTATAACAATAAATATAACTCCAAGCTGCATATCCATTTAACACGTGAACAAATATAGTTCTGTAATCGTCCATCTGGATAAAAATGGAAAAAATATAAATTAACCTCCCAAAAAATGATCTCTTTAATTATAGCTAACAACAGCATATAGGATATCCGGTTAAATAATGTTACTGCCTGGCAATACAGTTTAAGAAGTGTATAAATCCAAGTACCAAGACAAGGCAGATGCAGAAAGATGCCAACCTTATCAAAAATCTCACTATGATCTGAACATTTTAATGTTTTAAGAGGAGGCTTAATCAGAGAGGAGTAGGATAAGCCTCTAAATATACTGCACCTTCTCTTTAATGTAGCCTTATCATTTATCCTCTAAAGAGACTCTGTCATAGCAATTACAGCTTACTCTCACAGAAACAAATTAGCATGAGATCTTACAAGAAATCCAGCACTGTGAAGTTAAACCTTACAAATGGTCTGTAATACAGAAGAGTAACATTTAATCATGCCTACCTTAAAACGCTTGAACCAAAAATATCCATGGTCTGTAATTCAAGATTCACCATTCAAAGGTTTATGTTTATTGTCATATCATATACAAAACTATGGTGTCATGTCATGTGTATTTAGAGTATGAAAACGGCATGTTGTTTGTCCACCTATTGTGACCACTGTCACAGTCCCATTCAATTACCTCCAGATGAAATAAGGGCAGTCAATTCACAGCATATCAAAAAACATTAAAATAAACCAAGATGCGTAATGTGATGGTTATCAAACGATCATGAGTTTATTGTGTTAATTAAAGAAAGCCCTATAATAGGGCTAAAAGCTACAGTTCAATTAAGTATTGCAACAACTAAATTGTTTTTGTGTTTACTCTTTTATTTAGAAAAGCAACAGATCAAACCCCTTTTTAAGTGATGAGCTGCCAGGCTGCACGATACTGCGGAAAACAGTGACACCATGGCTGTTTATTAAACCCTGCACCAATCACTGCTGTGATAGGGAGAAATGCTGCATTCACAACTAAGTATGAGTAGAAGATCAGTAGATATACATTTGTATGAGCTGCCACCACTCCCCTAAAATCACATTTATTGTTTTTAAAACAGGTAAGCTGGCATTGTGGTACATTCATTTGTAAAAAGAAAAAGGAAAGCTTGCTAGTACCAAACAATATTATTATTCAAAACATTACACAGCCATGCGTACTGCAACCTTACTGTATATGCTGCTTTCCTACTGTAAATCACTAGGGTTCAATTACCTGCAAATTAACTGCCGTTTCACTATCTTGCATAAGATTATCCAGGTCATGATGAAATGCCACAAGGGAGGCTGTTCTGATGGGAGAATTTGAAGATGCAGAAAATATAAGATGCCACTTTGTTAGTCTGATAGCTGCAAGGAACATGATGACTGCCAGCTAAATCACCCTCTTAATGTGACATTCAAGAAGTGTTAGGACATCTTATTATTCCTGTCACTTTTTTCAAGTTGAACATGGGTTTAAGTTCAGTCATCAAATTACTAGCTTCTTTATCTGCTGTCCATAGCTGTGTCAGGCCACAGCATGTACACACCAAGCCGAGTGGGGCAATTTGCTGCAGTGCATTTAACTCTAGTGGTGTAAAGCACATTGACCCGACAGTTAGCCAGAGTCAGTCTGTGAGCAGGAGTTGGTTGCAGTTTGAAATGGTCAGCCTCCATTTCTCTCCATAAGTGGAGAGCCTTTTAGTGCATGATGGGCAATCAAACATAAAAGTTTACAAGGCCAGCAATCCCAAAAAGGGACTATTAGAGCAAATTATGTGATAATGCTTACTGTGACATTTATTTTTGTGGAAGTGCTCTGTTAACTGGCCCCCACAGGTATCCATGTTAGTTTCACATTTGTCAACCATTTTACTTGTACATTTGATCAATAATCTGGCAAATACCAAAAATGTTTCATCAGTCGTATTACTGTTTTTATGTTTGAGCAAGCCTCATCAAAGTTTGATTTATGTCTCTGTAGTGCATTTGAACTTCTGAAAATATGGGGATATTCTGAAAGGAGAGTGTCGGCACTTAGTGCACCTGGTCTCGTAAAATAGACTCATGATATTTGGCAGTTAGGAAACGTGCAAAGCAACCATCAGGAATAACGACCCTCCGAAGAGGCTGCCCATCCCATTACTGGTCCAAAACCATATTTAAAAGTGGCTACAAGATACAGTCAGTGTGAAGGCATCATTACGTTTTTTACCTCCAAACATCCTGTGATGTATGAAAAAGATTAAAAAACAACTCATAGGAATATAAGACCTGGGGTAATGCATGCTGCACACGAAGCAATGTACTTTGTTTGTACTTTTGCAGCCCTGTTGTACTTGCTTTAAAAAAATAAAAATGTTTTAAAGACTGGAGAAGGCCCTGTCATTTAATTCTGGGGTAAGCTAACCTTAAGTGTGTACAGCTTCTGTAAACAAAGTCACATTTTCAGTTTCACAACTGTCTCTGTATTTCCCCGCTTCCTGTTTATTATCTGGTGATTACCATTTGAATAAAACAAATATTTTATGGTCTTGTTTGTCTAAGATTTCAAATATCTGAGGGAAATGCACTTCAGACATTATTATTATTATTACCGGTACATTCGCATAATTCAGAGCATTCCCAGAGTAAGTGTTGTATCATGACTTGGTGATCTTTATGCGTTAGCTACAAAAACAGGCTACAAGTAGCCAGTGGCAAGAGATCGACAGCTGCTACCAATATAGAAGCTGTATTTCTTTAACAACCTCTGTTTTATGTTCTTTTTTTCTTCCGTCCTTCACAAACTAAATCAAGGTTTTGGAGAAGAAAATACCTTTTTGTACCTCAGACAAAATAAAAAACAGATCTAGCAACTGATGAAAAAAAGTCAAAAGTTGTATGTACTCTCACTTCACTATCCCCCAGTCTATGGAGGAAGATGTATCTGCTCTAAGAAATATTCTAAAAATAATCTGAAGTTATATGGCAGATTTTAATAAAAAAAACATGAACAGGATAATGCTCTACTCTGGCAGCATTGCGCAGACGAGAATAAACAAAGAAGCACATGTATGGATAACAAATACCACACCTGCAGATTGTCATTAGCGCCTACACCAACAAGAGTCATCTTAAAAATTGCTACAGGCATACTACGAACTGTTGGACACAAAGGGAAGTCTGTTAGTTTGTGCCAGGGAGGAGAAATACTACACTGTGTCTGGGGGCTCAAGTGCATAATTTCAACCCCAACCTCACTGCTCAAGTACTTTGTTTGAGTGATTCTGACTTTCAGAGTACCAAACAGGTGTAAGATTGCAGTTCTTTGAAAAATGGATCTGATCGTTTTAGAGGGGGAAAAAGCGAACACTGCAATTCTCCAGGATTACAGACACTGGGAAGAAAAATCTTTACAACATGTAATCGAGCAGTTATAAAGAGGGCTTAACTGTCATCAAAATCGTAAAAAATGTAATGGGTTTGTTTAGGTATATATTAACCTATTGTATAGGTTTATTATTTTGTTTGGCTAACAACACCAAGGTAAAATGTAATATAGGGCTGATATGCAAAACAATTGTGTAGCTCTTAAGTTAATTAAAAACTACTCAGCTTTTGTCTGTCGCTTTAAAACATTTGATTCAACATCTCACAAGGAACTACTATTCCTGAGAAGAGTTCCAGCACACAAAACACAACAATTAAATTATATTTTAATACCAAGGTCAATTCCACAATGAGTGAAACTAGATATATCTTCATAACGATGCAGCATAAAAAGATTTCAGTTTTACAATCAGAGGTTTCTTTATAAAGATCCATCTAGAGGCTATCCACAAAATAAATTGCCCACAACAATCAGTTGTTCACTTGGAAACACTGCATGCTTTTGATTTCTGCCGTTTCCTCAACGTATCGAACAGATTCTGGAGCTGTGCTGGCAACATTTGGATAAGGGGGTTGAGTGTGGTAGTGTGTATGGGGGGGGGGGGGGGCAGTGCCCAGCTTTCATGTCCAGTAAAGTGGTGTAATTGTGACAGTTACCCATTAGTTCTATATGTGATAAATCACAAGATGACAGACTGCGGCTTTAACTAAACATAATGCTCCGGGCTAAAAAGGCACCACTCCTTGTGTTGCACTCGATGCTGCTACATTGACAGAGGAACAGGAGAAAAGATGTACAATTTCCATGTGAAAATCAGATATGGTAGGTTAACTTTAAAGGCAAAGAGATTCAATTAATGGTAAGCTTTAATGCAAGCCAAATGCTTTAAAGCAAGCCAATGCTGCTTTGCTTATTATATTTTATTTTCCATTAACATTATCTTATTTATATTGCCATGATTTTGTCATGCTGAACCAAACAATATCATTGAAACTAAAGCATTTAAAGTACCCATTTCACTCAAAAGCAGCCATTCCCTCCCTAGATGACGGAACAGTTCTCTCAACAATTATTACTTGAAACACACAATATCCCCCTAGAAAACTCCAGAGGGACACCTCATTGTAGCCTCTCAGTCGTTGTTCTGCCCCGTATGCTGCCAACGTTAGTTCAAACACAACAATCGTTTATGGAATATAACAAGGTCCAACTGCAACTTATATGTCATCTTCCTTCTTACAGCAATCTGTCCTTTAGAGAATAGCTGTGCATTGAGTTCACAATGAAACAACACAAAGGCAAAAAGATAAGCAACAGATTTTTCATTTGTGATCACAAAGGCAGGGTTATTTCCCCCCCTTCTCATGCAGAGAACTAGTGCTGAGGCTGCTTCTCAGAGCTCATCAGCACGACAAAGACAACAGGGAGAATGCAGCCTTGTTCTACAAAGGTTAACCTCGGCGGGACCTTACAACTTCAGACTTTTCATTTGATGACTCTCCCAAACACTTGCCATGCAGGATGGAGGGCCTCAGGATTCCCTTGGATTTAACCTCTAATATATGAGGTCACGCAACCTGCTATGCCAAATGACGGCACTTGTAAGCTTTGTTATTTGCAATAAGCTCCCACACAGAGAGATTTTTTTCTAATGGTTCTGAAGTCTGCAGTATGCCTTGGGAACATTTGGAATACAGACAAAAAATAACTTGTTCAATTTAAATCAAGTCACAAAAGTATTCCTTTGTATCTCAGTGCTGCCAAATAATAGATATTATTGTTTGGGCACAAAGGTATACAAATATTATTTTTAATTAAATGAGGAGTTCGCTTTAGTTTAAAATTGTACACAACTCTTAAGTATGCTTTGGTTTATTACAGGAGAAATTATCTATGAATAATATTGTAAAGCAGCGTAAGAACAAAATATACTATAAGTACGAGTTTTTCCCCATCAATACACTCAGAGGTGTGTGTGTCAGTCCTACTTAACTCGCCCAATCAGATTGCGGAGCTGGTCTAAGCTGTGTATAGGGCCCCAACAATGACTCCCAGGGGTCCTCCTCACGCTTTTTCTCCTTCAGTCTGAAATGTTTGTGAACTGCAAAACATTCAAATAGGGAGGTTTCATTATTTATTCCCCTTAACCTAATCGGTTTGATTGTGACCCCATGATATCATGCAGTTTTTAAGGCTATGCCTCATTAATTTAACAGGACAAAATCATAAAAAATAGGAAAATCTAATTATGGTTGATCTACATGTTTATTTTATGACTTTAATATGAGACTATAGTTAGTTTGTGATTTATTATTTGTTTGGATGTTGTTAAAACCACAGTACTTCTTGGACATGTTCGTTAATTGTATTATGCTGTAACAAAACTTTCAGCTATGCAGTTTTCCTAAGCCTTACAAAGCATTTCTGCATTTAAAACAGCACACACACACACACACACACACACACACACACACACACACACACACACACACACACACACACACACACACACACACACACACACACACAATCCACTGGGCTAGTTCTGCTACACACTAGGCTACTACATCGAGGCCACTTCGAAGTTAAATATGGTCTCACCTGTTTTAAAAAAAAGGGAGGGGGGCTACAATCCCAATTTCAACCATAACAGATCTAAATTTCCTTTCTACGCCTTTGAATACAAACAAACGTGTTTACAGTAATGTAACTCAGTCTATTCGGACACAGCAGGGCACTTTAACCCACCTCTAAATTCAGAAAGCAAGTCCTTACCCGTCCTCATCCGTTATGTACCCCTCTCACATCATTTAGGAGGTGCTGCAGCCGTGCCTATTCCTCAGCCTGCTTTGAAAGGCAACTTACCTAGCTATCACATCACACAGTTCGACCCTGTTAAGGCGGTCTACGAAACCCTTTAGGCTGCTATAAAACCGCCGAGCAGGTAGCCTACCGTGCTGCGCCGTTCACGAAGCCCCGTTAATCTCTCACTGTCCGAGCTATAACATGCGGGTAAATGGGTAGTTTTGTAAAATAAAAGACAGCTTCAAAGAACGGTGCAAAATAAAAATAAAACAAACGTAGTAAACTGACCGCGGCTTCCTACATTAGTTCCCCGTATGCGCTCCGCTACTGCATGATGTTTGTGTGCAGCTGGTTTTTTTCTGCAACACTGACAAAAATCACAATAAAATGAGCCTTACCATGCTGAAGACGCATCCAATGTAGCAGGCCGGTCCCGTTGACAATTCACAAATATACTCTGAGATGCTCCCAAAAAGCCCTTATGCTTCTACTTCGTCTCCTTCTCGGTCTTCTTTCCTCCCTTTCGTTTTGATAGTACCCGGAGCAGGCGAGTGTATTTCCACTGTGCACGACACGGTATGGCTGAGGGAAAATCCTCCTCCTCCTCCTTCTGCTGTTGTTCCAAGGTGCTGCTGCTGCTGCTGCTGCTGCTGCTGCTCACAGCGCTCTCAGAGAACCACACATGGGTGAGGGAGGAAGCCGTCCAAGATGTCCATTAGCATGCACACCTAATTGAAAGGCGTGAAAATCCTTCGGGAGAAATATGTGAAATAGTCTCCGGACACACAGTGGGAGATAAAGTGACTCGCCAGCCGCTGTGCTGGGGAATGACAGGCGCCGTGGTCCCTCACGATTTACAATTACGAGTTCAGAGAAGGGATGAGTGTGCGACTGTGCGTGGTCGCCCCCTTCGGTACTGAGCCATAGTCTCTTCAGATATCTGACCGTTTCGGTTTTTCCTCTCCTTTTTTTATCATCTGAAACAAATAGGTTTCAAAATCATCTTAAAGGAATTTCAATTGTTCAATTCATGATTGAAAGAAACCGTGTCAACTATATATTAGCTACATTTTTCAAAACAAACTAAAGCAATTACTTACATTGTGATAAGAATATCTTTTTAGAATCTCAAAGTGCATTCATATTTAAATGTAAGTGAAGTATTTGTAATTTGCTTCAAGTGTACAACTTGTTTATTAATTATATAAAAAACATGTAGGCACAGATACATCTGCCTGATATTAACTTGGATCTTTAAGCAATTTTCTATTCATCTTTTTTCTTTTTGTCAAATATTCTACAAGAATAGGTTTTAGCCTTAAGATTGAATATACTTTCTGTTGTTTTAGTTGTCTGAAAAGAAAACTAAAATGTGCAAGTATACAACTAAACAGTTTAGCATTTGACAATAATTTCCGTAACCTCTGCTGTAACATCTGACACTAGAGTTTGTTAGGTTATCGAGGAAAAAAGCCATCTGTCTTGTTCCATCTGACAACACTTTTGTCTGGCCAAGTCTATACTAAATCCCTTGCCATACACTTATCTCCAATTCCTAGTTTCTTCTTGAGGGTTAAAAAGACTGGTCAAGAGATCCTGGCCCTGGAAGTGTGTTTGGTCACCCAGAGAACAAGAGAGGGGCCATGTGTGGCCTTTAATTCACTGCATTGTCTGCCAAAAGCTAATCTTGGCCAGACTCAGAGTCTTAACGCTCACGGACTGTGAATGGACTAGTGAAAAGTTAAATATGCTTTCAAATGTAAAACTGAAGACTGGTCTGGTATTGTGGTCGTGTCTTTGTTGGAATGTGAGATTTGCCGTTGACCCAGGCAACAGGAGGAAGGGGCCCAGTTGCAGTTTGAGAAGATGCATTCAGGCTCACGCTTGCAAGTGGCTTTTATTCAGAGTTTATGCACAACTTTTCATGTGGCCAAATGTGCAAAAAATAAATTGATGCAGGTTATGTTTTGAAGATCAGCATTTGACAGAGATCAAAAACAAGAGCTCAAAGGGATCAAATATTGGACATCAATGTGCCCCACACATGACTCCAAATGATTGATAAGGATGCTTGTTCTTGCTAGATAATTAAATAAGTAACTGTTTACTGACTGTTTTGCCATATGAAATTAAAAGGCGATGATATTACAAAGCTGTGTTAACTGATTGTTCTCGCTGCCTCAGATGGCCAAAAAAAACAGTTTTTAAGGTTTTTAATAAAAACAAAAATGCAAAATGAATGCTCTCTATGGTGGAACCAGGCTGCTGCAGGAGCAAAGAGTAATAAGAAAAAGCACAAAAATAGAATATTTCTAAAAAATAAAACAATCCTTTAAAATGTACAGCGATAACAGTTAAAACATTGGCAATATCTAAGAAGTTTGTTATTTCAACAGCAGAAACTAGCAGGCACTTGGAGAGTACCGACCTCTGCCAACACTCAACATTACTCCTGTCACTTAATTTTTGATTCATTCCTCAACTATCCCCTTAGGCTCTTGATTTAAGTCTGTATCTCCATTAGTTTCAATATTTCAGTAGTTATGGCGACAAAATATACTGTTCTGTCTATTTTAAGTCCTAAACCTAGACCTGAAGATGCCCTGCTGGCTGGCAGAACTACAGTACAAACAGACGTTAAAAAAACAGAGGCGGTAGAACGACTAAGATGAATAAAATATGTGTTACATGCGAGGGATATGGAATTAGAGCTCTCTGAAATAAGTTTCAAATTGATCCAAAAGACAAAACACGGAGCTTTGCATGTACGAATGTAGTCATATCTCTGTGTACAGAGCTGTACAGATGTTCTCATCAAAACTCCAGATGGAGATACAGTACCTGTTCAGGAAAACGACCACTGTGTAATCTGATTTTGCATGGTTGTCTGCTTTCATAATCACTGTCATAATAACAACCTGCTGTAAATTATATATGGACGGAGCCATCATGAACAAACATATTTAAACTGTGTTACTGAAGGTCCATATAAGATAGTGGATTTATCAAATCAATGATATTTAAACCATTCTGTATAATTTGAGTTGATGTGTTAATATAAATTATAAACTAAGGCTATCTATCAATCACAAAGTTGTTTATAAATAGCATATTGAAGATTTCAATCTGTTTGGAATAAACTTACTAATAGTGGCTATGAGCTGGTGAAATGTCAGTCTGCAGCACTGTGTTCTGGCAATAGTCAGAGAAGGAAATGTGTTTGCTTTTGAATCAAGGCTTAGTGCTGGGACTCAAATTATATGCCCCATAAAACTCTTAATTAGGGAATGCTTGGCTATGCTGTACCCCAACTCCCTGTCTTCTTTTCACTCTACTTTTTTTTTGACATTTGTAAAGCATGGGAAATATTTAGAATCTTATCTACTACAGCAGAACTTATATATATATATAAATAACATAGCTCACAGATGACTGAAAAGTTCTTAAATATTTTCATCCAGCCAATAATAAACATATATGATTCATAAATGACAGCACCTCTATGGTGAGTCAGATTCAGTGCATCAGTGTCAAAACAGTGGAGGCTGATTTTCTGTCTGTGAGCAAGAATGCAAATAACAGTATATGGTTAACAACTGCCACAATATGTCAGTTTGAGCAGAACTGACCTTAATGGTTGTAAGAAAAGAAAATAAGAGCACAAGCTATGATGACACTGAAATGAAAAGGAGGCATACTACTGCACAGAAAATCGAATTTTAAAGAAGTTCCATGTAATAAGTATTATATTAGGAAGGATTGATAAAAATAAAAAAAGCAGGCAGCTCTCAACAATGTTAAGCTTTTAGCTTTGAAACCAAAATTGCTCAGATTATTTATATTTAGTTTTTGATAAAAACAAAAAACAGTTCCTTCAAGACTGAGTGAAAACAAAACGTTAGATGAAGGGAGAAGAACAATCCTCTGTGTGTGACCACCTAGGATCTATGAATAATAATAATTATACTTGTGAAATGTTATGGCATTTAGCAATGTCAACTGACTGAAGTTTGGAATTTATATTGGAATTACTTTATTTGGAGTTTACATATAAAAAACTAATGTATCAATTACATTCTGCTGTTAACCTTATGTAGCCTCACCATTTACCAACTTCAAACTTATATGTCTTTGTTTTTCCAGTTCGACACTAGCAGCATTATAAAAAATAACTTTATTTAAGGTTAATGTGCAGCTACAATATGGTGATCAGATGGTTTTACAGTACCACAACCATCATCTTTTGAGTGAATGGCAAGATGACTTGTGACAAAATTCGAAAATATATGGAGCTAGCTGGTGTTCGCTATCTATTTGCCTAGTTAGCTAGCTGACAAGCTACCTAGCAAATGTTAGCTATCTAGGTAGCTGTTGCTTACAACTTAATAACAGTTTATGCAACATTTTAAAAATGGTTTATTTGGAAAGTAAATGTTGATGAAGCTGGCTTGGCGATGCTATACAAATTCTTAACAATTACTCTGTGACCGGAAGTACCAACACATAATTCGGCAATGTGGAAGTTTGCTAGAGCCGGCGAAGCGTAAGGTGAATACTTACCTGAGGCAACAAGTAAGTGATGTATCGTTCATTGCAGTTCAGAATCTTATTTATAACACCCGGTTTACTCTAAATCACCTTTCCAGCTCATTAGTCTTAATGTGGGAGAACATTTGGACTTAAAAGGTTTGGTAGACTACTATTAGAGAAACTCTCAGCTATGATAAACTGCCCTTTATTCCTTAGCCCTATTCTTAAATTGGCCACTTAAGAGCAGGCTTTGCAAATTAAGCCCTTGTTTAGGGCTTACATTTCATTTAGACCAACTGCCTTGGTGATGGCCAATTGCAGTGCCGCTCAAGAAAACCATTTTAAGAACCCATCTCTTTTTTTTTCTTTTTCTATTCTCTCAAGATCATTGTGTTGACAGCAAGTGAAATATACATTTGAATTCCAACTGCTTGTTTGTTTTCTTTCTATATTAGCATTCCAGTTTGAGGATTTTTCTCATGAAATTGCCAAGCCTTCTTCAGCTTCCATTACAACTTTCTTGCATGGCAAACTTTCATGGCAGTTCTTCGGCTTGTCAGTTCAAGCTATTCCCCTAGAACCGTAATAGGATCAGGTCTCGGAGCTGCTTCCACATGATTGATGAAAGATTAAAAGGATTTTTGAGATTGAAGGCACATTTAGCTCCCTGCTGAGGTCCAATGTCTTGTCCTTGTGCTGGCAGTGGGGCTGCCACAATGCAGATGAGATTATCACTGCGGTGAATGACGATTATTTGAAATGGTTGTGAGAAAGTCTGAGAGACATGCCAACAGGGACAAGAAAGCAATCATTTGTAATCAGGCCATTCTTTTCTTCAGGAGAAACTTGTGGTCTTAATGCTCGTAGGTGTAAGGTAAGAAAATAAGATTTTGTAAAGAGTGAAAAACAAGAAAAAGAAAAAAGACTTGTTGGAAACCAAAGTGTGTGGTTGAACCATGTTACATGGGTAGTCGACTTACTATAGTGTAAATTCCTTCATATTAAATGTCCACATGCATGTTTTGGTCTTGGTAATATTTGTATTTAAAGTGTAATAATGTAGCCTATTATATCATACGGTAAAGCTAGGTTTAGTCAAATAATTAAGTGTTGCATTGTTAAAATACATTTAATGAAATAGTAATGCTATGCAATTTGTTCTTCTGGATCACCCATCTAAAGTGTCATTGTCCTATTTTATTCACAAGCCAATGTACAGTGGAAAGGCAGATTGTTTTGGTTGCTTATGCAAATAAACAGACAACATATATTATTATACAGAAAGGCAAAACAGTGACAGCAAATATACACATCTCTGTTCTCCAATAGGGTATCTATAGCAAGTTGAACGTGTAGGAATCCTTTAAAGTCATAGTGGCTAAATAAAGAATCAGCAGTTGAATGAAATGAGGTGGTAACTTAATTAATTTCATAGAGTAGGATGTTCTCAGTTGGTGCATGATATTAAGAGGGGTGTAACATAGCTTAAGCACACTGAAGTGTCCATCCAGTCACTACTTTTGAAAGACTAAATTGAGCACTTTATTAAAGCTTTTATTGACTTTATAACGCCTCAACATATTGCAACCTTGTGTGTCCAATGTGGGCACATTATGCTGCGCGTGATGACTAAAGCATAAACGTATTCAACTGAAACAGGAACACTGGGTGAGCTTTGCCCTTGAAATGCTGTCATCCCTGTGACCTGAGCCATTTCTCTGTGGAGGCATATGATTAGTGGCGGCCAACAGCATGTCCGTTAAAATGAAGTTGCAGCTCAGCGCCCTGCCCCCTGTTGTCTTAATGTGAGCTGAAGTGCGGTGTCAGGGTCAAAGGTCAATTCTCAACAATAACACAAAATTATCCTTTTTTTATTTATTTGTTTGATTCTATAATTCAGGCTTTTTGGCGTCCGTCAGGAACTGAATTTCAAAATAAAGTTACCGGAAACAGACGTAGGCGATTACACACCCACTGAACTGATTACCCAAGATCCCCAGCTATGGTTGAAGCTTGGTGATTGGATGTTTTAGCCGCAATGCACGTTGGGATATGGTGTTAATGTGATTAAATAACTATCAACAGAATTGCGTGAAAGCTTGGGGTGAAAACAGTATTTCCGGTCTCGAAGTTTGCATAGTAATCTACAGTACTCATCAACTAAAAACATCAGTTTATCCTTGTCAATTACACAACATTGATTGGTTTAAATTGTGTACAATGCTTTTGTGTTTTCCCCCCTTCGATTCGGAGAAACAAATAGTTTTTTGGGAGTTTAGGATTGCGGAAGACACTACACTACCCATAATCCTCAGCTATCGTTTGGAACTACAGTCCCTTTGCTTGGCAAAACCCTGTGATTCATCTTCAAGCTCTGTGATTGGATGTTGGAGCAGCTCTGTGAAATGAATGAAATCACGGCAGACTATCCAAAACAGGACTGAAACGGATGAACAACTTGAGTTGCAGGTTCCTTAACAGTGCATTACAAGACATCTATCAATATATGTGTATACCTCCACCATTAAAGGGTCATATTCTGCACATTTCTTTTACTATCTACATACATCTTATAAGAGTATAATTAATATGTATAATATCAGTTAAAATAAGTGCTT